>NC_069506.1:323865107-324217607 GCF_027579735.1 Bombina bombina
TCCAGCACGACCCTCCTACTGGCATCTGCCTGGGTGCAACGATATCCATGTATAGCAGCCAAAAAAGAAGCACTCACAGGTCTTTTGAAAATAAGTACAGGGTACTTTAATGTGGAACGTTTTCGGGGATCAAGTCCCACTAGATCCCCGAAAACGTTCCACATTAAAGTACCCTGTACTTGTTTTCAAAAGACCTGTGAGTGCTTCTTTTTTGGCTGCTATATATATATATATATATATATATATATATATATATATATATATATATATATATATATATATATATATATATATATATATATTCAGTATATGTGTGAGTATGTGTGTATGTATATATGTGTGTATGTATATATGTGTGTGTGTGTATGTATGTGTGTGTGTATATATAAATATAAATATATATATATATGTGTGTGTGTGTGTGTATATGTGTGAGTATGTGTGTATGTATATATGTGTGTGTGTATGTATGTGTGTGTATATATGTGTGTATGTATATATGTGTGTGTGTATGTATGTGTGTGTATATATGTGTGTATGTATATATGTGTGTGTGTATGTATGTGTGTGTATATATGTGTGTATGTATATATGTGTGTATGTATATATGTGTGTGTGTGTATGTATATGTGTGTGTATATATATATATATATGTGTGTGTATATGTGTGAGTATGTGTGTATGTATATATGTGTGTGTGTGTATATATGTGTGAGTATGTGTGTGTGTGTATATATGTGTGTATGTATATATATGTGTGTGTGTGTGTATATATGTGTGTGTGTATATGTGTGAGTATGTATATATGTGTGTGTGTGTATGTATGTGTGTGTGTGTGTATGTATATATGTGTGTGTGTATATGTGGGAGTATGTATATATGTGTGTATGTATATGTGTGTGATGACTGATTAAAATAAACTAGGAAAACTAACAGTTTTTTCCTTTAGCATCTCAGGCTTACACTTGCTGTAGCCCAGAGGACAATTTGGCACCCATTAACTCTACATTTTCCAGCCTTGACATGTGTGGATACATAAAATGTATCCTTAAGAAACAACAATTTTTATTAAAACTAGACTGACATATGCAGTAGGGCCCAAGGCTACATAGAAAGTAATGAGAACAAAATGATTTTGTGTAATTTGTTTTGAAAACACAAAAGGCGGTTTACTGAACAGTCCTTTCTTTCTAGGCTTCTGTGCAGTTTATGAAAGAGTAGTATTTTAATATTTATTTTGCTGTGATTGTTGAAGTCTTAAGCTGTTTAGGGAGTAAAATGGTCTGTGATTAGTGATAGACAAATGTCATAATTTAGACATTTGACAACAAATGATGTCATTGACATTCATTTTACCTCTAAAGGGCCAGATTACGAATGCAGCACAAATTAATGCTTCTACATTAAGCATTAATTGCGCTAGAAGTAATCTTTTTGCACTCGTCGGGTTGCACTCATATTATGAGTTGAAATTAAACAGTTTTCCCTTTTGTGCTAACCCGATAAGCACAAAAATAATGTTAGAATATCACATGCACGTTCACGTATTCCCCCATAGAAGTCAATGGAGGGAAAAAAGTACACATATTCTCATTTGTGCTAACCTGACATGAAAATATTATTTTTTCATATTCCAATGTTCTTTAAATAACAGAATATGTTCTATTTATTCATATATCTGATGTTTTTTTGGTACAATATATATCTATCTATACTTATATATACATCTCTTTTCCTTCTCCACCCCTCACTGGTCATCCCCATCTTAGGTACTGACAGACAGTCTGCCAGTATGAAATTAAATGGGAAACAACATATAGATTTTTTAACTATAGATGTCTCCTCTCTCTATACCTCTATACAACATGACAAGGGTCTGGAGGCTATGGAATTCTTTATTGATACACATAGTAACTATGAACCTGATACCAAAACATTCCTACTCAAATATATTTTACTTACACATAATTTTTTTATGTTTCAGAACGATTGCTATCTCCAAAGACGTGGGACTGCAATGGGGGCTAAATTTGCCCCCTCTTACACCAACCTTTTTATGGGTTGGTGGGAACAGTCCCACTTCTTTGGAGATGGCAATCCATTTAGGGATTGGATCATTCAATACTTTCGTTACATAGATGACTTGTTTTTTATTTTTGAAGGTACAGTGCAAGAAACTAAAGATTTCTGTGAGTATCTCAACCATAACAGATGTGGGATTACACTAACAAGTGAACAGAATCCAACAAAACTTAATTTTCTTGATCTTACTATAATCAGTAATGACACAATGTCCAGCATAAACACAAAGGTGTTTAGAAAACCTACAGCTGGCAATACCATTCTTAAATATAATTTGTGTCATCCTAGGCATGTGGTAAACAACATACCTAAAGGTGAACTGATATGCATGAAAAGAAATTGTACCAATAATAATGATTACCATGCACTTGCCCAGGATACTATGTCTAGACTTGAGATAAGAGGATACACAGAGAAAGTGTTGAGGAATGCTAAAAATCATGTGGATACTCTATGCAGAGAGGACTTACTTAAATATAGAAATAAGAAAGACAAGGTACGAACCAAACAAAAACAGAAACCTAAATTCATCACGGCATATAGTCAAGAGTTTCACAAAATATGTGACATCATTAAAGAATCATTAACCATTCTACATACAGATCCTATTCTAAAGAGTATAATTGAGGAAGGCTGTGATTTTATATATAGGAATGGAAAAACACTAGGGAACTATTTGTCTCCTTCTCAAACCCAAAAGCAATAAATATTGGCTTCAGAAAAAGAAGGATTTCTTTAAATGTAGAAGACCCATATGCAAAACATGTGGGTATGTGTCTGAAGGAGATAAATTTACTTCCCATAGTACACAAAATGAGCATTCTATTAATTTTTATATAAACTGTTCTACTACTCATGTCATTTACTTATTGAGATGTAAAATTTGCAAAAAGCAATATACAGGTAAAACCATTAGACCCTTAAAGGAAAGGTTTATTGAGCACCTAAGGCCTATTGAGGATGATTTCTCTGATACACCCAGAGGAACCCTTCATAATTCTGATTCCTCTGCCTTATATGTTCAAGGCATAGATTTTGTACCTGTTTGGAGAAGGGGGGGGGGGGGGTGACAGAGAAATGACCCTCAATAAAAGGGAGATATTTTGGATTTTTACCTTACAATCAAGTTTTCCACAAGGTTTAAATATGAGACGTGATCTTGATTTATTTACATAATTAGGTTTCATATAGAGTACTAACTATGGTTGAAAGTAAAATCCTGAATAAAAACAGAATGCGCAGATTTGAAAAAAGATATAAATGAACTTGGATTTCGAGTAGAAACATTGGAAGATGATAGAGAGGAGTTAGTCATAGAAATGACCACTATGGAGCATATGTATCAAGCTCCGTATGGAGCTTGATGCCCCGTGTTTCTGGGGAGTCATAAGACTCGCCAGAAACAGCAGTTATGAAGCAGCGGTCACAAAGACCACTGGTCCATAACCTGTCCGCCTGCTCTGAGCAGGCGGACAGACATCGTAACAATACAACCCGATTGAGTACGATCGGGTTGATTGACACCCCCCTGCTGGCGGCCTATAGGCCGCATGTCTGCAGGGGGCGGCGTTGCACCAGCAGCTCTTGTGAGCTGCTGGTGCAATGATGAATATGGCGAGCGTATTGTTCTCCGTATTCAGCGAAGTCTGGCGGATCTGATCCGCACTGGCGGATCAGGTCCGCCAGACTTTCATAACTAGAGGCCCTTGTCTCAAACAATTACTACACAACAAACCCAGATCACAGACCTGGAAAATAAGATAGACGACATAGAAAACAGAACAATACGGAACAATCTCCAAATCCGAGGAATACCTGAATCTGTATCAGGGGAAGATATGCTTGAACACCTGCAGAGCATGTTACAAGAGATCCCATTAGAAAGAGCATATTGTTTTCTGCGCCCTAGACCCAGCGATAATTAACCTCACAGTGACATAATAGTATGCTTCCAGAGCTATAGAGATAGAGAAAAAATATTCCAATTTGCAATAGCGCAACAGACCTTTTTATATCTAGCCACAAAGATACAAATCTACCAAGACCTATAAGCAAATACTCTATTACAAAGAAAAGAGTTCCCTCAAAATTCCCTACAGGTGGGGATTTCCAGTCTCCTTACAAGTCTACAGAAATGGGAAACGTATAGAATGTAAAGATCCGACTACAATCACAGACTTCTGTAAACAACTTGACATTCCTGTTCCAGAAACTGCATCCTCATCAACTACGACAGCTGCGCACACATCACCGTCACAATTCAAGCCACAAAGAAGATCATGGTCAGAGGTGGCCAGCAAACAATTAAAAAAGACACTTCCTGAACTATCAACACTCATACCGAGTGAGTTTTTAAGTACTGGTTTACCAGTGCCATCACTATGTTGCTTTAACAGAACTGAATACTCTCATGTACCAGGTTGTATTGTCGCTTAATTTAAGTCATCCACTTACTACTATCAAACCATTTACCTAGTTAACTGAATTAGTCTTTTGCTTGTTACGATCAAACTGTTTATTTAGTTAATTCAATTGTTAGATACCTTGCATATACAAAAATGTACTTAGAATTAAACTTGTTTCATATAATTATGCCTCCTTAAACAAACATAACCTTCCTCCAGAGGCAGGCATCCTTACCTATACCACCACTAAGCCTCTGGGGGTGGGTTCTGTTTGGCCGTACTTTAACCCCCACAGTTACCTTTTCATTTCATCTAAAAAAAAATCTTATTTACTGAGTTCTTGTTTAGATAAGTGTTTTTATCTAGCTTATTTTAATTTGTTTAAGGATTTTCTCCCAGACCTCAAACTATGTTTTGAAGAATTTTGAACTATTGTAATTGTATATTTAACACTTTGTACAAACAAACAAAGTCCCTCCCCATACACACTTAATCAACTATGACCCAACACACACAGACCAGCTGCTTTCATGTAGCCACTCAAAGGGGCATATTTATTAAGCTCCGTATGGAGCTTGAAGCCCTGTGTTTCCGGCGAACCTTCAGGCACGCCAGAAACAGAAGTTACGAAGCAGCGGTCTAAAGACCGCTGCTCCATAACCTGTCCGCCTGCTCTGAGGCGGCGGACAGAAATCGTCAGAAATCAACCCGATTGAATACAATCGGGTTGATTGACACACCCTGTTAGCGGCTGTGAGTCTGCAGGGGGCAGTATTGCACCAGCAGTTCACACCCTAACCCTAAACCTAACACCCCCTAACTTTAACATAATTAAAATAGACCTAAATTAAAGTTACAATTATTAACTAAATACAAACTTACCTGTGAAATAAAAATGAAACCTAAGCTAGCTACAATATAACTGATAGTTGAATTGTAGCTAGCTTAGGTTTTCATTTCACAGATAAGTTTGCATTTATTTTAACTAGGTAGACTAGTTTGTAAATAGTTGTTAACTATTTACTAACTACCTAGTTAAAATAAATACAACATTACCTGTGAAATAAAACCTAAGCTGTCTTACACTAACACCTAACATTAAAAAAAAAACTAACATTACAAAAATAAAAAAACATACCATTACAAAAAATAAAAAACACTAAAATTACAAAAAATAAAAAAACTTCCATTATAAAAAATAACAAACGAAATTATCCAAAACAATAAAAAATATTCCTATTCTAATACCCTGTCAAAAAAACCCCACCCAAAATAAAAAACCCTACTCTATAATAAACTACCAAGGGCCCTTAAAAGTGCCTTTTGTAGACCCTTAAAAGGGCCTTTTGTAGGGCATTGCCCTAAAGAAATCAGCTCCTTTTCTAAAAAAGAAAAGCAAACACCCCCTAACAATATACAAACCCCCACCCCCCAAACCCACAAAATAAAAATAAAGTTAAACCTAATCTACCCATTGCCCTGGAAAGGGCATTTGTATGGGCATTGCCTTTAAAAGGTCATTTAGCTCTTTTGCTGCCCATTAAAAATAAAAAAATGGCTATTCTAAAAAAAAAAAAAAACACCCCAAAAAGAAAAAAGAAAATTACACAAAATAGCAAACAAATTATACAAAATAATAAAGATCATTCCTATTCTAATACCCCCATTTAGAAAAAAACACCCCAATATAAAAGAACCCTAATCTATAATAAACTATTTTCTAAAACATAAAAATAAACACCCCTTAACATTACAAACCCCCACCCCGCAAGCCAGCAAAATAAAAAAAACTAACTAAAAAAACCTAATCTACCCATTGCCCTAAAAGGGCATTTGTATGGGCATTGTCATTAAAAGGACATTCAGCTCTTTTTCTTGCTTTTAAAAGGGCATTAAGCACTTTTAAGACAAACCCAAACCCTAATCTAAAAAAACCTCACCAAAAAAAACCCTTAAAAAAGCCTAACACTAACCCCTCTTTAGGTACTCACAGTTGCTAAAGTCTGGCTTGAACTATCTTCATCCCAGTGGCTCCATCTTCATCCAGGTGGCTCCATCTTCATCCATGGAGGGACCGGCATCTTCTTCATCCCTGCGGAGGCAGAGTGAGCGGTCGATGTGCGGAGGGGATGGTCCAGACGGAGGTCCATCTTCATCCAGACGGATCCATCTTCATCCAGCGAGGGACCGGCATCTTATTCATCCCTGTGGAGGTTGAGGTCCAGGTGGAGGTCCATAGATCCGACATGGAGGTCCCCTTTTATGTGATCGTCTGCCGCACACTGAGGATTCAAATGAAAGGTATCCCTTATATACGGGGGGTACTTTTGTATTCCTATTTGCTGAAAAATTTAAATCAGCCAAATGAAATTAGAGCTGCTTAAATCCTACTGGCTGATTTGAACAGCCAATAGAATTTTAGCAGCTCTAATTCCTATTGGCTAATTAAAAATTTTAAGCCATTAGGAATGCAATGGTACCCCCAGTATAAAAGGGGTACCTTTCATTTGAATCCTCAGTGTGCGGCAGACGATCGCATGAAGAGGACCCCCACATCGGATCGATGGACCTCCGCCTCCGCAGGGATGAAGAGGATGCCGGTCCCTCGATGGATGAAGATGGAGCCGTCTGGATAAAGATGGAGCCACTGGGATGAAGATCGTTCAATCCAGACTTCAGCAACTGTGAGTACCTAAAAAGGGGTTAGTGTTAGGTTTTTTAAGGTTTTTTTGGTTGTTTTTTTGTTTTTATTAGGGTTTGGGCTTGTCTTAAAATAGATGAATGCCCTTTTAAGGGAAAGAAAAAGAGCTGAATGCCCTTTTAAGGGCAATGCCCATACAAATGCCCTTTTCAGGGCAATGGGTAGATTAGGTTTTTTTAGAGTTAGTTTTTTTTTTATTTTGGGGGTTGGTTGTGTGGTGGGTTTTACTGTTGGGGATGTTTGAATTTTTTATAGGGAAAAGAAGTGATTTCTTTAGGGCAATGCCCTACAAAAGGTCCTTTTAAGGGCTATTGGTAGTTTATTGTAGGTTAGGGTTTTTTATTTTTTTTGGGGGGGGCTTTTTTACTTTGATAGGGCAATTAGATTAGGTGTAATTGTTTTTATTTTGGATAATTTCATTTGCTATTTTTTGTAATTTAGAATTTTTTTATTTTTAGTAGTGTTAGTTTTTTAATGAGTAATTTAATTGATAGTTATTTTAATTTTAGTATAATATTAATGTTAGTTTAATTTATAGTTTAAACATAGTTTTTTTTTAATTTCCAAGGTAAGTTTTTAATTATTTTAAGATAGGGATCTTGTAATTTTAATTTAAAGTTAGGGGGTTGTTAGGTTTAGGGGTTAATAGATTAATTTAGATTTTGGCGATGGGGGCTGTCGGTTTAGGGGTTAATAGGTTCATTTAGTGGTAGTGATGTGGGAGGCCAGAGGTTTAGGGGTTAATAACTTTATTTAGTGGTGGCAATGTCGGGGAGCAGCGAAATAGGGGTTAATATCTTTATTATAGTGTGGGCGATGTTGGGGTGCGGGGGAATAGGGGTTAATAACTTTAGTATAGTGGCGACAATGTCAGGGAGCGGCGGAATAGGGATTAATAAATTTTATTAGTGGCGACGATGTCGGGAGCGGCCAATTAGCGGTTAATAAATTTAATTTAGAGTTTGCGATGCAGGAGAGCCTTGATTTAGGGGTTAATAGGTAGTTTATGGGTGTAAGTATACTTTGTAACAGTTTAGTTAGGAGTTTTGTGTAACAGTTTTGTTGCGTAAACCTCATAACTACTGGCCTCAGATTGTGAAACAGATAGTGTCAGTATAGGCTGTAACGCAAGCTTTTTAGCCTCACTGCAAAACTTGTAATGGCAGCGCTATGGAAATCACATGCAAAAACTTAATTTTTCTGAGTGCGGGATGGCCGTTGCATTATGGGCTAAAAGGCTTGTGGAACAGCTATATCGACAATACTCATAATGACTTAATTTGTTTTTTTAACCTTTTTAAAAACCAGATTAGCCCACACCTTCTAGCAATGTACCAATATCTAGACCATAATGCCCAATTATCGCAGACCCTATTAGAGGCCACTATATTGGTAATTCCAAAATCGGGTAAAACAACAGACAATGTTACCAATTATCGCCCAATCTCCTTAATCAATATAGACTTAAAACTCTATGACAAACTATTGGCAACACAAATAAATAAAGTTCTTCCCAATCTCATCTACACCGACCAAGTCGGTTTTATCCCTGACAGAGAAGCCAAAGACAACACCATTCGGATATTACAAACTCTCACTTTAGCCGCTTCCAAGAAAACACCACTAATTCTACTTTCCACTTATGCAGAGAAAGCCTTTGACAGGATGCACTGGGAACTTCTGGTCCACCCTGTCAAAATTCAAATTTACTAACACGCTAATCAAACAAATTCAAGCACTCTATAACAACCCATCTGTTAGAATAAATGCCAATAACACCCTCTCTCAAAAAAATTCCCATTAGAAATGGTACGCAACAGGGCTGCCCCTTTTCTCCCCTTCTATTTGCACTTACAGTAGAAATCATCACTGCTCGAGTCAGAAATAATAACAAAATATTGGGAGTTGAATACAGGATCATACATCAAAAGTGTTTTCTTTATGCTGATGACATTATATTCACCCTATGCACCCCCAGCAACTCTATACCCCCTCTTATGAAAGAACTAGCTGACTATAAAAAAATCTTTAACTTCTCCATAAACATGGATAAATCGATACTAATGCCTATAAATATCTCAGAAAAAGAGCATCAATATCTTATCACACATACCTCTTTTCAGATTAAGAACACGGTACACTATTTGACATTTCCCCCAACCATCATGAACTATTTAATCTCAACTATATTCCCCTTCAAAAGGAAACCCAAAAACTATTAGACACCTGGCACAAACAGGGTAATTTCTCCTGGATCGGGCGTGTTAATGAAATAAAGATGAACCTTCTGCCCAAATACATATACCTATTCCAGGTTCTTCCCTTAGAATGACCCTATCGATATCTCAGGAAGCAACAAAAAGCATTTGAGCTATTTATTTGGCCCAAGAAAAGGTTTAGGGTGTCCAAGGACAATGTGAGATATCTGAGATTTTCCCTTTCACCAATGGTTTCCCTACTTTCAGGCGTGCCACGCTATTCTTAATAACCTGCATACAGACACCTTTCTGAGACCTCTCACCCCTTTTGAACTGGTAAGTACCACCACCTCTATTTCTAAGTCGCATATTTCCACAATCTATTAATTACTAAGAGGCTCCTTCCCTAATAAAAACCCACATATATAAAAAAAGTGGGAAAAATATCTAAATATCTCTTTAACAGACACCCAATGGAGCCATATTTTCGACGCAACAAAAAAACCATCAATCTCTTTAGTTATAGCAGAAATGAATTATAAATTGATATCTAGGTGGTACCTAATGCCTCATCGCCTCCATAGTATCTTTCCACACTCTTCTTCCCTCTGTTGAAAGCACTGTGGGGGAATTGGCACCCTTTCCCATATTTGGTGGTCTTGTTCTCTATTTAAAAGTTACTGGGGAAATATTGCTAAGTGTGTCAATAAAACCATAGAAACCTTGCTAACACTCTCTCCCACTATCACCCTCTTGAATGATATACCTCCCATCCCCTACCAATTACGCAAAAAATTACTCTATAGAATGTTAAATTGCGCTAGGCGGCCTATACCCAGATTCTCGAAGAAAGTCCAGATCCCTACCTTTGACATGTGGCTACGTGAAGTTGATCATGTTTTGATATTAGAGAAAATATGCTACACCTATATAGGTAAACAAGACTTTATTTTAGATATTTTATACATTTGGGAACAAAAAGATTTGACATAAAGCTAATTGTTAGTATAATAGAAAAATAATATATTACACAATAAAGCTGAACTAATGCATAGGAAAGGTTGATGGGTCTGGGAAATGTTTGTTTCTTAATTGTTATCGTTAACTTAAGAATCTGTTCTTCAATTACTAAAAGTAGCCTCCTTTTTAGGAGATCCTTTTTCTGTTAAAATGCTGATCTTGTACTCCTTTCAACGACTTGCTCACAGAAGAAGAAGGTTAAAGAACATAAAACCCAATTTTCTTTTCTTTCATGATTCAGATAGAACATAAAATTTTAAACAACTTTCTTATTTACTTCTATTATCAAATTTTCTTCATTTTCTTGTTATCCTTATTTGAAAAGCAGGGTTGCAAGCTCAAGATTGTGCACGTGTCTTCAGCACTATATGGCAGCAGTTTTGAAACAATGTTATACATTAGCAAGAGCACTAGAGGGCAGCACTATTTCCTGTCATGTAGCGCTTCAGGCATGTGCACGCTACCTACCTAGATATCTCTTCAACAAAGAATAACATGAGAATGAAATAAATTTGATAATAGAAGTAAACTGGAAACTTTTCAAAATTTGTATCCTCTGTCTGATGAAAGAAACGTTTTGGGTTTAATGTCCCTTTAAGGAATAACAGACATTGAAACAGTTTTCTTTATTTGTTTTTCATCTGGTTTTGTTTGTGAATTTGTACAGTAAACTATCAGTGCTTGTACATCTGTTGTAAATCCAATAAAACAGATAGGCCTAGTTTCCATTAAGGTGGTAAAGTTTGGAAACGGGTGGTAACATAAAAAATTTCCATAGACTTTAATGAAGTTAGATGTTTTTGCCAGCAGTTTCCAAACTTTACCACCTCAATGGAAACTAGGCCTTAATTTAAAAAGAAAAAGAAAAACATTTATCTTCATTAAAGCCTATGGAGAATTTTTATGTTACCACCAGTTTCCACATTTTAGCACCTGAATAAAAAAACTAGGCCTATGGAACATTTTTATGTTACCACCAGTTTCCACACTTAACCACCACAAAGGAAAACTAGGCCTAAGGCCTAGTTTCTATTGAGGTAGTACATTTTGGAAACTTGTGTTATTATAAAAATTATCCATAGACTTTAATAGAGATAAATGTTTTTAACAAAAGTTTACCACCTCAATGAAAACTAGGCCTCAGTATTCAGGCCTAGTTTCCATTGAGGTGGTAAAGTTTGGAAACTGGTTGTAAAATTAAAAATCACCATAAGGCTAGTTTCCATTGAGGTGGTAAAGTTTAGAACCTGGTAGTAAAAACATTTATCTCCTTTAGTGTCTATGGAAAATTGTTATGTTACCACCAGTTTCCAAACTTTACCACATCAATGGAAACTAGCCCTAGGCCTTTATTGGATATACATTTTTTTTACCAACAGTGGGCTACTTTCCATTGAGGTGGTAAAGTTTGCAAACTGGTGGTTAAAAACCTTTATCTCCATTATACCTAGTTTCCATTGAGGTGGTAAACTTTGGAAACGGATGGTAACATAAACATTCTCCATAGACTTTAATGGAGATAAATGTTTTTACCAGCAGTTTCAGAACTTTACCACCTCAATGGAAACTAGGCATAATGGAGATAAAGGTGGGTAGTTTATAGAACCACGGTAGGGCTAGATTCCATTGAGGAGGCAAAGTTTGGAAACTGGTGGTAACATAATTCTCCATATAATTTAATAAAAATAAATGTTTTTACCACCAGTTTCCAAACTTTGCCCTCTCAATGGAAACAAGCGCTACCTTGGTTCTATAAACTGCCCACTGAAAGAATCCCCTCTTGTAATTCTGACCATTTTGCCCCTGGTTAGTGTTACAGTGATGTTGGGGCATATTGTGCCCTGTTGGATATTACTTAAATATTAACCCAGGCATATCTTGTAGGTAAATAACTCCCGTATGCCTAGCATGCCAGCCAGCCATTATATTTCTGTCAATCTGCAACACCAGTCTTACTACTGTTCCAGAATTTCCTAAACAACTGTTGTAGCAATATTGTCCTTTTCAGTTGTATATGTTTAATTTTTTCTCTAACCAAATTGAGTGCTCATTTTAAAATATATTCTCCTTTGTATCTTAATATGGTGCTCAGCAAAACAAATTGTCTCTTTCAGTAGCCTGTTTCATGCAGGAGCATTAATTGCCAAAAATGATGACATGTCGTTTGTATCTACTTGCTACGTGGAATGAAGCCAATAATATGCTTAGCATGAATAAATTAGATCTGCGGCATACCCTTGATGCAAACGGTTTACTTCCTCAAAAAGTATAAAGAATAATAAGCATTTAACCTCTCCCTTTATGAAACCATGCAAATTAACACTAATAACTCTATTCTATGAAATGTCTTTCTGGATTAAATTTCTCGGCTTTAAGTATCTCTATAAACAGAAAAGTTTGATGTTCCCAGGAAATTGAAAAACAATTGAATTGTATCTAAAAATGAATAAGGTTCCTTGACATGATCATAATTTATTATATTTGGATTCACAAGAATAATTAGTAAAGTAATGTTTCTGGCAGTTACACTTCTATCTGCTCCTGTCAGTCTTCAAGCACACCTGTTGAAACGACAAAGCTGATTACATCATCACTGAGGGATCGTGTATCATAGCCTTCAAGGGGTTTAAAGATTCCATTAAAAAGTCAAGCAGGGACTGCTAAAATAGGAGAAAGTAAAAATTGGCACCCAGAAATGGATGTGGTATCTAAACAAAAAGCTAATCTGTACAAGAAGACTGTGCTGTATCTAGGATGCACAAGCAGGCAGTACTGCAAAGTAACGATTAAGTCACTGAGTCACAGACAAATAAAGACTACACGAGTTGTGCGTTAAGGTAAAAAAGCAGCGTTAACAGGTCCTAATGCTGCTTTTTTACGCCTGCTGCTATTACGAGTCTTGCAGGTATAGGTGTACCGCATACTTGTTTGGCCTTACCACAAACCGACTTACGTAAAGTTTGTAAAGCCTTTTTCTATGGGACTTCCATAGAGCCGGTATTACGAGTTTGTCCTGGGAGGCCAAAAAGTGAGTGGTACAGCCTCTACCGACAAGATTCGTAACGCATTTTAAAGTCAGTAGTTATGAGTTTTACACTACAACGCTGTAGCATAAAACTCATGACTAAAGTGCTAAAAAGTACACTAACACCCATAAACTACCTATTAACCCCTAAACCGAGGCCCTCCCGCATTGCAAACACTATAAAAAAAATTGTAACCCCTAATCTGCCGCTCCGGACATCGCCGCCACAAGAATAAACATATTAACCCCTAAACCGCCGCAATCCCGCCTCGCAAACACTAATTAAATATTATTAATCCCTAATCTGCTGCCCCTAACATCGCCGCCACCTACATTATACTTATTAACCCCTAATCTTCCGCTCCAGACATCGCCGCAACCTACATTATATTTATTAACCCCTAATCTGCTGCCCCCAACATCGCTACCACCTACCTTCATTTATTAACCCCTAATCTGCCGTCCCCCACGTCGCTGCCACTATTCTAAATTTATTAACCCTTTAAACCTAAGTCTAACCCTAACACCCCCTAACTTAAATATAATTTAAATAAATCTAAATAAAATTACTATCATTAACTAAATTATTCCTATTTAAAACTAAATACTTACCTATAAAATAAACCCTACGCTAGCTACAATATAACTTATAGTTACATTGTAGCTAGCTTAGGGTTTATTTTTATTTCACAGGCAAGTTTGTATTTATTTTAACTAGGTAGAATAGTTAGTAAATAGTTATTAACTATGTAATAACTACCTAGCTAAAATAAATACAAATTTACCTGTAAAATAAAACCTAACCTGTTACAATAACACCTAACACTACACTACAATGAAATCAATTCCCTACATTTAATACAATTAAATAAATTAAATGATCTAAATCACAAAAAGAAAACAAACACTAAATTACAGAAAATAAAAAACAAATTACAGATCTTTAAACTAATTACACCGAATCTAAGAGCCCTATCAAAATAAAAAAGCCCCCCCCCAAAATAAAAAAAAATCCCTAGCCTAAACTAAACTACCAATAGCCCTTAAAAGGGCCTTTTTGTGGGGCATTGCCCCAAAGAAATCAGCTCTTTTACCTGTAAAAAAAAATACAAACAACCCCCCCAACAGTAAAACCCACCACCCACACAACCAACCCCCAAATAAAAGCCTAACTAAAAAAACCTAAGCTCTCCATTACCCTGAAAAGGGCATTTGGATTGGCATTGCCCTTAAAAGGGCATTTAGCTCTATTGCTGCCCAAAGTCCTAACCTAAAAAATAAACCCACCCAATACACCCTTAAAAAATCCTAACACTAACCCCCGAAGATTCACTTACCGGGAGAAGTCTTCATCCAAGTGGCAAGAGGTCCTCAACGAAGCTGGGAGAATTTAGAATTCTATCAGCCAATCGGAATTAAGGTAGAAAAAATCCTATTGGCAATCAGCCAATAGGATTGAACTTCAATCAATTGGAACTGCCAATAGAATGCCAGCTCAATCCTATTGGCTGATTGCATCAGCCAATAGGATTTTTTCTACCTTAATTACGATTTGCTGATAGAATTCTATCAGCCAATCGGAATCTAAGGGACACCATCTTGGATGACGTCACTTAAAGAGATATTCATTCCGAAGAAGCCGTCGTTTGAAGAGGATGCTCCGCGCCAGATGTCTTGAAGATGGAGCCGCTCTGCGTCAGAAGGATGATGATAGAAAATGCCGTCTGGATGAAGACTTCTGCCCGTCTGGAGGACCACTTCTGCCCATCTGGAGGACCACTTCTGCCGGCTTCATTGAGGACCTCTTGCCGCTTGGATGAAAACTTCTCCCGGTAAGTAAATCTTCAGGGGTTAGTGCTAGGATTTTTTTTTTTTATTTTTTTTTTTATTTTTTTATTTTAATTTTATTGAGGAAACAGTAAATGCATACAACAATCATGGCATAAACATCACTTCAAATATTCATATCACAGTTGAATTAGCTTGAACAGCAATGGTTATAGTCCTCGTTTTTAATTCCCCTTAGTTCATTGTTATAGGTCTCTTTTGGACCATTATTGTTAATGTATATGAAGTCCAGGGGATTAGCTTAGAACAAAAACAAAATAAAAAATTGCATCCAATGCTAAACATCTCATAGGGACACAGTAAAGTACATCAAAATAAGTTTCAACAAAGGTGCAAAAACCGAGATCATACACACGATCAGCCTGCAATTCACAAATATAAACCTCTGAGAGGATGTTGTTATGTTAAAGAGACATATATTCACTCCTTATAAAATCTCTAAGTACTATTTACGGTTCTAGATATATAGAAATATTTTTGCGCTGCAATATATATAACTAAAAGCACTGCTTTATATTTTACTTTTTACTTAAAACTTAAATCTTAAATACAGCTCTCACCTCCATTTTAAAAGTATGATTATAGTTAGAGTCCCGCCCGCGACCCCGGCCTTTGGTCACGAGAAGGCTCCGCTGTTTGCTTCCTCCCTTTATACAAGAGCCTTAACTCTTGGTAATCAAGACCCCTATAATAAAACTACTGCATAGGATGCTTCCCCAGAGATCCCCCACTAACCTCCACAGAAGTTATACCAATATGTAATGTAACAAGTATAAGGGTGATTCGTAAAGAAGACTAAGGGATGCTGGTACATAGACATGAGAGCTGTTATATTTGTTATTTGCTGCCAATAGAAGTAAAACCTTGTCAATCTTATTCTCTTTTTGAGAAAATATAAAAACCAGATACATAACCTAACCTCGCAGTGCATAAACACCAGCAAAACACAGAATTGTATTAACCATATTAAAAGAGATATGTATATAACAACAGAGCATAACAACACTCATTTGCATAACAGAGTTTTAGTAAAATATACGTGTAAGTAGAAACATGCTGCAACATCATGCGTTTGCTTAAAATTAACTTTAGTAAGATAAACCTGGATGTAGGAACTGGTTATATAAACAATTAATTACATAGGGCAAGGTCCTGCTTGCCTACGTTATTTCCAGGCCCACTTCAGAGACTCTAAGCAAATCACCTAATTTTGCCCGTCTGTCGGGGTCCCTTTCAGTGAAGTTGGGAAGAACATTTATCCGCAGTAAAGGAACCATACTCAGTCCACATAATGGATCATTTGCCGACAAAGTTTGAGACCTGAGGATATCAGAGGCAGTCCGAGAGTCCCCCTCATGCTCCCAGATCCGCTCTGCATTCAGTATATACTTGAACATCGACTCGGTCCCATGCAATAGGTTATTGTGTTTTACAAGTAGGCGCGTAGTTGTAAATTGACCCGCTTTCTTGGGAAGCCAATATTTAGGTGGGGATAAGGCTTTAAGAGTTGAAGTGGCTATCATAGTCTTGGATTTTGGACTATACGGAGAGTATTGTATTGGCTCCTTTCGGGTTGGTTTTAATGTATGGAGCAACGTTGAATTTTTGTGAACATGCTTCAGCTGCAGGGAGGGCTCCACGGGGGCGCCCGTTGCCGCGGCACCAACTCCCTGTGCAGCCACCTCTAAGGCTCCATCTGTACTCATCTTTGTACTGCGTGTCTGCTGTATATCCATTAGATAGTCCCTGGGGGCTCTTTGGAGCAAATCCAACAAGCATGCTTCTAGCTTTATAAGAATGCTATCCATGCGAGTCGTCAAGTCGTGTTCTCTCTCAGCCGCCATATTTTATTTCACAGGAAGGTATTTGTTAGTCCTAAGACTTCTGTTAAAGTTAATGTTTCTTTTCCAAATTCTCTTCAGAGGTAAGCAAGGTGATAGTATGCTGCTCGTGATCTTGACCCCGGCAAATACCTCGGCTGACCGAGGGGGGAAACGCTGCCTGCAATGAGCCGCCGCTCCAGGCCTTATTTGTCCAATCTCGTGATCCGGCGTCAAGAATACAGCAGGTAGCTTAGATATTGTTTTAATGTCAAGTATCTCCGTGATACTAGCTGTTAGTTTGATATTTGTGCTGTAAAAGGTTTCCCGTATCGGCGGATTTAGGATTTTCAGCCGGAGCTCTAAGAATCTGCGGCCATTACAGACCGCTGCTAGGACACGCCCCAGTGCTAGGATTTTTTAAGGGTGTATTGGGAAGGTTTATTTTTAGGTTAGGGCTTTTGGCAGCAATAGAGCTAAATGCCCTTTTAAGGGCAATGCCCATCCAAATGCCTTTTTCTAGGGCAATGGGGAGCTTAGTTTTTTTTAGTTAGGCTTTTATTTGGGGGGTTGGTTGTGTGGGTGGTGGGTTTTACTGTTGGGGGGTTGTTTGCATTTTTCTTACAGGTAAAAGAGCTGATTTCTTTGAGGCAATGCCCCGCAAAAGGCCCTTTTCAGGGTTATTGGTAGTTTAGTTTAGGCTAGGGGTTTTTTGTATTTTGGGGGGGCTTTTTTATTTTGATAGGGCTCTTAGATTAGGTGTAATTAGATTAAAGATCTGTAATTTGTTTTTTATTTTCTGTAATTTAGTGTTTGTTTTTTGTGTGATTTTGCTAATTTAATTTAATTTATTTAATTGTATTTAATGTAGGGAATTGATTTAATTGTAGTGTAGTGTTAGGTGTTATTGTAACATAGGTTAGGTTTTATTTTACAGGTAAATTTGTATTTATTTTAGCTAGGTAGTTATTAAATAGTTAATAACTATTTACTAACTATTCTACCTAGATAAAATAAATACAAAATTGCCTGTAAAATAAAAATAAACCCTAAGCTAGATACAATGTAACTATTAGTTATATTGTAACTAGCGTAGGGTTTATTTTATAGGTAAGTATTTAGTTTTAAATAGGAATAATTTAGTTAATGATAGTAATTTTATTTAGATTTATTTAAATTATAATTAAGTTAGGGGGTGTTAGGGTTAGACTTAGATATATGGGTTCATACATTTAATATAGTGGCAGCGACGTTGGGGGCAGCAGATTAGGAGTTAATAAGTATAATGTAGGTGGCGGCGATGTCCGGAGCGGTAGATTAGGGGTTAATAAATATAATGTAGGTGTCGGCGATGTTGGGGGCGGCAGATTAGGGGTTAATAAGTATAAGATTAGGGGTGTTTAGATTCGTGGTTCATGTTAGGGTGTTAGGTGTAAACATAAAATGTGTTTCCCCATAGGAATCAATGGGGCTGCGTTACTGAGTTTTACGCTGCTTTTTGGCAGGTGTTACACTTTTCTTCAGCTGGCTCTCCCCCTTGATGTCTATGGGGAAATCGTGCACGAGCACGTACGACCAGCTCACTGCTGACTTAAGCAGCGCTGGTATTGGAGTGCGGTATGGAGCTCAATTTTGCTCTACGCTCACTTCTTGCCTTTTATTGCTGGGTTTGTAAAAACCCACAATACCAGCGCTGTAGGTAAGTGAGCGGTGAGAAAAAACTGCACGTTAGCACCGCACAGCTCATAACGCAAAACTCGTAATCTAGGCGTATGTTTTTAAAATAACCTTAACCATTTTTATGAATCTCTTCTATTACACTAGGCCAGGCGTTGCCTAGAGAATAAGTGACATTCAACAGAAACATTCTTAAGGATACTATATAGGGAACCTTTCCTTGTCTTCATCCTAAAGCCTGCCAGGTGAAAAGTCCAGAAAGGATGAGAATTGTGGAAGTTAGCTTAGTTTTGTATGTAATCATATGAAATAAAGTCATCTGGATTTGTAGATTTGTTGTTGATGTTTACTGATTTTAGGTTTTTACTTTATGTTTTATTTGCTTTGTTGGGTTTTGGTTAATGTTTTGTTTGTTTTGTTGTTGTTTATTGTTGGGTTTTAGTTCTTTTTTTTTACTTTGTTGTTGCTTATTTTTTAATTTTGGTTAATGTTTCCTTTAAAGCAAATGTGTTCACTCATGCGCAAGTAAAATAAGTCTGTGTCGGGAGGGCACGAGGGGAGAGATAGAGTAAAGTGTACACCAAATATAACATAAATGTATTAAAATAAAGTGATACACTCATGATAAAAAATATTTATAGAAATATATGGTTTTATAAGGGTTAAAAGCTATATGGTATATGAAATGGTATTTGAATGGAAAGGGCTATATTATGTGTGTGTGTGTATATATATATATATATATATATATATGTGTGTGTGTGTCTGTGTGTATTTATGTGTTTTTATATGTATATGCATGTACATACATATATACACATATTAACACATGTATATACAAATAAACATATACACACACAAACATATACCGGTATGTGCACCGGTATATGTGTGATGTGCACCCCGGTGGTTTAAGGTTACTGTGAGTACTAGGCTACACTGCAGAGATTATATATATATATACTTTGGAGCACTTTCCACTCAAATACCTTAAACAATTTTAAATCATTTTTATTCAATTTTAATATTTTATAAAGTGTTTGACTGTCAATATTTTACATTCCAATGTCCTCACATAGTAGAAAATGTTCTTAGTATCTTTAAATATATTTATCTGCATATATCTATACCTGTATAAATTCATATAGATATATAGGTATATATATATATATATATATATATATATATATATATATATATATATATATATATACTGTATATATATAGACCTAGATTACAAGTTGTGCGGTACTCCCATAACACCCATAAACTACCCCTAAACCGCCACCCACCCACATCCTCAACATTAAATTAAAGTATTAACCCCTAATCCGCCGCCCTCACATCGCCAATACTAAATTAAAGCATTAACCCCTAATCCGCTGCCCCCCGCTTCACCAACACTAAATTAAAGTTTTAACCCCTAATCCACTGACCCCCCAAATTGTCAACAATAAAAAACCTATTAACCCCTAATCCGCCACCCACCCACATTGTGACTACCTAAATTAAAGTATTAACCCCTAATCTGCCACCCCCGCATCACAAATACTATAATAAACCTATTAACTGCTAAACCGCTGCCCCCCCACATCATGACACACTAAATTAACTATTAACCCCTAAACCTAACACCCCCTAACTTTAAATTAAAGTTACAATATAACTACCTTAAAATAAATAAAAACATCTGTGAAATAAAAAACCTAAGCTTAAAATATAAATAAACCTAACATTACTATTTAAAAAAAACTAAAATAAACTAGAAATAAAAAAAACCTAAATTACAAAAAAAACAAAGTCTAAAATTGCGAAAAAAATAAAATAAAATCTAAGATTACAAAAAATAATAAACAAAATTATCCAAAATAATAAAAATTAAACCTAATCTAATACCCCTATAAAAACAAAAAAGACACCCAAAAATAAAAACACCCCCTAATCTAACAATAAACTACCAATAGCCCTTAAAAGAGCCTTTTGTAGGGCATTACTCTGAAGCAATTAGCTCTTTTACATAAAAAAAGTACAAAGTACCCCCTAACAGTAAACACCCAACCCCCAAAATAAAAAAACTAACTCTAAAAAAACCTAAGCTACCCATTTCCCCTAAAGGGACATTTGTATGGGCATTACCCATTGCCCATTAAAAAAAAGGCCCTAACGTAAACCCCCCCCCCCAAAAAAAACAAAAAAAACCCAAAAAACAAACCCAAAAAAATGTACTCACCATTCCTGAAGTCCATCTTCATCCAGCGTGGGGACATCTTCTTTCTTCATCCCAGTGGCACAGAGCTGTAGTGGCACAGAGAAGGTTCGCCAGCGGAGCGGACGTCCAGCACAGAGCCTCCTCTTCATACATTCTTCGCTGCACACTGAAGATTGAATGCAAGGTACCCCTTTTATATTGGGGTACCTTGCATTCCTATTGGCTGAAATGTTGAAATCAGCCAATTGAATTAGAGCTGCTTAAATCCTATTGGCTGATTTTTAACAACACACTCCATTAAAGTCTATGGGAAGAAGAAGTTAGTGCAGTCATGATATCCAAATTTCTGAAATTAGCACAAATTGGGATTTTCTTTCAACTAATACGCTAACCTATCTGCGATAAAAAGTTTACTACCAGCAATGTTTAAGCGCAAGCTCTAAATAGCGTGCCAGTTTAAAATAGTCTTTTGTTGTTGTTTGCTGTTGTGCAGTTTTGCTTGATATTTTTTTTTATCTGTTGTTGTTTACTGGTGTGGCTTTTGGGGCTTTAGGGATTAATAGTATAGTGCAGTCAGGTTAGGGTTGGGTTTATAGCTTTTTAAGGGTTAATAGTGAAGTGGGTTAGGTTACGGTGGGGCTTATAACACTTAAGGGGTTAAAGGTGTAGAGCTGTTACGCAGGTTTATTTGGTTGCTCTTTTGTTAATAAAAGATTAAGGAATAAACAAATATTTTCATTAATACATTCTTTATTTATTCTTTAAATTTGTGTCTGTTGACATTCGTTTATTCGATTGTTTACGGAATGCACGAATTAGACAATGTACATGTTTAACAAGTGGAAAAGGAAGTATTTACATGACATCTTTTATGTAGGTGGCAATGCTGCTTAAATTGTTTTGCCAGTAACAGAACTACATTGCCACCCGCAGAGATGTATATTACAATATCTCTTGGTCTTCAAACACTGATTTCAGCCCTTTTGAATATTTCACCTGTAATCTCAATCCCACAACGGATCCCTTTTGCATTTATCACCACTTTGATGATGCTTCGATCATTGGGGCTAAAGAAAGAAGAATGACCGGAAGCACTGAGAATATAGCAGTGCATTATGCGGTGTAGTTGGGAACATACCGGCATTACCAGATAATACAAAAAAGGAAATATAGAAACAGATGTTTTATTGAAGCATGAAGGAAGATGCATAGTAGAAATAACTGCAATCAAATTAAGTTACAAAAATAACTACAAGATACGACAGAGTTGCGCAAGGAAGCTTTATCCTAGTTGCTAGATATTAATCCGTAGCAGCGTCTACCTGGAGTAGGAAGCTGGATCTTTCTTTAAAGTTAGCTTATGTTTGTTATAGAGTACCAAAGCCTTACCTATGACATACTTTTGCTCTGGATAGATCCAACATTAGCATGTACGCTCATTTATGAATAAAAACAATTAAAAGACAAAAGTTCACAATAATTAAAAATAAACAAATCATTAATGTGCTCATTAAAGGACTAGAAGTTCAAGCAGGGTAAATCTATACTAAACGTGTCATGGGTGATGATTGAGGGACCTGACTGGGAAAGCTCCCCCATGAACCATTAATTATAAAATAGATAGCAAAGAGCAAATGAAGTGTCTCCAACCAAAATAGTAATACAGGAACCAAATAGATCTTTATGGTGGCTTTACAAGGGCATGTGTAACTGTAATTACACCCAATGAAAAGCTTGTGAAAAGGTAGAACTAGGTGAGTGGATTAGTTCTACCGTGACAGGAGAATGCTTTAAAAAGAAATCATGCATGAATTGCAGATCAACCTACATTATTAATGTACTTACTTGTGCCGATTGCAATCAGCAATATGTAGGTTTAACAACGCGCAATGTCAGACATTAAAAACACTATTGGCTCAATACTTTGCACTCTTTCACCAAAAACAGACAAATACCTTAAGATGGACAGCAATAGAAAAAGTACTTCCCCCCAAAAGAGGAGGGGACAGAGAAAGACTACTTGCCAGAAGGGAAGTATGTGAGATCTTTAAACTACAAACCAGAATACCCAAAGAGTTAAATTCTGAATTTGATTTAATACATTTATGGTAGATTTCATTTCTTTTGCTTGCACCAACGGTGGTTTGTTCTTGTAATTAGATGCTTTACTAATTTATGATACCAGGTAATTTCAAAAGTCCCAAGATGACCCATTCTGTAGGTGTCTAACAGTTTCCAATGTTTGAAGATTACTAATTCATTTAAATACAACACAGTTGTTAAAACATTGTGCTTACTTCCGGTGGGCGGAGCTAGCGGCTGGCAGCAGGAGAGAAGAGCTCCGCAATTTAACTCTGAATATATCCCATTTTCTGCTGCCGGCTGCCTTATCCCACGTTACCGCCTTGTTGGGTAGATGTAATAAGACCCCAACCGGCTAGGATTAGATTGTGAAGGGCCGAAAATCGCCCTTGCCTCGGAAGGCATTTCTATCTGCGCCACGCTGCGCACCTAACGGACCTCGCGGGCGCCATCTTGGAGGATCCCTCCCTACCTCCATACCCGTCACAGCCCGGACGGAGCTGCAGAATCATACAGCCTAAGGAGTAAATCGGCAACGCTATAGGATACCGATCCAGCCGGATTATCTGTCTTTGCGGCAGCTGAAAAGGGGACAATAATAAGCGATACTCAGGTAACACGCACCCTGAAGGGACATTGTGGGCTAACTGATTAACTCAATTAGAAGCAATGCTGATAGTAATAGACTGCAATTAAGTAATCCGGCCTGTTTTACTTCATCTTGGGAAAGAGAGCAAGCAAACACAAAAAAGAAAAAAGAAAAAGAAAACCTATATCAGGACACAAGTTGGTAGATAACTGGGGGCCTGGGACAGAGAGCTGCAGCACTGGAGCTGTGAACAAACCCAGCAACCTCTAACCGCACAGGGGCTAGACACATGAAACATTCTGCTCTATTGCATAGCTGGTATAGCTAAATCTTTTTTTTCTTCTTCTCAGGACCATATCTAGGGTCTATGTTTTCAGAGTGGGGCAGAGTTTTTTCTTTTATTTGCTGCGTAGCTGGTATAGCTAAATTTTTACATCTGTCCTTTGTGATCTTGTGATTGCACTCGAGGCCTATAACTTCTAACTGAATAGTCTGCCAGACACTTTGCTACCTCAGTGAACTTATCCTATTGCACTTGGGACTAACATTTCTAGTGTGAGACAAGAGGGAAGAGAAGCCTACGGGGCAAGAGGAATGCTTTTGTGGTAAATACAGCCTACTTGTTTGTTTCTTGCCCATTCTGCTTGTTCACAGCCTGAGGGGCTGCTGCATCTCACAGAATTTCAGTGTTACTTTGTGGTTTATGCATAAGGTTCCTGCAACATTAGTCCTCTTGTACAATTTGTTCTATGAAAGTGGACGAGTATTTTCACAGGCTGCCTTCGCCTTCAAGTAGCACCATGAGTCAAAGATCAAAAAATCAGGACAAGAGGCACAAAATCCTTATTGAATCACAGGCAAACACCTCACTTGCAGATATTGAAAATAATTCACCAGGTGATCACTCCTCACTCTTGCAAGTGCTTAAAGCATTTTTCTTACCAAAGATGGACAGTTTGCAGGCTGGTGTTGATACTTTGACCAGTGAGGTGAGACTTTTTTCTACACGTATGTCTGCTGCAGAACAGAGAATTTCGGGGGTTGAAGATAGGCAGCAAGAATCAGATATCTCATTGAAGCACTTGCTGAAACAAAATCAACAGTTAATGGATAAAGTAGAAGATTTAGAAAACCGCAGTAGACGAAACAACCTGCGAATTGTAGGTGTTCCTGAATCTATCAAGGATAAAGATCTATTGGACTTTGCCGCCTCAACCCTTCCAAAGCTCCTAGGCATGCCTTCGGATTGCCTCCCACTGGATATCGAGAGATCACACCGCATTGGCCCTAACAGATATCTGGAAAACTCCAGGGAAAAACCACGTCAAGTAATCTTTAAGTGTTTGAATTTCCAGGACAAGCTTGCCATTCTCAGAGCATATAGAACGGCTAAAGAAGTCATTTATGAAGACCACCGCCTCTTGTTGTTTCAAGATTTTTCAGTGGAAATCACTAAGAGACGCAGGGACTTTGCCTCACTCTGTTCCACCTTGCATGAACAGGGGCGTACATTTGCTCTTATGTTTCCAGCTACCCTTAAGATCCAGACCCTTTCAGGTCCAAAAACTTTCCACTCGCCTGCAGCAGCGCAAGCATTTCTGTCCACAGAGCGAAGGCAGGATAATGGTTGATAAGACTCTAACAAGAATCAATGCTCTCAGTTTTTACACAAAATGTATCTCATGACATGTTTGGTCTCTATCTTGCAGAGACCATGGTTGTGGTTAATAGTTCTCAGTTGGTGTGTGTGCCTGTGGGGCTTGGAGGGGGGGCACTTAGATGCCAAATTCCCTTCTGCTATTGAGCACTTGCCTCTGTTTGAAATACTCTCTTACGTCATTGGCGTTTGCAGGTGTTGCAGTGTCTCCTCTCCGGCCCGCATAGGCGACATAGATTTCATAATAAATATGGTTGTTCATATGGTTTGTTTTCCTAATACTCTCAATGTTTGCTCTAGTCCCAGCTCCTACACACCCCACCTTATTAAGGCTATTCAATACCCCCCACGTCGCATGACCCATGGTTCAGAAAGGTATGTTATCTGTAGAGCCCCTATTCATTCTAGGTTTCCCACTCCCTTTCCTGCATGTTTGGCCCTTTACTTGCATCTAGCACCTTTGGATGGCGATCCCCTGTCTGCCTTCCATCTCCTATGGTCCACTGCCGTTGGTGTTGCAGGGCTGCTTTGTTCCAGAGGTATTGTTCCTGAATGTATGCTATGTATTCTCCCACCTCAAACCTTGTCTAGCCATTGTTTGTTTGTTCCCTCTCTTCTGCCCTGCGATACATCCCTTGAAGTAGAGCCACTCCTTGAAATGTTGAGTATGTTTTTCAATACAAATTCAATCGTGACTGGTAATTGTTGGTCCCAATACAGAAAATCTAATCATTGTATATCCGACCCCATTGTCTTGATCTATGCTAAGCCTCTTGAGGTTATTTTAAACTCTGCAATGTTGAAAATATCTTGTACTGTTTATACAGCTGTGGTTGGAAAACTTCGGCCTCAGCATAATACTAATGCCATTTTATGTTCTCGCTTCCTCTATAGCTGCTGTGGAATCTATGCCTGGGGGCCTCTGGCTCCCTCCCCTCCGCCACACCGCCAACTAACGAAGGTTCAACACTGTCATCATATAAACGTAAGTCAAAATACACAGCATATACATGTATTACCATTATAAGCCTTAGATATGTCACCTCCCATTAAAGTTATTGCTTGGAATGTAGGGGGCATCACATCCCCGGCAAAGAGGAGCATGATTCTTCACCACTTAGACTCATTACGGGCTGACATAGCTTTACTCCAAGAGACGAAACTGACAGCTGAGGAACATGAGAAGTTAAAAATACGTTGGGTCGGACAGGTTATAAGCTCCCCCACGGAGGGTAGGAAGAGGGGGGTTGCAGTCCTAGTGCGCAAAGGCTTAGCAGTTGTTTTTTCTAAGGTAGAGATAGACAAGAAAGGGAGATTTATAATTGCCTTAATTCAGATTGACACTTCCACATACACCCTATGCAATGTTTATGGCCCTAATGCATACGACCCTGACTTTTGGACGAACCTTTTAGCCACATTGGCCACATATAACGCTCCTATTATTATGGGGGGTGATTTTAACTTGGCTCAGGCTCTTCCCCTAGGTTTAGGGACCCTTCATTCTCAAAAGCTTTGAAGATAAGCATGTCTAGATATAAGCGGGAGGTATCCCTTGTTGGCTCCTTTAAAGAAACTTTGAACCTGGTAGATGTGTGGAGAGCTAGAAACCCTGTTGAGAGAGACTTCACTTGCCTTTCTAAAACGCACCATACCATGTCACGTATTGACTATTTTCTGACTGCACCAAGTATCACGCCACAGATCTTGTTCATAGGTATAGGTCAAGTTACTATTTCAGACCATGCTCCAGTTACTCTAATCCTTCAGCCCCAGCTTCCTAAGCCACCAAATAATACTTGGAGATTCCCTCTTCACCTCTATAATAATATTGAGTTTCGTCGCCATTTAAAGGCCTCCTGGACACACTACGCGTCGGACAATGCTTCCCACTCAAGTGCTCCAGATCTATTTTGGCATGCCTCCAAACCGGTGATGAGGGGCCACATAACCTCTTTCACAGCACATCATAACAAGCAGCTTAAGAGGGTGGGTGGGGCTCTTCTTTCTCAACTCACTGAGGCCTATAATAACTATCTATCTACCCCTACATTGCTGACTAGGAAAACATACTATGACCTTAAACAAACTAGGGATACATACCTCGCTCAACAAGACAATAAAGTCAATATTCACAGGCAGGGGCGTTATTATCGGCATGGTAATAAGGCTGGCAGGTTACTCGCCAAGTTGGTTCACTCTTACAAGCCTAAGTCCCAGATCCTAGCTATTAAATCCAAGGGTACCATAACTGTCGATTCTAAAGACATCATGGCCGAATTTGTAGACTATTATACTTCCCTATATTCTAAACAATTAATTCATTCATTCAGAAGCAAAGCACAAGTTTTGGGATGCAGTGCAACTCCCTACTCTTACGGAGGACCAGACCTCCCTCTTGAACTCTAGGATACTCCCTCAGGAGGTTCTTAAGGCCATTCGGCAGAACAAGCTGGGCAAAGCGGCGGGCCCTGACGGGCTACCCGCTGAATATTTTAAAATACTGGATGAAGAGCTGGCCCCTGTCCTATCTTCCCTATACTCTGCATACCTGGCAGGCACTGAGCAAATAAATGACAGATTTTCTGAAGCCAACATTTGTCTTTTATTGAAACCCGATAGGGATCCCACTCTTACTTCCTCTTATCGCCCCATTTCATTGTTAAATGGAGACTATAAACTTCTGACGAAGATCTTGGCGGATAGATTGGCAACGGTTCTACCACATATAGTCCATGCCGACCAAACTGGTTTTGTAAAAGGCAGATCGTCAGTGTTGAACATCAGGAAAACTCTTGGTGTGGTGACCCATTATTGGTACAACGCACATGCACAACCCCCCTCTCAGCTGCCAGATGCTTGCCTTTTGGCGCTTGACGCTGAAAAGGCGTTTGATCGAATTGAGTGGGACCATTTACACACGTCACTATTTCACTTCAGTATCCGGGGTAACTTTTCCAATTTTTTACAGCAATTGTACATGGCCCCCAAGGCTTCTCTCATAATAAACGGGGGGCTTTCTCCCTCTTTCACGTTGCAGAGGGGTACGAGACAGGGGTGCCCCCTTTCTCCTCTCCTCTTTGATCTGGCCATTGAGCCCCTAGCATCCTACATCAGACAGCACTGTGCGGGTTTAAACATACATGGCAGACGGCAGCATCTTTCTTTGTATGCTGATGATCTGTTGCTCTTCATAGGTGACCCGGGTGCCAATTTATACCCTCTCTTGGATATTATTGGGGAGTTTGGCAGGTTTTCAGGATATAAGATTAATATCGACAAATCTGAAGTCACATGGTTACAGAACTCTTGCAACACAGATCTGGCGGGTACTGGTCTCACAATTACTGACGGCTGCTTTAAATACTTGGGCATCCGCATACATGTCAATCCTCATAAATTATATTCTCTTAATCTTAGTGGGATTGTAAAGGATATTAAACAAATGTTGCTGAGTTGGGTGAAGCTCCCCCTCTCTCTTTCAGGAAGGGTGCATCTTTTCAAGATGGTTGCTCTGCCTAAGCTTCTTTACCCCTTGCAGATGCTGCCCTTGCTTCTCACCCAGCAAGACATTGCCTCCTTGCAGACTTCCATTGGCAATTTTATTTGGCAGGGTAAGAAACACAGGATAGGTAAGACTCCTCTGTCAATGCCGGTGAGTGGGGGTGGGCTCCGTCTTCCTAATATCATGTGGTATAATTGGGCAGCTCTTTCTAGGTTCATACTGGACTGGCTTGTAGGGAATGACTTTTACACAGTCCCTAATCTAGAGTCTAACTTCATCAAACCGCTACATTTGGCTTTCTTGCCTCATGCGGATTTTAAATCATTACCCATATTTGTACAAAATCATATCTGGGACAAGATTTGTAAACTATGGGGATTGCAGAAATCTACTAGTAAATATCTCCCAATACAGGGTAACCTCAACTTCCTTCCTGGTTATACTACACAAGCATTTCAGATATGGCAAGAATCAAATCTGACCAGACTTTATCAACTACTGCATCCCTTGACCTTTGACATACTACCTTTTCAAGACTTGCGGGTGAGGTATGATCTTCCCAGCACCCACAGGTTTGCATACTTCCAATGCAGACATTACATCTCCACACTAATTTCAGGGGGACTGTTGTCTAAGGAACCTTCCAATATAGACAGACTTTGTGCCTTGGCAAATCTGGGACCTTACAAACTCACACACACATATACTCTGTTGTATCGTCATTTTGAGGATTCCACTCTGCGTGGGATCGTATCGAAATGGTCTCATTTCGAAGATTTAGAGGTGGACACAGCGCAGATTACTTTGAGCTTTGAGAGGGCAATTCAGGGTACCATTTCTGCAAAATTGAGAGAATCGCACCTAAAGTTCTTGCACCAAGCTTATATTACCCCTGGCATGCGCGCAAAATGGGTTCGAGGGGCACATTATATATGCAGTAAATGTAGCCAGGTATCCCCTGATTGGATTCATCTGATGTGGGGGTGCCCAAAGGTGCAGAGGTTCTGGCAGAAGATTTCGTTTTGGCTGGGCAAACTAACCAAGCAAATTTTACCCCTCTCAGCACAGTATGTGATTTTTCTGACGCCTAGAGATCAGACACATAAATACAACACTTTTATAACTACAGTTCTCATGCTAGCTAAACAGGCTATCCTTAGGGAATGGGTGGGAGAGAGAACCCCTCCATTTCAACAGCTGCTTAGAGCGGTACATACTCAGATGCTAATTGAGCAGGCAGACACTAGGGGAGACCCTGAGAAAAGAGTGAAGAGGTTTCTTCTTAAATGGGAGGTATATTTGATGCAGCTACCAAACATAGTTAGGGATAGAGTTCTCCTTTCCTTTAAAAACAGTCTGTATGTCTTAAACGAAAATCTAAAGGGTAACTGGTGTCTTTCCACTGATTCAAACTGCTGAGAATTCCTTGCATTTGCGGAGGCGCGGTGTTGGCTGGATGGGGGGGGATCCGGAGATACCCTGGGTAAGTATGAGCATATTTGTTGTTTGTTGATCTTTCCGTTTTTCCTTCTACGCTATTCTCTTTCTTTCCTTATCTTAGTATGCTTTTTCCCTTTTCCTTTTCCTTTCTTTTTCTTCCCTTTGTTTGTCTGTTTATTTAGATATTTTTGATAAAAAACAAGTCCAAGTACATGCATGAAGATTTCATTTAAGTATCGGGCCTTTTAACACGGTCACTGCCTTATATGTCTTACTTTGCATATGTTGATATCGAAACCTAGTATACCAATGTGATTGTACTTATTTTGTATGTCTTGGATTCTTTTCTATAAATAAAGTTTTTAAAAAAAACCATTGTGCTTAAAGGGACACTGAACCCAAATTTTTTTCTTTCGTGATTCAGAAAGAGCATGACATTTTAACCAACTTTCTAATTTACTCCTATTAATTTTTCTTCGTTCTCTTGCTATCTTTATTTGAAAAAGAATGCATCTGAGATTGTTTGGGTTCAGAACTATGGACAGCACTTTTTTATTGGTGGATGAATTTATCCACCAATCAGCAAGACAACCCAGGTTGTTCACCAAAACTGGGCCAGCATCTAAACTTACATTCTTACATTTCAAATAAAGATACCAAGAGAATGAAGAAAATTTGATAATAGGAGTAAATTAGAAAGTTGTTTAAAATTTCATGCTCTATCTGAATCACGAAAGAAAAAAATTGGGTTCAGTGTCCCTTTAAGTTTATGAAAATAGCACATCTTGGGAGACTGTTAAACACAAAATTTACATCTCAGAATAAAATGCTTTCAAATTATCTAAGATCATGGCACTTTTTCATAGACAATGTAGGAGGTACCAAGAGGATAAAGGGCTTTGATATTTTACATGTGTAAAATAAGTTACACATTGAAATAAAATAAACAAATAGAATTGAATCTCAATTTAAATACATCTAGTTTCACAGATGAATAAAAGAGCTCTGTTGATGGAAATTTTTATAATGAATATGTAGAATATAAAATACAGCCCTTATCTAAGATGACTTTTAAATATAGAACTTAACATACAGCCAGGGCCGCCATCAGGGGGTGACAGGGTGACTCCTGTCAGGGGCCCAATAAGCCAATCTAATGAGGTAAGTATGCCGCACTGGGGGTATGTGTAGATAGTCGAATCTCTTCCTAACATCCAAATAGGATGACTATTCCAATTTCGTCAGCCTCCTGGAGTATGTGAGGATGTACTTCTTGTAATGAAGATATCCCTCAGGCTTCCTGTGCAGGTGTATAATTAGCCTCTTGGAGTACTTCTCTGTCCCGGTATAAACCAACAAGAGCTGTACACAGGAAGAGGCTAATTATACACCTGCACAGGAAGCCTGAGGGATATCTTCATTACAAGAAGTACATCCCCACATACTCCAGGAGGCTGACAAAATTGGAATAGGGCATTTAGCTCTTTTTCCTTGCCAAATACCCTATGCTAAAAATAAAACCCACCCAATAAACCCTTAAAAACACCTAACGCTAACACCCGAAGATCTACTTACAGTTTTTGAAGACCCGACAACCATCCTCAACGAAGCGGCAGTAGTCTTCATCCAAGCGGCAAGAAATCCTCAACGAAGCCGGGAGAAGTCTTCATCCAAACGGCAAGAAGTGGTCCTCCAGACGGCAGAAGTCTTCATCCAGATGGCATCTTCTATCTTCATCCATCCAGCGTGGAGCGGCTCCATCTTCAAGACATCCGGCGCAGAGCATCCTCTTCTGACGACGGCGACTGAAGAATGAAGGTTCCTTTAAGTGACATCATCCAAGATGGCGTCCCTTGAATTCCGATTGGCTGATAGAATTCTATCAGCCAATCGGAATTAAAGGTGAAAAAATCCTATTGGCTGAAGCAATCAGCCAATAGGATTGAGCTTGCATTCTATTGGTTGTTCCAATCAGCCAATAGAATGCAAGCTCAATCCTATTGGCTGATTGGATCATCCAATAGGATCGAAGCTCAATCCTATTGGCTGATTACATTAGCCAATAGGATTTTTTCACCTTTAATTCCAATTGGCTGATAGAATTCTATCAGCCAATCGTAATTCAAGGGATGCCATCTTGGATGACGTCACTTAAAGGAACCTTCATTCTTCACTCACTGTCGTCAGAAGAGGATGCTCTGCGCCGGATGTCTTGAAGATGGAGCTGCTCCGCACTGGATGGAAGAAGATAGAAGATGCCGTCTGAATGAAGACTTCTCCCGGCTTCTTTGAGGACTTCTTGCTGCTTGGATGAAGACTTCTTCCAGCTTCGTTGAGGATGGATATAGGGTCTTCAAAAACTGTAAGTGGATCTTCGGGGGTTAGTGTTATGTTTTTTTAAGGGTTTATTGGGTGGGTTTTATTTTTAGCTTAGGGTTTTGGGCAAGGAAAAAGAGCTAAATGCCCTTTAAGGGCAATGCCCATCCAAGTGCCCTTTTCAGGGCAATGGGGAGCTTAGGTTTTTTAGTTAGGATTTTATTTGGGGGGTTTGGTTGTGTGGGTGGTGGGTTTTACTGTTGGAGGGTTGTTTGTACTTTTTTTTTTTACAGGTAACAGAGCTGATTTCTTTGGGGCAATGCCCCGCAAAAGGCCCTTTTAAGGGCCATTGGTAGTTTATTGTAGGCTAGGGTTTTTTTAAATTTGGGGGGGCTTTTTTATTTTGATAGGGCTATTAGATTAGGTGTAATTACTTTAAATATTTGATCATTTGTTTTTTATTTTGTGTAATTTAGTGTTTTTTTTTTTTTTGTAATTTAGCTAATTGTATTTAATAAATGTAATTGATTTAATTGTAGTGTAAGGTTAGGTATTAGTGTAACTCAGACTAGGTTTTATTTTACAGGTAAATTTGTATTTATTTTAACTGGGTAGCTAGTAAATAACTATTTAGTAACTATTCTACCTAGTTAAAATAAATACAAACTTAGCTGTGAAATAAAAATAAAACCTAAGATAGATACAATGTAACTATTAATTATATTGTAGCTAGCTTAGGGTTTATTTTATAGGTAAGTACAGGTGGCCCTCGGTTTACAACGGTTCAATTTGTGCCGTTTAAGAATAACAACCTTTTTTTTCAGTCATGTGACTGCTATTGAAAAGCATTGAGAAGCAGTGCATTGTTTAAAATAGCCAGTAGGTGCAGCTGTCCGCTTGTGTTGCAGCAAAGATATGCAAGCCAAGCAAGCTGAAATTAATCAGTTTAACCAGACCTGAGCTATCGAGCAGATTTTAAAGGAACAAGATCTTCCTGTCTATAAATCAGTCCAGATTGGAATGCATAGAAAGAACCGTTTGCAGAAAAATGCAAGTAAAGTCTGTATTGTGTGATTAGTTTATTAGGTTTATAATGCTGTTTAGCAAATGTTTTTGTTCATTTAACTTTGTTTAATTATATATTCTGTGTTGTGTGATTATTTTATTAGGTTTATGATGCTGTATAGCATTTAAAGTCTTCATTTCAAAGCTTTAAAAATAATGTATTAGGTGTTACTTATGACAATTTTGAGAGGGGCCTAGAACCTAACTCCCTCACTTCCCATTGACTTACATTATAAACTGGGTTTCAATTTACAACGGTTTCGATTTACAACCATTCCTTCTGGAACCTAACCCCGGCGTAAACTGAGGGCTACCTGTATTTAGTTTTAAATAGGAATTATTTAGTTATTAATAGTAAATTTTATTTAGATTTATATTAATTACATTAAAGTTAGGGGGTGTTAGGGTTAGGGGTTATTAACTGTAGTATAGTGGCGGCAGATTAGGGGTTAATAAGTGTATGTAGGTGGGGCGATGTCGGGGGGTGGCAGATTAGGGGTTAATAACTGTAATGTAGGTGGGGGAGACATTGGGGGTGGCATATTAGGGGTTAATATGTGTAGGTAGGTGGCGGCGACATTGGGGGCGGCAGATTAGGGGTTAATAACTGTAATGTTGGTGGCGGAGACATTGGGGGCGGCATATTAGGGGTTAATATGTGTAGGTAGGTGGCGGCGACATTGGGGGCGGCAGTTTAGGGGTTAATAAGTGTAGGTAGGTGGCGGCGATGCCGGGGACGGCAGATTAGGGGTTAATAACTGTAATGTAGGTGGTGGCGACATTGGGGGCGGCATATTAGGGGTTAATAAGTGTAGGTAGGTGGCGGTGACATTGGGGGTTAATAAGTATAGGTAGGTGGCGGCGATGTCGGGGGTGGCATATTAGGAGTTAATAACTGTAATGTAGGTGGCGGCGACATTGGGGGCAGCAGATTAGGGGTTAATAAGTGTAATATAGGTGGCAGCGACATTGGGGACGGCACATTAGGGATTAATAAGTGTAATGTAGGTGGCGGCGACATTGGGGGCGGCAGATTAGGGGTTAATAAGTGTAATATAGGTGGCGGCGATGTCGGGGGCAGCAGATTAGTGGTGTTTAGACTCTGGGTTTATGTTAGGGTGTTAGGTGTAAACATAAATTTAGTTTCCCCATAAGAATCAATGGGGCTGCCTTACGGAGCTTTACGCTCCTTTATTACAGGTGTTAGGCTTTTTTTTAGCCGGTTCTCCCCATTGATGTCTATGGGGAAATCGTGCACGAGCACGTAAAACTAGCTCACCGCAGCTCACCGCAGCGCTGGTATTGCGGTATGGAGCTCAATTTTGCTTTACGCTGCAATATTGTCTGCTAACGCCAGGTTTTTGTAAACCTGTAATACCAGCGCTGTAGAGAGTTGAGCAGTGACAATAACTTGCTAGTTAGTACCGAGCAGCTCTTACCGCAAAACTCGTTATCTAGCCGTATGTTCTTTGTCAATACATAGTAGCTAACATTGGGGGTATGTTCAGAAGTGTCAATATGGTTTTGAACAATGGACATTAAAGGGACAGTCTAGTCATTATTAAACTTTTATGATTCAGATAGGGCATGCAATTTTTAACAACTTTCCTATTTAAACAAACACAAAACAAATTGACACACAAGCGGATCTCACAACATAAAAACTTCTATTGATGTAGCATCTACAGTATCTCACAAAAGTGAGTACACCCCTCACATTTTAGTAAATATTCATGTGACAACACTGAAGAAATGACACTTTGCTACAATGTAAAGTAGTGAGTGTACAGCCTGTATAACAGTGTACATTTGTTGTCCCCTCAAAATAACTCAACACACAGCCATTAATGTCTAAACTGTTGACAACAAAAGTGAGTACACCCCTAAGTGGAAATGTCCAAATTGGGCCCAAAGTGTCAATATTTTGTGGGGCTACCATTATTTTCCAGCACTGCCTTAACCCTCTTGGGCATGGAGTTCACCAGAGCTTCACAGGTTGCCACTGGAGTCTTCTTCCACTCCTCTATGATGACATCACGGAGCTGATGGATGTTAGAGACCTTGCACTCCCCCACCTTCCATTTGAGGATGCCCCACAGATGCTCAATAGTGTTTTGGTCTAGAGGCATGCTTGACCAGTCCATCACCTTTACCCTTAGATTATTTAGCAAGGCAGTGGTCATCTGGAGGCGTGTTTGGGGTCGTTATCATGTTGGAATACTGCCCTGCGGCCCAGTCTCTGAAGGGAGGGGATCATGCTCTACTTCAGTATGTCCCAGTACATGTTGGCATTCATAGTTCCCTCAATGGACTGTAGCTCCCCAGTGCCGGCAGCACTCATGCAGACCCAGACCATGACACTTCACCACCATGCTTGACTGTAGGCAAGACACACTTGTCTTTGTACTCCTCACCTGGTTGCCGCCACACACGCTTGACACCATCTGAACCAAATAAGTTTATCTTGGTCTCATCGGACAACACAGAACATGGTTCCAGTAATCCATGTCCTTAGTCTTCTTGTTTTTTAGCCATGGAGACTAATTTGATGCAGTGTGCGACGTATGGTCTGAGCACTGACAGGCTGACCCCCCACCCCTTCAACATCTGCAGCAATGCTGGCAGTACTCATACATATATTTCCCAAAGACAACCTTTGGATATGACGCTGAGCATGTGCACTCAACTGCTTTGGTCGACCATGGCGAGGCCTGTTCTGAGTAGAACCTGTCCTGTGAAACTGCTGTATAGTCTTGCTCACCGTGCTAAAGCTCAGTTTCAGGGTCTTGGCAATCTTCTTATAGCCTAGGCCATCTTTATGTAGAGCAAAAAAAAAAAAATTCAGATCCTCAGAGAGTTCTTTGCCATGAGGTGCCATGTTGAACTTTCAGTGACCAGTATGAGAGAGTGTGAGAGCGATAACACCAAATTTAACACACCTGCTCCCCATTCACACCTGAGGCCTTGTAACACTAACAAGTCACATGACACCCGAGAGGGAAAATGGCTAATTGGGCCCAATTTGGACATTTCCACTTAGGGTTTACTCACTTTTGTTGCCAACGGTTTAGATATTAATTGCTGTGTGTTGAGTTATTTTGAGGGGACAGCAAATTTACACTGTTATACAGGCTGTACACTCACTACTTCACATTGTAGCAAAGTGTAATTTCTTCAATGTTGTCACATGAAAAGATTAAATTAAAATATTTACAAAAATGTGAGGGGTGTACTCACTTTTGTGAGATACTGTATGTTACAAAAGACAAATGTGAATAATGTATCAAAACCCTGATAGTTTGCTCAAAACACTTACGGCTAGATTACGAGTCTTGCATTAGGGTTAGAAAAGTCTTGCGTTAGGGTTAAAATACTGCAAATCCACTTACGTCAATTGCGTATCCTTTATTTTCAATGGGATTTTCCTAACACCGGTATTACGAGTCTTCCTAAAAGTGAGCGGTAGACCCTCTCCTGTCAAGACTGGTACCACATTTAAAAGTCAATAGTTAAGAGTTTTATGGGCTAACGCCGTAACATAAAACTCTTAACTAAAGTGCTAAAAAGTACACTAACACCCATAAACTACCTATTAACCCCTAAACCGAGGCCCCCCAACTAACACTAAAATAAAAAAATATAACCCCTAATCTGCCGAACCGGAGATCGCCGCCACTATAATAAATGTATTAACCCCTAAACCGCCGTACTCCCGCATCGCAAACAATAGTTAAATTTTATTAACCCATAATCTGCCATCCCTAACATCGCCCGCCGCCACCTACCTACATTTATTATACCCTAATCTGCCGCCCCCAACGTCGCCGACACTATATTAAATGTATTAACCCCTAAATCTAACTCTAACCCTAACACCCCCCTAACTTAAATATAATTTTAATAAATCTAAATAAAATTACTATAATTAACTAAATTATCCTATTTAAAACTAAATACTTACCTAAAAAAAAAACCTAAGCTAGCTACAATATAACTAATAGTTACATTGTAGCTAGTTTAGAGTTTATATTTTACAGGCAAGTTTGTATTTATTTTAACTAGGTAGAATACTTATTAAATAGTTATTAACTATTTAATAACTACCTATCTAAAATAAAGTCAAATTTACCTGTAAAATAAATCCTAACCTAAGTTACAATTACATCTAACACTACACTACAATTAAAATAATTCACTAAACTAACTACAATTAAATACAATTAAATACAATTATCTAAAGTACGAAAAAAAAAAAACACTAAATTACAGAAAATAATAAAATAATTACAAGTTTTTTAAACTAATTACACCTAATCTAATCCCCCTAACAAAATGAAAAATCCCCCCAAAATAATAAAAAGCCCTACCCTACACTAAATTACAAATAGCCCTTCAAAGGGCCTTTTGCAGGGCATTGCCCCAAAGTAATCAGCTCTTTCACCTGTAAAAAAAAATACAGTACCCCCCAACATTAAAACCCACCACCCACACACCCAACCCTAGTCTAAAACCCACCCAATCCCCCCTTAATAAAACCTAACACTAACCCCTTGAAGATCAGCCTACCTTGAGACGTCTTCACCCAACCGGGCAGAAGTCTTCATCCAAGCCGGGAAGAAGAGGTCCTCCAGATGGGCAGAAGTCTTCATCCAGATGGCATCTTCTATCTTCATCCATCTGGAGTGGAGCGGGTCCATCTTCAAGACATCCGACGCGGAGCATCCTCTTCTGTATTCATCCGAAGACTAAATGATGGTACCTTTAAGTGACGTCAACCAAGATGGCGTCCCTTCAATTCCGATTGGCTGATAGAATTCTATCAGCCAATCGGAATTAAGGTAGAAAAAATCCTATTCGCTGATCCAATCACCCAATAGGATTGAGCTCGCATTCTATTGGCTGTTCCAATCAGCCAATAGAATGCGAGCTCAATCCTATTGGCTGATTGGATCAGCCAATAGGATTTTTTCTACCTTAATTCCGATTGGCTGATAGAATTCTATCAGCCAATCGGAATTGAAGGGATGCCATCTTGGATGACGTCACTTAAAGGTACTGTCATTTAGTCGTCTGATGAAGACAGAAGAGGATGCTGTGCATCGGATGTCTTGAAGATGGTCCCGCTCCGCTCCGGATGGATGAAGATAGAAGATGCCGTCTGGATGAAGACTTCTGCCCTTCTGGAGGACCTCTTCTTCCCGGCTTGGATGAAGACTTCTGCCCGTCTGGAGGACCACTTCTGCCCGGTTGGGTGAAGACGTCTTAAGTTATGGTGATCTTCAAGGGGTTAGTGTAAGGTTTTATTAATGGGGTCAGAAAAGGTCTGATGTGCTGCAACACACAGCCTGGTTTTTATTGAGGTTACATGCAAAAAAGACACTCTCAGGGGGAGGCATAAAATCCCCAATCACACATTTGATGCATTTAGATAGAGAGGCAACGCCCTTTGACAGGCCATAACAGCAGATAACATTACACACAAGAAAACAATGCAGTCCACCTTATCACTACTAGCAGTCTGATTAGATAATGGGAATGTTTTTCACTAAACTTAATTAGAGCTGATCCCAGCAAACTTGTATGTAGAATGCTTCTTGAAGCTGAACAAAGTTATCTCTTTAGTTCTGACCGAAGGGTCTGTCACATAGCACTTAATGTGCACTATAAATAATTGAAGCGGCACCAGGATCCAGTTGCTTGTTAAAACTGCTTTATTTTTAGTAGTGTGCAATCTTCAAACAAAGCAGTAGAATTTTTCGTGACAAACAGTGCATAGACGAACTCACATGAAGTGACAACTTGCTGACATGTTTCGGCCCTTATGGCCGTAATCTTAGCTAAAGTGTCTATCCTCCCTTTACCTTTTAAACACCTGTGCTCAAAGTGATTGGTTAAAATTTAATTCAGTGGGTTGGTCTATTATAGCACCTGCATTAACTGTTTCCTTACTCTACTCAAAGCTGTCAGCCTCATGTTGCTTAAACCTCTGTAAACCATAAACCATAGATAATACATATATACAGTTCTCCTCTGCTACATCACTAATAGTCTAGAATGACTTCATTCATATTTATAATTGTAATAATTAAAATTAACATTAAATGATGTAACAAAAGAGAGTTTGAATCCTATGTTGAACTTGTAACTAGATATAATCATAAAAAATTGCCATACTGGCATGATTAGTAATAATATCTATTGAGATATTCCATTTCATACTACAAGTTCATTCAAACAAAGTTTATAGAAGGTGTAAAGATACTTGTGTACAATACACAAAACACCAAATAGAAAAACAAAAGACAAAAGGCTAATACAGGAGGCGTTCTGGACACACAGGAACCATTTGGCTTATTCCCAAAAGTTTATCAAATCAAATTCAGAATTCAACCCTATGGGAACCCTGGTTTTTAGCCTGTGTATCCAGAACACCTCTCTCTTAGCTAGCAAATTATCTCTAATACCCCCTCTTTTTTTGCACCTTACTTGTTCAATAACCGTCCATTTTAATGAACTTACATTTTTGTTATGTTTAATTTTGAAGTGTTGTACAAGGGGGGTTGTAAGCTTGCCTGCTTTTATGTGGGTGATGTGCTCCCGAATCCTCTCTCTTGCCTCCCTGGTGGTAAGACCTGTATATTGAATATTACAGGATTCGCAAGTTAGTAAGTAAACTACATATGTTGACCTGCAGTTCAGACAAGAATGGTGTCTAAATTGCTCTCCTGTGGCTGTGCTGGTGAAGCCCTCACCTGCTTGTAAACAGCCACATGCTATGCATGGGCCATAATTGCATTTGTAGACACCAGTGTGTCTTAGCCATGATGAACTGGAGCTCTGGTGTGCCCTCAGTTGTGTCGGCGCAACCATATTGCCAATGGTCATGCCCTTCCTATATGCAAACCTGCACCCTTTGGACACTATTTTTACAAGACCCTCATCTGCTGTTAGCATACGAAAATGTTTGCGTATAATGTTGCAAACCTGATGGTATTGTGCACTATATTTCGTTACAAAAGTTACTTCTCCAAAATTTGATTTCTTCAGATCTAAATCCTTTTGGGTAAGGAACTCCTTCCTTTCCCTTTTAGAGATAGTTTCTCTTACTCTTGCAACCTCCTTTCTCTCATAACCCCTGCTACAGAGGCGATTCTCTAGGTCCAAAGATTGTCTTTCGTATTCTATCTGGGTTGAGCAGTTGCGCTTTAACCGTATGAACTGACCCTTCATCACGGAATAAAATACCCTTTTGGGGTGGCTACTCTTCGCGTGAAGAAGTGTGTTCCCTGTAATTGGTTTTCTGTACACTTTTGTGTGTATCTTTCCCTGTTCTCCTGATAAAGTTACATCCAAAAAATTAATATGTGTCTTCCCAAACTCATGGGTTAGTTTAATACCTGTTGTGTTGTTGTTCAGATCTCTCAAGAATTCTTTCAGTTCTATCTCCTGCCCTTCCCAGATGATTAGAAGATCATCTATATATCTTCTATAGTAAATTATCTTGGATTTCCAGGGACCATCACCCCCATAGATGTGGGACAGTTCCCACCAACCCATGAATAAGTTGGCGTATGAGGGCGCGAACTTCGCCCCCATTGCTGTCCCACACCTCTGGAGGTAATGGTCCCCTTCAAACTCAAAAAAGTTATGGGTTAAGAGGAATTCCGTTACCCTGAGGATATATTGACAAAATAGGGGACTATAATTTGTAGCTCTTTTTAGAAAAAATGCAATTGCCTCCAGACCTGCACTGTGGGGGATACTGGAGTACAGGGATGTTACATCAAGGGAAACCCAACTGTATCTCTCACTCCAACTGAGGGACTCTACTTCAATCAGTAGTTGTTTAGTGTCTCGCAGGTAGCTTGATAGATTCTGTACTAATGGTTGCAAAATAGCATCCAGCCATTGTGACATCGGTTCCAGAATTGAACCGATACCACTAATGATGGGGCGACCTTTTACCTCTTGGATGGATTTATGGACCTTCGGAAGGAAATTAAAAATGGGCTTCACAGGATAATCCACTACAAGATACTCACTGGTCTTTTCATCTAAGAAACCTGCTTCCTTCCCATCATCTATAAGATCTAATAGTTCCTGTTTGAATCTAAATGTGGGATCAAATGTTAGATTCGTGTATTGGGAAGGGTCTGATAGTTGTCGTGTTGCTTCCTTCAAAAAGAAAGATTTGTCCATGACAACCACAGACCCTCCCTTATCAGATGCTCTGATGACCAAGTTTTTATTCTCTTTGAGGCCCCTAAGTGCCAATATTTCTGCTTTGTTTAAATTCTTGTTTCCAGTATTAAGATCTGCTGTGTACGCTAGTTTTGTGAGGTCTTGTTCTACCCTACACTGAAATTTCTCTAAAATGTTTCCTCTTGTGTGTATCGGGTAAAATCTTGAAGCCCCAGAGAGAGAAGGACCCTTGTTTATGGAGCTTTCGTTCCCTTCATCCTGTGAATAAACATTCTCTCTGTCCAATCCCTCTAGGGCTTCAAGATCACATACCTCCTGAAAAGTTAATGTTGTTTGTCAATATATCCTCAGGGTAACGGAATTCCTCTTAACCCATAACTTTTTTGATTTTGAAGGGGACCATTACCTCCAGAGGTGTGGGACAGCAATGGGGGCGAAGTTCGCGCCCTCATACGCCAACTTATTCATGGGTTGGTGGGAACTGTCCCACATCTATGGGGGTGATGGTCCCTGGAAATCCAAGATAATTTACTATAGAAGATATATAGATGATCTTCTAATCATCTGGGAAGGGCAGGAGATAGAACTGAAAGAATTCTTGAGAGATCTGAACAACAACACAACAGGTATTAAACTAACCCATGAGTTTGGGAAGACACATATTAATTTTTTGGATGTAACTTTATCAGGAGAACAGGGAAAGATACACACAAAAGTGTACAGAAAACCAATTACAGGGAACACACTTCTTCACGCAAAGAGTAGCCACCCCAAAAGGGTATTTTATTCCGTGATGAAGGGTAAGTTCATACGGTTAAAGCGCAACTGCTCAACCCAGATAGAATACGAAAGACAATCTTTGGACCTAGAGAATCGCCTCTGTAGCAGGGGTTATGAGAGAAAGGAGGTTGCAAGAGTAAGAGAAACTATCTCTAAAAGGGAAAGGAAGGAGTTCCTTACCCAAAAGGATTTAGATCTGAAGAAATCAAATTTTGGAGAAGTAACTTTTGTAACGAAATATAGTGCACAATACCATCAGGTTTGCAACATTATACACAAACATTTTCGTATGCTAACAGCAGATGAGGGTCTTGTAAAAATAGTGTCCAAAGGGTGCAGGTTTGCATATAGGAAGGGCATGACCATTGGCAATATGGTTGCGCCGACACAACTGAGGGCACACCAGAGCTCCAGTTCATCATGGCTAAGACACACTGGTGTCTACAAATGCAATTATGGCCCATGCATAGCATGTGGCTGTTTACAAGCAGGTGAGGGCTTCACCAGCACAGCCACAGGAGAGCAATTTAGACACCATTCTTGTCTGAACTGCAGGTCAACATATGTAGTTTACTTACTAACTTGCGAATCCTGTAATATTCAATATACAGGTCTTACCACCAGGGAGGCAAGAGAGAGGATTCGGGAGCACATCACCCACATAAAAGCAGGCAAGCTTACAACCCCCCTTGTACAACACTTCAAAATTAAACATAACAAAAATGTAAGTTCATTAAAATGGACGGTTATTGAACAAGTAAGGTGCAAAAAAAGAGGGGGTAATAGAGATAATTTGCTAGCTAAGAGAGAGGTGTTCTGGATACACAGGCTAAAAACCAGGGTTCCCATAGGGTTGAATTCTGAATTTGATTTGATAAACTTTTGGGAATAAGCCAAATGGTTCCTGTGTGTCCAGAACGCCTCCTGTATTAGCCTTTTGTCTTTTGTTTTTCTATTTGGTGTTTTGTGTATTGTACACAAGTATCTTTACACCTTCTATAAACTTTGTTTGAATGAACTTGTAGTATGAAATGGAATATCTCAATAGATATTATTACTAATCATGCCAGTATGGCAATTTTTTATGATTATATCTAGTTACAAGTTCAACATAGGATTCAAACTCTCTTTTGTTACATCATTTAATGTTAATTTTAATTATTACAATTATAAATATGAATGAAGTCATTCTAGACTATTAGTGATGTAGCAGAGGAGAACTGTATATATGTATTATCTATGGTTTATGGTTTACAGAGGTTTAAGCAACATGAGGCTGACAGCTTTGAGTAGAGTAAGGAAACAGTTAATGCAGGTGCTATAATAGACCAACCCACTGAATTAAATTTTAACCAATCACTTTGAGCACAGGTGTTTAAAAGGTAAAGGGAGGATAGACACTTTAGCTAAGATTACGGCCATAAGGGCCGAAACATGTCAGCAAGTTGTCACTTCATGTGAGTTCGTCTATGCACTGTTTGTCACGAAAAATTCTACTGCTTTGTTTGAAGATTGCACACTACTAAAAATAAAGCAGTTTTAACAAGCAACTGGATCCTGGTGCCGCTTCAATTATTTATAGTGCACATTTATCTGGAGATCGGGCAGGCACAGAGTAACCAGTTGAAAGTTAGCCGCAATCACACTCACCTACACTGCAGTAAACAGCCGTGGGGAGATCCGACTCACAACAGAGGGCTAACCGGAAGCGGAGTCCCGGGTGACGTCAGACGCTACACAGCCGAAACTGGAGAGAGCCCAGGAGGGGAGCGGATACTCGGCGGAGACCTTGAAAGGAGCCAGAGGGGTTTTCCACAACGCTCAGCTTTTGGTAACAAGCACGAGTGCTCCCTGTGGACGGGCCAATACAGCACTACAGGCAGAGGAGAACCGGATAGCCCTCAGGAGTCGGTGAGTAAAGCGGAACGAAATCGCTATTGCAAGATATTTATCCAGCACAAAAGTATATTTTGTAACAAATCTCTATACTGGTGCTCACACATAAGTGACTCTTTATTGACATAGCACTTAATGGCACACAATGAAAACCAATGCCTCTGTAACAGTGCTCCCCCTCTGTGGAACACTCTGCCTGTGTGGCACCTGGCTCAGCAAGTCCCATTCACTGAAGCAAGTGGGAGAAAGCCAGGGACAAGCTATTTTACAGGTGTGGGGACATAGTCTTAAAGGGGCATTGTTCACCAAAGTCACAATATGTCCCCAGACGGTTCTTAAAGGCCATACACACCCAATAAAAGTTAATATGTTCTCAGGGGCACAATCTTCCAGGGGCCATAGTCATGAGGAAGGAGGCTGGCAAATAGGCTTCTCCACAATCCATGGAAGCAGGGCAATTTTTCATTTAAAGGGCCAGTTACAAATAGCAGTTTGTAACATATCTCCCCTTTTGGAGGGAGACTAATCAGGCACCTGACCTTCTGCCGGTCAGTGCCAAAGTTATTCTCGCAACCCACCCACAAATAAACGTTAGCAGCAAAGTAGCCCCCCCACAATACGTAGTACTGGCCTGTAGGTTCCAGGTTGTTGGATGAAAGTGTAGCATCCTCGGCCTTCCTGGCGCAGCTGGGCAAATAGCTGAGGGTATTTGGGGGGCAGAGGCCAGCGGCACTCTGCCCTGGTGCCAGCGCTTCTGCTGGGGTGAGGGGTTTGCAGGCCAGTCCTGTAACAAGGGGCTCTGTAGGCCAGAGGCCAGCAGCGCTCTGTCCTGATGCCAGCTCTTCTGCTGGGGGAATTGGGGCATAGTCCTGCCCGGTGGCAAAGGGAACGTGGGGGTCAGTGGGGGTTAACATCTCCACTGTTAACCCTGGGCCCAAGTTAGGAGTTAGCTGGGGAGGGGGAGATTGGCTTACCTCCTCCTCCTGATACTCCGGCGGCCGTTGGGAATGGAGGTAGATGCTCTCCGCTCCCTGTGGAACATGCTGCGGCTGGGGAGAGAGACCAGTTGTCTCCTCTCCCTGGAAGGCACACTCCGGCTGGGGAGGGAGGTCGATGCTCTCCCCTCCCTGTAGCTGGGTCTGTCGCTGGGGATCTGGGCCGCCTGCCCAGCATCCCTGTAGGGCTGGTAGAGAGACTGCGGTCCCATCTCCACCTGCCTGCTGGGGGTCCTCCCAGGACCAGTCTATGAGGCCTGCTGCCTCTGGTATCTCTGGTTGGGGAAGGAGACTGGTTGTTTCTTCCCTCTGCACGGTATACTGCTGCTGGGGAGGGAGGTCGCTGCTCTCCTCTCCCTGTAACTCACTTTCTCGCTGGAGACTAGGTGTCCATACCCTCAAACTCCACAGTTGGTGCTCAAAGGCTCGTGCCGCTTTGTTCTTTGTATCCAATTCCCGGATGATGCGACTGACTACCTCCTGCGCAGGGTCTGGACCATATCGGACTAGCCGCCTCTTTACCTCTGAAACAAAATCCGCGCCCTCATAGCGATGAATCCGGTTGAGGTGCTCTTCACAGGGTTCTGACCAGTATCTTGTCAGCTCCATGCTGCTGTAGGTAGGGACGCTGCGCAGTGGCTAGCGTTGCCCTCAATAACTCTCCTACGATACCAGTGCTGTTGGGGTGCTGCTCCTTGCGCTAGGACGCCATCCAACCGCTGCCGCCAAATGTTACGGTTGCCTCCAGGCTGGCTGGAAGTTGGACCGTAGAAAAGGATGCTCCTAGCGCTCACCAAAGGAGCAGCAGCACCGTAGACACTATAACTGCTGCGTAGCCACCATAAGTAATGCAGACTCTACGAACCACCACTGCTGGGCTGGTATCTCGCCGTCTGCTCTGCGCCCTGGACCTACGACCAGGCTCCAGTAGGTGAACCTCTTCCTTCTGTAGCGTGAAGCAGCATCAGGAACAAGAGCTCTTACAAGAGCTCAGTAGCTAAGGGAGTATATAGAGCATAGCAATCCCTGTAGTGATTATAGCTGTCCCCTACAAACATGAGTCAAATCTGCAAGTTAGAGGGTCAGAAAAGGTCTGATGTGCTGGAACACTCAGCCTGGTTTTTATTGAGGTTACATGCAAAAACGACACTCTGGGGGGGAGGCATAAAATCCCCAATCACACATTTGATGCATTTAGATAGAGAGGCAACGCCCTTTGACAGGCCATAACAGCAGATAACATTACACACAAGAAAACAATGCAGTCCACCTTATCACTACTAGCAGTCTGATTAGACAATGGGAATGTTTTTCACTAAACTTAATTAGAGCTGATCCCAGCAAACTTGTATTTTGAATGCTTCTTGAAGCTGAACAAAGTTATCTCTTTAGTTCTGACCGAAGGGTCTCTCACATAGCACTTAATGGCACACAATGAAAACCAATGCTTCTGTAACAGTGCTCCCCCTCTGTGGAACACTCTGCCTGTGTGGCACCTGGCTCAGCAAGTCCCATTCACTGAACCAGGTGTGGGGACATAGTCTTAAAGGGGCATTGTTCACCAAAGTCACAATATGTCCCCAGACGGTTCTTAAAGGCCATACACACCCAATAAAAGTTAATATGTTCTCAGGGGCACAATCTTCCAGGGGCCATAGTCATGAGGAAGGAGGCTGGCAAATAGGCTTCTCCACGATCCATGGAAGCAGGGCAATTTTTCATTTAAAGGGCCAGTTACAAATAGCAGTTTGTAACAGTTAATAACTATTTAATCACTATTGTACCTAGTTAAAATAAATACAAAGTTGCCTGTAAAATAAAAATAAATCCTAAGCTAGCTACAATGTAACTATTAGTTATATTGTATATAGCTTAGGGTTTATTTTATAGGTAAGTATTTAGTTTTAAATAGGAATTATTTAGTTAATTGTAGTAATTTTATTTAGATTTATTTAAATTATATTTAAGTTAGGGGGGGTTAGGGTTACACTTAGGTTTAGTGGTTAATAACTTTATTATAGTGGCGGCGACGTTGGGGGTGGCAGATTAGGGGTTAATACGTGTAGTTAGGTTGCGGCGACATTGGGGTCGGCAGATTAGGGGTTAATAAATAAAATGTAGGTTGAGGCGATGTTGGGGGCAGCAGATTAGGGGTTCATAAGTATAATGTAGGTGGCGGTGGTGTCCGGAGTGGCAGATTAGAGGTTAATAATATAATGTAGGGGTCAGCAATAGCGGGGGCGGCAGATTAGGGGGTTAATAAGTGTAAGATTAGGGGTGTTTAGACTCGGGGTTCATGTTAGGGTGTTAGGTGTAAACGTAAATTTTCTTTCCCCATAGGAATCAATGGGGCTTCATTAAGAGCTGAACGCTGCTTTTTTGCAGGTGTTAGTTTTTTTTTCAGCCGGCTCTCCCCCATTGATTCCTATGGGGAAATCGTGCACAAGCACATTTAGCCAGCTCACCGCTAACGTAAGCAGCGCTGGTATTGAGGTGAGATGTGGAGCTAAATTTTGCTCTTTGCTCACTTTTTTGCGGCTAACGCCGGGTTTAAAAAAACCGTAATACCAGCGTTGTCTGTAGGTGAGCAGTGAGGGAAAACAGTGAGGGAAAACGGTGAGGGAAAACTGCTTGTTATCACCGCACACCATTACCGACAAAACTTTGAGGATTGTGCATTAAAGGACGCTTTACTGTGTAAGAAGTAGCCTCTGATATACAAGTACCGCAAAGCAGATCCTGAAGCCGCAGGTCGGCGAATAAGGAGTCAAGCTTCAAAAGGACACCTACCTAGGTGGTTATTAAAGGACATACTGTTTCTTTTTATCTTGTAAGTGTAATATATATGGGCCTCTATTTAACAAGCTCCGAATGGAGCTTGATGGCCCCTGTTTCTGGAGAGTCTTCAGACTCGCCAGAAACAGCAGTTATGAAGCAGCGGTCACAAAGTCCGCTGCTCCATAACCTGTCCGCCTGCTCTGAGCAGGCGGACAGACATTGCCAGAAATTAAACCCGATCGAGTACGATCGGGTTGATTGACACCCCCCTGCTGGCCGATTGGTCGCGAGTCTGCAGGGGACGGCATTGCTTGTGAGCTGCTGGTGCAATGCTGAATACGGCGAGCGTATTGCTCGCTGTATTCAGCGAGGTCTATCGGACCTGATCCGCACTGTCGGATCAAGTCCGACAGACCTTGATAACTTGGGGCCATGGTGTCTGTGTGATTTGAATTGAACGCTGTGAGTTGCAGATGCTCTCTGTCTCTCTGTACTTTCCTATTTTCTTTTATCATCAAATTTGCTTTGTTCTTTTGGTATTCATTGTTGAAAGCTAAACCTAGGTAGTGCATTTTGATGTCTTTTTACAGCCTTTTCCAGTTAAACACCTTCCCATATATCCATTTTTAACCCTTTTAAAACTATTTTAACAGTATTAAAATTATATTTTTATAAAAAATTGTATATATGAGTGTAATACTTTATTTTATAATGTTTCTTTAAAGCTTTGTGAGAATAAGGATGTACGGGGATACTGTGAAGTGAGAGAGGATTCGCATATTGTTAGAAACTACAGGTCCTAGTATGTACCCGGCCTGATAATATAGAACTTTTTGACAAGGTAGGCGAGTTACATATGTGCTCTAAAATCCCGGAGGGTCCGGTTTGTAATTCAACATGTTTAAGAAGATGGGTGATTGATAACAGTGCCTTATTACCGCAATGACATGTTGTTATGATGTCTGAATTACCGGATGGGGATATGAATGTTAGCGGGCACACAACATGCTGGAAATGTTTGCATCTTAAAGTAAAGCCGTTTTCCTGTCACTAAAGTCTACCCTGTGATGAGAGTGGGAGGTGACGTCACCGGATGGGGGCGTAATTGTCTATGTTGCAGTTACCAAGTTAGATGTGTTGTACAAGCTGTATACTTCTATGCTCTGCAATAAAATAGCGTTGTACCTTCTATGCTGTGTCCTGCATCTCATAACATGGTGTCAGAGGTGCTTGCCTGTGCTTCTGTTTCCTGAGTAATGACGATGTTGAAGTTTACCCCACCTGAGCCTTTTGATTTCTCTCAGCCTGCAGCTTCGCACACATGGCGTCAGCGGTTTCAACGCTTCGGGATTGCTTCCAAGCTGGACAAGTTAATTCTCTTTTTTACTCTATGGGGAAAGATGTGGATCCAGTGTTCAATGCCTTTACTTTCCAAGAAGGGGAAAAATTTGACTTTGAAATAGTTACGAACAAACTCAGTGCTCACTTTGTGCCCAAAAGAAATGTGATTAACGAAAGGGCCTGTTTTCACAAACGTGCTCAGCGTGTGGGAGAATCTGTGAAGTCATTTGTGTGCATCCTGTAAGAACTAGCTGAATTTTGTGAGTTTGGTGTTGCTAAAGAAGAGCAAATTAGAGACAGAAAAGTCATAGGAATTGCAGATGCTGAGGTCTCACTGAAGCTGCAGTTGGAGGCTGAATTAACATTAGATGGGGCTATAAAGATGGCCTTCCAGAGTGAACTGGTGAAAAAGCAAAGTGCTGATCTGAGGTCTGAGAGTATTGTGAATGAAGTGCAGCAGTTCAGGAGAGCTGCAGGTGAAAGGCACAGTGTGAGCAGTAGACCAAGGGCAACAGATAGGCCCAGAAGCAGATGGGCGCAACCGGATCACTGCACACGGTGTAACCGTACCCATGATCAGAATGTCGTTTGCTAAAGATAAAGATGTAGAAAGTTTAACCGAATGGGTCATTTTGAAGTGGGGTATAAAACTGAATACATTAAGGAGATGCAGGTGGATAGTGACCAGGAGGGTCAAGAAGTGTACTTTGTAGGGTCTGTTGTTGAACGATCTGGTTCAGATGAAGATTGGCGGATTACCCTTACAGTATATGGAGGCAAGGTTGCCTTCAAGACTGACACAGGAGCAGACATCATTGTTATGTCCCTTGCAGCATTCATAAAACTGCCTTGACAGCCTCAGCTGGTGAAAGTTACAACAAAAGTTTAAAGTCCTGCTGGCCGCATCGATTATGCGGGGAAATTTCTTGCCGGCTGTGAGTACAAGCAGAGGAAATTCACCATGTGGGTTCATGTAATTAGAGGTCAGTTTTTTTAACAACCTATTGAGCAGGAAAGCAGCCTGTGGTTTGGGCCTTGTCACCAGAGTGAATGAGATTTCGAAAGACATGTTTGGTGAATTGGGAGTACTGAATTTCAACCTAGTCCATATATCACTTAAAATTGATGCAGTCCCATACAGCATTACCCCTCCTCGTAGAATTCTCACTCATGCCTCAAGTGGAGAAGGAACTTCTGCGTATGAAGAATATGGGACATATTGAAGAGGTTGTTGAAGCAACTGACTGGTGTGCCCCAATTGTGCCTGTTGCAAAGAAAAACGGGAAGGTACGCATCTGCATAGACTTGAAAAGGCTGAATGAGGCGGTGAAGAGAGAGAGATGTGTGCTGCTGACGCTTGAAGACATAGCTCCAAAACTGGCTGGGGCGAAGTTCTTCTCTACACTGGATGCGTTCAGTGACTTCTGGCACATACCTCTAAATCCACAGTGCCGCAAACTAACTATCTTCATTACACCGGTTGATCAGTTTTGCTTCTGCAGACTCCCCTTCAGGATATCCTCTGCTCCTGAAATCTTTCAAAGAGAGATGAGTTCCCTCCTAAGGGACCACGAGGGCATGGCAGTCATCATGGATGACATTTTAGTGTATGGGTCTACATTGGAAGAATATGACCAGCGATTGAGCTATGTGCTGCAGACCATTAGAGAGTCCTGGCTCAAATTAAATAAAGAGAAATGTAATTTTTTTTAAATCTGAGTTATGTTACTTTGGGCATATCATCAATGGAGATGGCATCAAACCGGACCTTGATAAAATCCTTGCTATTGAACAGATGAAAAGTCTGTCTGTTGTACACAAGCTGAGACAAATATTGGGCCTTGTGAATTATGTGGGCAGGTTCCTTCCAGATTTATCCACAGTATTACACCCTATCACAGAGTTGTTGAAGAAAGATGCTGCCTGGGGTCCTTCACAGGAAGAAGTTTTTGTACAGTCAAGTCCTTGCTGGGGTCTGCCCCAGTGTTAAGGTTCTACAACCCTTCTAAAAAGACTGTGGTTAGTGCTGATGCCAGCAGTTATTGGCTAGGGGCCACCCTCCTGCAGCTGAATGAGAACAAACTACAGCCCATCGCCTACTGTTCCCATACACTGACGGCTGCTGAGTCGAAATACGCCCAAAATGATAAAGAGTGCCTGACTGCAGTTTGGACCTGTAAGCGCTTCCAGCGTTACTTAGTGGGTTTAGAGAAATTTAGTCTGGAGACTGACCATAAACCGCTAGTCCCTCTAATCAACTCCTATGAAATTGACAAAACACCCCTAAGATGCCAGAGACTTCTGATAAGGCTGCTCAGGTTCAACATTCAGGCAGTGCATGTGCCGGGGAAACAAATGGTAGTGACAGATACACTTTCCAGGCTCCCTTTGGCTGCTGCTGAAGAATCTTCAACAAAATCAGATGTGTAAGTGTATGTGGTTTCAGTTCTGGCATCCAAATCCATTTTGTCAGGGAGCAAATAAGAGAGCAAATAAGAAAGGAGACACGTTTAGATACAGACCTTCAAGAAGTTATTAAGTACATAAAAGAAGGTTGGCCTGAGAGCCGGGCAGCCTGAATATCTTTAAGTTCTTACCAGTCAGAGAGGTCGCAGCTCACAGAGCTGGATGGGTTGGTAAAATTTAAGTTCTTCCCAGTCAGAAAAGTCACAGCTCACAGAGCTGGATGGGTTGGTGCTGTTCCAGGACCGCATTGTTATTCCTGTTAGCATGGAGCAGGAGATGTTAAGCAGGATTCATGATGGCCACTTGGGCATTACAAAGTGCAGAGAAAGGGCAGCTATGGCAGTATGGTGGCCTGGGATCAGTTCTGACATTGCAAGCCACATGTCAAAATGTGCCTTTTGCCGGGAACACTGGCCTACTCAGAGAAGGTAGCCCTTGATTTCTACTCTGCTGCCTGCAGGCCCATGGCATAAAATAGCTGCTGATTTATGTGTGAACTGCACAGGAAAAAGTACCTAGTCATTATTGACTACTATTCCAGGTATTTGGATATTGCACCCTTGAATGAGATCACCAGTCAAGCCGTAATCAAGAGCTTGTTCGCCAGGTGGAGCATACCAATGGAGTTAGTGAGTGATAACGGAATAAAGTTAATTTTTTTTTTTTTTTTTTTCAAAGAGCTTTATTGAAATATAATCAGGTAGATTACAGCATGGCATGACATACAATGTATAACAATGTTGAATAATGACAGTTACAAAATCTACTATGTCCATGAACGCAATCCATTTCTTAAATCAACATAAGCGCTCTTGTCAATTTTTTCTTTTTTTTAAATCGGCAGTATGATCTAAAACACTGGTAAGATAAGTGTTTAAAAGTGATCTAAGCAGTAATAATAAACAGTTAACATTTAACAATTAACTCAATGGGTGTCATCTTTGAGTTTTTCCCACAAGAGAAAGAAAAATCACACAACTACACCACTCAGTAGCATGCGGACAGGAGAAGGGAGAAAAAAAAAAAAAGGAGGGGGGGGGAAAGAAGGATGATGAGAGAGTCCAAGGGGGTGGGGTATTATGACAAGGTTTAATGACAAGGTATAGAGGGGGGGAACAGCTGTTGTGGCCTCAGCCAAGGCCTAAGTCCAAGCATAATTCTACTTGGACATGATGTATGTTCTACGCATCAGCCTCATTCCTCAGGGCACCCTGCCACTTTACTAGCATTAATTCATGTGTCTCAGCTCTGTCTGTCTCCAAATAATGCTTTCTGTCTAGTGTAAGAGTGAGTGTGACCTGAGCTTTCCATAGATCCAGACTTGGGATCGATGTCGACTTCCACCTTTGGGGGATGAGTGTTTTGGCGCTGTTTAGGAAAATTGTAAGAAGTAATTGAAGGGGAATCTCCCTAACCTCCGGTAAGGAATGAAAAAGCAGTATGTCCGGTTTTACCGGCAATGTGATTGAGAAAGCCCGTTTAATAAATGCAATAATCTCCAACCAGAAGGGGACTATCCTATCACAACCCCACCAAATGTGTAGTAGATCGGCCTCCTCTCCACATCCCCTCCAGCACTTCCCATCTGTCTTTTTGTATATTTGCCTTATCCTGCATGGGGTCATGTACCAGCGGGACAGAAATTTAAAGTTCATTTCCTGGGTGGAGACAGAGATGGATGATTTTTTGTGCTTAAGGAAAATAGCTTCCCAGTCTTTTGGGGGTATATCTGTGTGCAGGTCAGAATGCCATTTATGTGTAAATGTGGGTAAAGCATCAGGCTGTATCAGCAGTTTATATATTTTAGATAGCATGTGTCTTGCAGGGGAGTCTAACACACATAAGCTCTCAAAAGGTGTAAGATGCCTAGTCAGTAGGGACCTCTTGGTATGGGAGTGTACAAAATGGGTTACTTGTGCATACGAGAACCAGGAGGTGAAAACAGTATCTTCCATTTCCACCAACTCATTCTGCGGAATCAACACACCCTCTCTTATCAAAGATCCTATCGCCCTGCTCCGGATATGTGCTGTCGGCCTATCTGAGCGAATGCTTGTAAACAAGGGTATCTCAGGGTTCCCTCTGAAGGGTGTCAGGGGAGATGGGGTGGAAGATATATGTACTGAGGTATTCAATGTCTTATCCCATTGTGCAAAAACCTCGTTTATCAGTGGGTATAATTTGATCGAAGGGGGTCTATTTTGTGGTGAGAGCCAAGCGAGGGTTCCCACATTTCCCACCTCCAAGATATCTGAATCCAAATGGATCCATTGTTTTTGAGCCGATTGGATGCACCATTCCGGTATCCTCTGTAGCAAGGTGGCTGTTCTGTAACGCATAAGGTCAGGCACGCCCAAGCCCCCCCTCTCTCTAGGCAAACAAAGGGTTTTCTTTGAGACCCTAGGTCTGCATTTATTCCAGATGAAGCTCTCTAACCTAGATTGTAACTTAGCAAGATATTGGTAGGGCAAAGGTAAGGGGATTGTCTGTAAAAGATAGAGTATTCTAGGTAGGACATTCATCTTTAGTATTTGTATTCTGCCAAACCAGGAGAAAAACTTACTGTTCCATCTTGAGAGATCATTTACTATTTCTTTTTGGATGAGATTATAGTTGGCCTCTATCATGTGCGCTGGGTCGGCCGTGAGGTAGATGCCTAAATATTTGAGTTTTCGGGGCTGTATCTTAAGCGGGCAATAAGTGACAACATTCTCCAGCTCAGTGTGTGGGGTATTAACATTAAGGACCTCAGACTTGGTAAGGTTGAGGTGGAAGTTAGAGTATCTGCCATATAACCGGAATTCGTCCAGTAGTGCAGGAATGGAGCTATCTATGTCGGTCAGGGTCAGTAAAATGTCATCGGCGTAAAGGGCCGCCTTGTATTCCATATTTTGTATTGTAACCCCCTTAATCTGCTTATTAAGCCTGATTCGATGTGACAGAATTTCTATGGAGAGGGCAAATAACAAGGGGGACAAAGGGCACGTGTACCGTTTCTTATGTGGAAGTGATCTGATAGTATACCGTTTACTTTAACTCTTGCCGTGGGGTTTGAATATAAAGCAAAAATCTTTTCTATAAATTTATCTCCTATATTCATAGAGGACAGGGCAGTCCTGAGAAATTCCCAGTCCACCCTGTCAAAAGCCTTTTCGGCATCTGTTGAGATTACTGCTATGGGGATACAATTATTTCGGGCGTATGAGATCAATTGGGTAACCTTGAGAGTGTTATCCCTGGCCTCCCTCCCTGGGATAAATCCCACTTGGTCTGTGTGTATCAGCTGCTTTAGTAGGGGATTCAATCTGTTGGCCAGTACTTTTGCATAGATTTTTACATCTGAATTTAACAATGAGATGGGTCTGAAGTTTTCTGGTCTATTAGGGGATTTTCCGGGCTTCGGAAGCACTGTAATATGCGCCTCTAACATGGTCTGTGTGAAACCTGCATCATCTCGTAATGAGTTAAATAGCTCAGTCAGGTGGGGAGCCAATATGTGTCTATATACTTTGTAATATTTGTTACTGTACCCATCTGGTCCCGGGCTCTTGCCTACTGGTAGGTCCTTTATAGCTTTCATTACTTCTACAGTGGTAAATGGTTCGCCCAGGGCCCCGGCATCTGCCTCATCAAGTTTAGGAAGGCCTGGGAGAGAAAGGTAATGTTTCAATGCCACCTCTACATTACTGTGTTGTAGGGTTGTGCTTTCGGGCTGGCTTTTCTGCAAATTATATAAGGAGGAGTAGTACTGTTGGAAAATTTCTGCTATCTGTAGGCTATCCTCATATGTCCGCCCCCCTTTGTTTTGTAATGAGTGTACATACATCTTTAATTGCTTTCGCCGCAGTGATCTAGCCAAAAGTCGACCTGCCTTGTTACTGTGTTTGTAGTAATGTTGTTTTAATGAGAATGCTATGCGCTGATGCTCTAATTGCAAGTATTGCTGTAGGGCATGTCTACTATGTTGTAAGCGGTCATTGGTTGAGGTATCAGTCGGGGTTTGTTTATGTAGGTGTTCAGCTATCTTGACCTCATCTAGTAAATGCTGATACTCCTGCCTATTTCTCTTTTGCAAACCTGCTTTATATTTAATGAAGTCTCCCCTTATAACACATTTGTGCGCTTCCCAAACAGTCATGTGCGAGAGTCCGTCTCCCGAGTTAAGTTGGAAGTATTCTGTCAGTGATTTGTCTACTGCTATCCTAAATAAGGGGTCATTTAAGAGGGAGTCATCCATCCGCCACTGGAATGGTGCCATCGGTGTTTCCGGCCATATCATTGTGCAGATCACCGGGGCGTGGTCCGACCAGAGAATCCCCACAGATCGGACATATGAGAGGCTTAAGGGGTCAGTCAGGAAGTAGTCTAGCCTGGAGTATGTTTGATGTGAATTAGAGAAAAAGGTATAATCTCTTTCACCAGGGTGGAACATTCGCCAGACATCGTGAACAGTCAGTGTTCCCAGACAGTGATTAATGTTTTTGAGATGTTTTTTAGATACTGAGGAAGAACCCCCCGAGGTATCCATATGGGGATCCAAAGGTACATTTAGGTCCCCCCCTATCACAAGTGAGCCTTTCTTGCAATCTAAAATAGTATTCATGAGTCCCCGAATAAATACGTGTTGTGCTGTATTGGGTGCATACACATTGGTTATGGTTATAGGTCTACCGAACAACAGTCCCACTAATGTCAACTGTCTACCATCATGGTCCCGTATCATTTGAAGTAGTTGAAATTGTACATTCTTATGTATGAGGATCCCCACTCCACACTTCTTATGTGGGCCTGAAGAAAATAACATTGTGTTATATGTCTGTGAGGGCCATTTGGGCTCTTTTCCTTTTTTAAAGTGGGTTTCCTGTATCAGTATAATGTCTCCCCCAAGTCTAGCAAACTCCCTGAGAGCTATTGATCTCTTCTCTGGTTGGTTAAGGCCCTTGACGTTTAGTGTTATAAAATTTATATTCCGTAAAGGGAGATTCATATTGTGCTGAGGTGACATTTGGGGTTTAGGTTAAGGGCAGGAGAAGGGAGGGAGTAAAAAAAGAAGAAGGGAAGAAGAAACAAAACAAAACAAAAAAAAAAAAAAAAAAAAAAAAAAAAAGGGGGTTATACACGAGCGGTGTAACTAACTATACAACTCAAATATGTACGTGTGTATTGTTAATCAAAGTGTTTATTCCACCCACTGATGATAAAAGAAAGGACATGTGAAAGAGAGTAGTGAGAAACGAGGTTAGAGAAATAGAAAATGAAAGTTTATTGTAAATTGTAAAGAAGGAAATAAGAACAGAGAGAAATTTTTCAAGGGTCAAGCTAATGACCTGCAGATGTATTAGGGTTGTTAAAAAAATAAAATAGGTAAAAATCATTTAGGACGGATATGTCTAATAAAAAGTAAAAAAAGAAAGAGAAGATTACAAAGGGTGCATCAACCATACATCTGATCTAGTCATGAAGGAGGCAATCCCTCCCACTGACCAGCAACTTTTAAAACATTTGTAAACATTTTATAATAGCATTCCATTCTGTCACACATATTAAGGCTAGAATTAGTTAAACAGAGAGGATATTAGCAGTAAAACCCTCTGCACTGGTGTTAGTTAATATCATACGCCCACCTAAGATTAAGTAATTGCATTGGTAATAGATTTCAAAGTTATATACTTATTTGCAATAGAAAGTTCAATGAATGGGCAATACATATTGCAAAGAGTCTCTAGTCCATGGTACAGATAGTAGGTGTCTTTTAAGGCAGGCTTGTTAGACCTCATAGAATGGTATTCACTTAGTATAATCATTCCATGTCATTAGACAAGTTAAGACCATGACTCAGCTGGCATACCAGGCAGAGACAAAAAAATAAATTAAAAAAAAAATAAAAATAAAGAAAATTTCAACATTGAAACCATAATAAACTTAGTGCAGCATTTATGCATATCAGTCTTTTGATAATATATTCTAACTTTGTATACTTATCTGCTTCATCGGTATCAGCGAACAGGCACCATTTGTTATTAGAAGTCTCTAGTCCAGTTTACAGAGATGTAGTACCAAAGTCACAGGTCCTCCTGTGGTTGCGTGGTAGGCCTAGATGGGCCGGGTTGTACGGTGTCACTACCTGTGTCAGAATGTACAGTGGGTCCTGTATCTCCACCCCTGTATGTTTACAAAGGTCAGGTAAGTCATCCATGGTACGAAAGGTAAAAACTTGCCCATTTTTAGCAACTATGATACTCACAGGGAATCCCCATCTGTAAGCAATGTTCTTTGCACGAAGGGCATCAGTAATAAACTTGAGATCCCTACGCTTTTGCAGAGTTGTAGGACTAATGTCAGAAAAAATAGAGATGTTAATCCCTGCATGCGTAAGTGGAGCTTTCGCCCTGGCATTGCGCATAATCTCCTCTTTGTCAGCAAAATTAAGGACTCTTGTTATAATGTCTCTTGGTGGTGCTTTGCCCGTGGGCCTTGGCCTGAGCGCCCTATGCGCCCTTTCCAGGACCACATCCTGTGAATTAGGTGACCCTTTGATGGTGCGGAAAAGGTCCTGAAGATAGCCGTTGAGAGCTGTTGGACCGACTGATTCCGGAACTCCCCTTACTCTAAGGTTGTTCCGTCGGTTACGGTTGTCTAAATCCTCAATTTTTTCCATTAGGCCATAAATCATGTTATCTTGGTGAATGACTTGCTTGCTAATATCCTGGACATCGTTGTCTAGTGTGTTATGGGCCTCCTCTATCGCCGTTACTCTTTTAGAAACTTTATTTATATCCTTGCGTAGTTCTCCAAAGAGCCCTTTCACTTCTTTTAATACTTCTTTTATGTCATCTTTGGAAGAGAGGGTCTTTAGGTCCTCTTTTGTAAGATTAGTGTCAAGGCTACATTGTAATTCTGGCTGGTGAAGCAAGGTGTCCCCCCCCTTCAGATCCATGCTGTTATCCACAGCTGTGCCCTGTGCTTTGAGGTAGTGTGTCATTGTGGTTGCTTTAACTGCTTTGTCTGTCTTATTTGCCTTTTTCAGAGGCATATCTATATTCATGGGGATCAGGACCCCAGCACCGGAGCAACTGTAGCTGACAGCGGTAAATATGTGCTGATTAGGATAGGATAGGGTCTGATACTGGGGCCCAGTAATTTTTTCACTCTCCTGCTTCTGGGGATAATTATGCTATGTAAGCGTTTCTCACAGCAGCGTATGTATTATTCTCCTCAGTAGCCCTCCTCTGTCAAAGGGGAGTTGCGGTGTGTATACAGCTATTCCCTTAGAGGCCTACACTCCTGTGTCTCCAGTGTTCTCCCTAGTGTAGCCCACGTGTTTTGTCAGTCGCCTGTTTTAGCCCAGGCTCACTATTCACCCCCGTGATCTGCTTTTACCTGCGGTCCTAAGCCGTTAACTTTACATGTCAGCTTCTCGCATGCCAAGAGTCTCAGCCACGTGTGTGTGATAGATGATCACAGTCGATCGCGGCAGCCGGGACCTCCGCTGTTCTCCGCTCTCCAGCGAGGTGCTCTATGCAGATCAGGTAACCGGGTAGTGGTAAATCCCGGCAAGGGGAAGTCTAAGCTTGTAAGATGCGCTCTCGATAAGAGTGGTAGCTGTCTCCTCTTAACTGCTGGTCTGTTGTGCGCAGTGTTGGTGTTAAGGCAGCAATGGCGGGAGGGCCGGACCCATCCGCACAGCGATCAGGCAGTTTCAGTCCTCAATATTTGTGATTGAAGTATGTCCAGGTGTCTTCATGTAATGTGCACCCCTTTATTGACAGATATATAAAAAGTCTGTATGTTGAATGTCCTATTTAGCCATCTGCAGGTCCTTTAGCATTGGAGCTGTCTTATTCTGCGGCCATTATCCTGAACGGCCAAGCTCCGCCCCGGAATAAAGTTAATTTTGAAGCAATCTGAGCCATATCTAGCTATCTTGGCCTATAGGGCAACTCCCATCCAAGCCACGGGTTTTAGCCCGGCACAGCTGATGCTAGGACATCAGATTTGCACCACTTTACCCTCTGTGGGTGTCTTCCGGCTGACCAGCTCTGTTCCTCTGGATGAGGTCCTTAGGAGGGATGAAGAGGCTAAAAATTACAGAAAACACTCTGTGAGGCCCTTGTAGGAGCTAAATGTGGGGCAAAGACTCAGAGTTAAACTGGATGATGAGAAGAAATGGAAGACGCCTGTTACGGTAATTGGACACTCTCCAGAACCAACTTAGATCTTGTGTAGTCCTTACTGATGGAGGGACAGTCACACGTCGAAATAGAAAACATCTTCAGCCAGTACCTGAGAGTTTGGGACTGGATGCCTCAGAGCCACTGCCGGTGGGATCCCCTGTTTTAAGAGGGGTGCATTCCCCTCAGCAAGATCCCAGCGGGGATTCTTATTTGCTTCCAGCAGACTCTCATTCACCTTCTTCTGTATCAGAGGACAGTTAATGTAAAATGACGTCAAGTGGATAAGTGGTGAAACTTCCAGCCGATATTGGGATTAGCACTAGTTAGAGCAGTGACCAGAAGAATGGGCAGAATAATCCCATGTTCACTGTGGACTAGGGTAGTCTACCCTGATGTTCAAGTCAGGATTGTATTTTTTGTTGTTCATATATATATATTCTCTTTAAAGGGACACTTAATCCAATTTTTCTCTTTCGTGGGCATGCAATTTTAAGGAACTTTCTAATTTACTCCTATTATCAATTTTTCTTTGTTCTCTTGCTATCTTTATTTGAAAAAGAAGGCATATAAGCTAAGGAGCCAGACAATTTTTTTGTACAGAACCCTGGACATCATTTGTTTATTGGTTGGTGAATTTATCCACTAATAAGCAAGAACAACCCAGGTTGTTCATCAAAAATGGGCCGGCATCTAAACTTACATTCTTGCTTTTCAAATAAAGATACCAAGAGAATTAAGAAAATTTGATAATAGGAGTAAATTTGAAAGTTGCTTAAAATTGCATGCTCTTTCTGAATCATGAAAGAAAAAAATTGGGTTCAGTGTCCCTTTAACTTGTTATTTGTTTTACACTAAACAAAACTATTTTTGTATGCTTCTTGAATACCTTGTTATTTGATGTACTCTAATTTTTTTTTTAAAATTTGTCCTTTGAAAAAGGGGAAGATGTGATGAGAGTGGGAGGGGACATCACCAGATGGGGGCGTGGCTTACAGCCGTGATTGTCTATGTCGCAGTTACCAAGTTAGATGTGTTGTACACGCTGTATACTTCTATGCTCTGCAATAAAATAGCGTTGTACCTTTTATGCTGTGTCCTGCATCTCATGACATACCCAATCTGTATCTTCGGCCCCTTCTTAATGAGACTAGCCCTAAGAAGTATTTTACAATAAACCTTCTTGTATGGGATCCCTGGAATAGGGATATAATTTCTGGCTGTGACTTTTTTCATTTTGATTAAAGGATATTTGATATAATATCTTATAAGGACATTTTGGTTGTTAACTTTGGACTTTGCTAATACTAAATATATATGTTTGTGTTTCAGTATTATGCAGATAATATTATCCTATTATATATATGGGCCCACTTAAACATAGGTTAAACTGGTAGTCAATATATGCATAGTTCTATAGGTACTACTGATGGGGATTAATACATTATTTAAAGGGACAGTCTACACCAGAATATTTATTGTTTTAAATGATAGATAAACCCTTTATTACCCATTCCCTAGTTTTGCATAACCAACACAGTTATAATAATATACTTTTTACCTCTGTGATTATCTTATCTAAGCCTCTGCAAACTGCCCCTTATTTCAGTTCTTTTGACAGACTTGCATTTTAGCCAATCAGTGCTGGTTCCTAGGAGCTCCACGTACGTGAGCACAGTGTTATCTATATGAAACACATGAACTAACACCATCTAGTGGTGAAAAATTGTCAAAATGCCCTGAGATGAGAGGCGGCCTTCAAGGGCTTAGAAATTAGCATATGAACCTCCTAGGTTTAGCTTTCAACTAAGAATACCAAGAGAACAAAGAAAAATTTGTGATAGATTTAAATTTGAAAATTGTTTAAAATTACATGCCCTATCTAAATAATGAAAGTTTGTTTTGGACTAGACTGTCCCTTTAAGTGCACACCTATATCTGTCAATACTTCTAGTTCTATAGTTTTAATTATTGAGGCAAGACTGTGGGACCGAATTATCAAGCTTCGCTGCTCCATAACTTGTTCACCTGCTCAAATACGATCGGGTTGTTTGACACCCCCTACTAGCGGCCGATTGGCTGCGAATCTGCAGGGGGGGCATTGCACCAACAGTTCACAAGAACTGCTGGTGCAATAATAAATGCTGACAGCGTATGCTGTCGGTATTTATCGATGTGCAGCGGACATGATACGCAATAGCGGATCATGTCTGCTTGCACATTAGTAAATAGGCCCCTGTGTGCTGGATAGGAGAGTCTATTTTTCTTTTCTTTTTTAGTTTTTATAAATGGTTTCACTCCCTCCATGCACTATGTGCCCTGCTATTCATTTTCATGCAGAACACATATATAGTCACCATTTTGTCAGAAAGGGTTAGTGCGGAACAGTAATTAATTAATTAAATATATATATTTATTTATACACACACCACCAGCAAAAACATAATGACTCACTGAAGGCTCAGATGATGTTTAGCATTTTTTAGCAATAAAGTATTTTTTAATTAAGATTTGTACATTGTTTTTCTAGACATTGCACAGTTAATAAACTACGGTATAGTGTAAATAGAACTTGTATTTACTGGGAAAGAAAACAAATTAGTGTGACTCACTTTATTGCAATATTCACTTTAATGTGGTGGTCTGGAGCCAAACCCGCAATATCTCCAAGGTACACGTGTATATACCAGGAACATGAATTTTGCCAGGCTTTTTAAATGGTGTGAACTTGCACTGCACTGCATAAAAAAAAATTCAAATTGTTTTAAACTATTTGGATGCAGATTTTACCTTGCTAGACTTGCTTTAGATCTGAATGGATGTTAAAATTGTACAATTATATTTCATTTGTAGGGTTGCCAGCTAGGACAATCTGGGTCAGATAACGAGTGGCGTGCTAACAGTTGCATGCAAGCGATATCGGGGTTATAACTGATGTTTGTGCGCATCTGAAGTAGTGCACATGTTATAAGTTGAAAGTAAACGAGTTTGCGTGAGGGAAATTGAATTTAATGTGTGTCTGGTTAGCGCAACCACAGAGCTCTGGTTAACTGTTTCTGTGAATAAACAAATGCACAAAAAACATTAAAGATACATTTAAAAGTACAGTTACACTTATAATAACACTGCCTAATAAAAAATATTTAAAAAAAATTGCAATAAAATTTTATAAGGGCTCAAAGATGTGAAGTCATAGGTGTTAAAAAAAGGCTGCAGAGGGCTTTTAATAAATGCGTATACGTATGTGTATATATTTATGTATATATGTGTGTACATATGTATTTATATATTTATATGTGTATATATGTATTTTCAGACATATATACACATATAAACACATACTTATGTATACATGTATAGACATATATATAAGTACATTGGAGCCCTTTGCCGTTAAGTAAACATGTAAAATCATAGTTATGCAATATTCATATTTAAAGGGACAGTCAAGTCCAAATTTTTTTTTCATGATTTAAATAGAGCATGCAATTTTAAACAACTTCCCAATTTACTTTTATCACCAATTTTGCTTTGTTCACTTGGTATTCTTAGTTGAAAGCTAAACCTAGGAGGTTCATATGCTAATTTCTTAGACCTTGAAGATTGTCTCTAATCTGAATATATTTTGACCACTAGAGGGCATTAGTTCACATGTTTCATATAGATAACATTGAGCTCATGCGCTTAAAGTGACATAGGAGTGAGCACTGATTGGCTAAACTGCATGTCTGTCAAAAGAACTGAAATAAGGGGGCAGTCAGCAGAAGCTTAGATACAAGATAATTACAGAGGTAAAACGTGTATTATTATAACTGTGTTGGTTATGCAAAACTGGGGAATGGGTAATAAAGGGATTATCTTTCGTTTTAAACAACAAAAATTCTGGTGTTGACTGTCCCTTTAATAAAGGTTTTAACTATGTATTAACTGTTTACTGTAAATATTTCACATTCCAATGTTTTTCACATAGGAAAACACTTTTTAAGTATTTTTAAATAGATATTCATATATATATATGTCTGTACATATCAATACCTATATATAATCATCTATGCAATGCCAACGCAAGCTCATGTTCGCATTGCGGGTCACTTGAATAACCAGCGCACAATTGCTTGCACTGGTATGATGAGTGGAGCACAAATATTGCAATCGCAAAAGCACAATTTTGCACTCAACTCGTAATCCGGCCCTAAAAGATTGTTAGTATGTAATATTCACGCTTATGTTTTGTGATAGAAATACAGTCTTGTTGGACAGAATAAGAGGCATCTCATAAACTTCCAAAACAAAATAAGGGGCTGACTGTGGGGGTGATTGCAGTTGTCGTTTTTGTTTAGTTTTTTTCTTACCTAAACCTGAGCCAAGGATGCAAAATTCATAAAGAATACATAGTTCTCATTTTGTGGCCTCCTGTCTCTTGGTTTCACTGTTTCAAAGCTAATGAGGTTCTCTTGTTTTCATTTTTCTTTTACTTTTTCAAACTTTTCTTTTGTCCATATTTAAGAGTGGACTGTTTTATAGAAGATGTATTTTCCTATTCTACTTTGGTTTATACGTTTTTTAATAGGTTTTTGTGAGGCCAGTATCTCTGATCGCGGAACTCGCTCTTTGTGGCGCAAAGTTACTGTCTGCAAGATTGATTGATTAGAATGACGCTGAACAATGAACTTGTGGCTTTGGTGAGGGACGGTAAAACATTTTTTTCATTCAATGTTTTATAAGTAGGTTTTATTTTATCACACCACAAACAATGACCAGCATAGTTCCTAATCAGTGCCAGATTCACTACACTCACACTGTACTGTGGATTGTAAAATTATAAAAGAAAGGTAAAAAAAATGTGATATTTTTACTTTACATTATAGTTAGCATATGTCTGATTTATTGATTAAGGTTTTGATTCTTTAGATTATTTAGAAATGTATCTAACGATTTATCTACAAAATTCCCCATAGACATTAATAGGGCTCCATGTACTAAGCCGTCAATTCATCCGTCATTTTAGTCGCGGCTAAACTCGCCGTTACTCGCCGCGGGCGAAATGGTGTCCGCTGTAGCTATGTACTAATAATCCCACAACAAATAGACACCTCTAGCCCGCCGCGAGCAGTGGCGGAATATTGATAAATTTGACGCCTCGCTCGCCGCGAATAAGCTGATGTACTTAACTTTCAGTTCAATTGTCTGGCCAATTGTTAACACGTGACATGTAAGGTGTCATGAACGTCATAGTAGAAGCGGGAATAGAATTTTGCTCCTATAAATGGACAAGTTTTCTAAACAACTTTATTATTGTTCCAAAATTTTTGGAGAGTAATTACAGAGCGCTCGTTTTTGAGATCTTTATTTACTATTTCGATATGGCTTCATCTGGATCTGAAACCGCTTCAAAATCCAAGAATCCTCACTTTTCTCATCAGCAAAACGTCGTTTTGATTGATATGATTATTGACTCTTATGATTATTTGTTTGGATGTCGTGTCAAACAGACAAATTTTTCTAGAAGGAAGCAGATCTGGCAAAGGATCAGCGACGCTGTTAGTGCCCAGGGTCCAGGAAAAAAGGATGTCGATCAGCTGAAGAAGCGTTACAACGACATTAAACGCTTCGCCAAAGCTAAATTGGCCAGAGAGAAAAATTCGGCACGTGCTACCGGAGGTGGACCAGCATATGTGGCAGACCTCAATGACTATGAGCAGAAGCTTGTTCAGCGTCTGGGACCGGAGATCATCACTGGCATAACGGATGATTGTGACAGTGATTTAAGAGGTAAATGTACAACATAGTTGACGTAAATGTTCTTTTTAAAGTTATGATAGGTTATTGTCTCCAATATATATTTCTTTAAAATAACATTATCTGACTTCTTACGCTTCAGTATCCTATATGCCATCTAGGCCCCAAATACTGTAATCATTTATGTCGCATATATGTATAAGGGATTGTACAAGCCATTTAGGCCCCAAATACTGTAATAATTTATCTCGCATATATGTATAAGGGATTGTACAAGCCATTTAGGCCCGAAATACTGTAATAATTTATCTCGCATATATGTATAAGGGACTGTACAAGCCATTTAGGCCCCAAATACTGTAATCATTTATGTCTCATATATGTATAAGGGATTGTACAATAATAGTATTGTTATACTGCCTTTTTTTTAATGGTCTAACGGAACTAAAGATTTGTTGATTATTACTATAGTGATCCCTAAAGATAACACCCATGTGTTTATTTTCAAACCAGTATTGCATAGAAACCTTAAAGAGATAATGACAATAGAAATAATGTAATTTGAAACTATTAAAATAATATTGTATGTCCGACATTAATCATGAGACTAACCCCAGATCACATGCCTTCTTAAATTTCTGATCTATTGACTTCCATGTTGCGTTATTTCACTATAGAATATTATTGTTAGCATCTTTCAAAATTGTTCTCCGCTTTATAAACATACATTTTTCAGATATAGCTATGCACATAGTTGACGCAGTCACATGAACCATCTATGTGCATCAACCAATGATCATTTACTGTGCCTGTATAGATTTGCTTTTCCTCAAAGTATAAAAATCCAATGAATGCAAAAACATAATACATTTAAATATTTTTAAAAATGCATTTTCTTATGCAATTTGTAAAGGTAATTATTTTTTTTCATGTCCCTTTAAAGGGCCACTAAACCCAAAATCTTTTATTAATGATTCGGATAGAGAATTGAAATTTAAACAACATATTACTTCAATTTTCTAGATATTCTTAGTTGAAGAAAAATAAATACACATGTTGAGCCAATCACACGAGGCTTCTTTGTGCATCAATCAAATGCTTTTCAACAAAGAATATCTATAGAATAAAACAAATTAGATAATATAAGTAAATTATAAAGATGTTTATAACTGCATTATCTTTCCAAATCATAAAAAAAGGTGGTTGGCATGTCCCTTTAATGATTGAGCCTGCATTCACTGCTGTAATTATTATTATTAACAGTTTTAACTTTCAGTTTCAAATATAAATAAAAATAAACCTAATTTTTTTTTTAATTTTTTTTTTTTTAAGCAATGCCAACAACAGCAGAGCCTGTGAGGAGTAACGAGGTGCCCACTTGTTCTACTTCTTCTTCTGCGGTTTCGAGACCACCCGGTGCAGCTGTTTCAAGACCTTCGGACAGTTTTACACATGGACAATTTATACGCTCATCATCTAATGTTACACACACAACTTCCTCGGCGGACACACTTCCGGATCTAAGGACCAGCACTCCACAAACTGGTGTTGGTAGAGCAACTGGTAAGTACTTTACAAATGAATAATTTCAATGTTGTGTGTTTTATCTCTTTTATCTCTCAATTTTTTTTTTGTAATTTTTTTTTTAAATGTCAAATGTCATTATTGACATATTCTATTTCGAGATCTTGTACATATTTTTTTAAATGAGGATTCTTGTAGAGCATGCATGCTATTTTAATCAACTTTCAATTTTTTTTAAAATTTATCATTATTTTCTTTTTGAGAATTGATCATAGTATTACATAAGAAAGCTGATAGAAATTCCATGCAATATATCTTATTCTCAAAAAGATTATTTTTGCTTCAGTGTCCAGTTAATTGCAAAATACATTTCCATTAATAATTTCGAATATATCGTTACATTGACAAAAAAGCATTTTATTTATTTATTTTTATGTTATTTATTTTTTTATAGGTGATTTGGGACGTCTTTTCCAGAGATTGACTGGACATTCATCTCCATTATTTGATGGTATGTATCACATATGTATATATATATATAATATAACTTAAATTGGTGTATGACGGTTGTATCTGCTCTCTCCTTCTATTCTATTTCTGCAAGTGTTTTTATAACATTTTATTTTTATTTACTAACAATTTGTTATGTCTTGATCTAGAAGAAGAAAACTCATCAAGGGAGATCACTATCAATCTCATGCCGATAGTGGAAAATCCCATTCAAGATGAACCACCAGGAGGGCATGATGGAAGTGAGACTCCGGATATTCTTGAAGATTTGGGAGATGCGCAACCGGATGAAATTCACACACCAGAAAACATTGAGGAACCTGTTGAAACACAGGCACCACCAATTGAACTGCAAACAGGTGGTGTAAATATTGACAATACACCGGCAGAAGGACAATTTGGCGATGTTGCATTGAGGGAAATGTTGACACTGGCAAGGCAATACAGAGAGGACCACAGAGAAATGCTGAATATTATTAACACTAATATTGAACGCTGGGCTGCTCTGTCAGAAAAAAATGTGGAAATCGAAAGGCAAAGGAATGAGATAGAGATGCAGAAATTACAGCTGCAAAGAGAGATGTTCCAGTGGCAGAGGCAGATGGATGAAGAGAAAAACCATCAAATTAACAGAGCTTTGAGCATCAGCGAAAGGACATTACAATCTCTGTTGGCTATTGTCAGTGAAAGGGAGGCGACAACAGACCCAAAGAGGCAACGTCTGGAGTGAACATTTTTTATTATCTAGTCACTGTTAATTTTTTTACTCTGTATATTGTGTACAAAGTTATTGTTTGTGTATTTTTAAGGGACACTGTACTCAAATTTTTTCTTTTGTGATTCAGATAGAGCATGCAAATTTGATCATAGGAGTACATTTGAAAGTTGCTTAAAATTGCATGCTCGATCTGAATCGCAAAAGATAAAATTTTGATACAGTGTCCCTTTAAGTTTAAAATGTTAGTCACTGTTAATTTTTTTACTCTGTATATTGTGTACAAAGTTATTGTTTGTGTATTTTTAAGGGACACTGTACTCAAATTTTTTCTTTTGTGATTCAGATAGAGCATGCAAATTTGATCATAGGAGTACATTTGAAAGTTGCTTAAAATTGCATGCTCGATCTGAATCACAAAAGATAAAATTTGGATACAGTGTCCCTTTAAGTTTAAAATGTTAGTCACTGTTAATTTTTTTACTCTGTATATTGTGTACAAAGTTATTGTTTGTGTATTTTTAAGGGACACTGTACTCAAATTTTTTCTTTTGTGATTCAGATAGAGCATGCAAATTTGATCATAGGAGTACATTTGAAAGTTGCTTAAAATTGCATGCTCTATCTGAATCACAAAAGATAAAATTTGGATACAGTGTCCCTTTAAGTTTAAAATGTTATTATTTAATAAAGACAAATTTTTTTATGGGCAAAAAAAAAGTTTATTTACATAAATTCAAACTCACTTTTGATTCTTCAACACAAAACTTTTTCTCAGTTATTAATCATGACAAAACAAAAAATGAAATCAAATTACATATTTACGGTATAAAAAATCTACTTGCTCCATTAACATTGCCAAAGTTGCCCTAATTTTAGAAATTTTTTGTTTGACATGATCTTCTAGACAACTCTGAGTACTTTTGTCTGCAGTCTCAATAGTTGATGTTGAAGATAAATCTGTAGAAAAATAAATGAAAAGCAAAATTTAATTCAATTGTCATATACATATTCAATGTATGATAGGGTTTTTCATCACAAATATTACCTCCTGATGTGCTGTTATCTACGTTATCTACTATATTAGCTTCTACACTTATGTCCACTCCTTTAAAGCTTTCATCTGAGCCAACTCCTATTTGAAATATACAATATATGTATTAGTTAAAACTTGTATTTTCTTAGATTTAAGATTACTGAGTATGAAACATACCTTTATCTACCATCATTGTTGGTAAAACTTCTATCCTTGGTTGAGTATCATCTGAAGTTAATGCTTCAAATATTGTCACACTATCTGGATTTTGAAATTCTTCCATTTCCATACTAGTTTCCATTTCTTCCATGGTAATATCTATGAACGAAATTACAAAGATAGAAAACTATTAAATCAAAAACCTTGTATATATTATTTAAAACAATAATAATAATAATCATTACAAGTGACATAGAAACCAATTTCTAAGTTTCATGATTCAGATAGTGCATGCAATTTAAATAAACTTTATATTTTACTTCATTCTTTTTGTATCTTTATTTGAAAAGCAAGAATCTAAGTTTAGATGCCAGCCCATTTTTGGTGAACCAACTGTGTTGTACTTGATAATTGGACAGAACCAATCAAAGAGTGCTGTCCATGGTGCTCAACCAAAAATTGGCTGGCTCCTTAGCTTAGATGCCCTCTTTTTCAAATAAAAATAGAAAGTAAATGAGGAAAAAAATGATAATAGAAGTAAATTAGCAACTTGATTAATATTGCATGCTAAAACTTTTTAAGCCAAAACCTAAAATATATGATTTAAAATTTAAATAATAAGTCATTACCTGTCTGTGTCTCTTTATGACAAATTGCATATGGATTTGGAGATAATTCAATATCCAATAGTGTTATTGGCAAAGGTGGAGAAAGAGCTTCACTTCTGGGTGTTTGCACCAACATTGACCTTAAGTAGCGTGGTGGGTGTGCACACTTCATTCTCCTACTTCTCATATCTATAAACATATATATAAGAAAAAAATTTAATAAAAAAATTTGAAATAATTATGCTGCATGCTTACTTTTCTAACATGTTTCAATGTTATATAGTAATATATTTATATTTTATTCTACTAACTCAGTTCTGCATGTTTCAATGTTATATACTAATATAGTTATATTTTACTCTACTAACTCATTTTTGTATGCTAAGTTTTCTAACCTTTTAAGTGTATATAGTTATATAGTTAAATTTTAATCTACTAACTCAGTTCTGCATGCTAACTTTTGTAACTTTTTGCAATTGTATATACTAATATAGTCAAAGTAACAGTCAGGAAATATTATTTTCCTGGATTCGTCAATGATGACGCAGTTCAAAAATAAACCCTTTTTTTATATTATTAAAAATTATTTCATATATAATTTTGAAACTTACATGTCCTTATCAATCTTCGAATCGATTTATAGTACTTCGGTTCTCTTCTCTTCAAATCACTATATTTTCTAAGACACTGTCGTCTTGTTCTTTTAATTTTTGAAATACGATGCATTCTTCTCAGCATCTCGTATATAATTTTGTCTCGGCATTCCTGTCTCACTCCCCTCACACCACCAATCCGTTTAGGGAAATATTTATCCATGGCATAAACTAATATCACCAATTCTCCAGCACCAAAAGGTTCAGGACGCGACATGTTTGACGATGACGTGATTAATCGTTATGTCAATCATTAGCGCATTGATCCAGATATGTATCCCCGAAAAATAGAGAAAAATATAATGTATATGTAGATTAATGTATTTTATGAAGGTTTGTAAATATCGATGTTTATAGTTATTACAAATGATATTTGTTTCATATACATTTTCTTTGTTTCAGATGTGTTGATATGTATTAAAATTTACTTTGTTTTACAATTGTTATTTTGTTTCTAAACATTTTCTTTGTTTCAGATGTGTATGTATTAACATTTATACTTTGGTTTACAATAGTTATTGTTTCTAAACATTTTTTTATTTGTTTCAGATGTGTTTTTATGTATTAAAATTTAATTTGGTTTACAATTTTTATTTTGTTTCTAAACATTTAATTTTTTTAAGATGTGTTTATATGTATTAAAATGTTGTTTGGTTTACAATTGTTATTTTGTTTCTAAACATTTTCTTTGTTTCATATGTGTTTATATGTATTAGAATTTATTTTGGTTTACAATTGTTATTTGGTTTCTAAACATTTCCTTTTTTTTCAGATGTGTTTATATGTATAACAAGTTACTTTGGTTTACAATTGTTAATATATAATGTTTAAAGATTATAATTTTGTAATAAAATAATTTATTTTGCCATTATTTTCTATATGCCACTATTCTTTTAACAAATCTTGAATGCAAAAATATATTATAAAGGTTAAGAAAATAAGTGCTAAGAGTAAGCCCTTAAGGTATTTATTTGAATATGGGAAAACCTAGTAGCTGTTAAAAATAGAGGTTAGAATAAAACAAATAAAATTAGCAAGTCTTTTTTAACTCAAAAATCCAATCTGATAACATAAAGCACTGTTGAATATACTGTCGCTTGTTACAGCTACAATTCAATGACACAATAATGAATTAGCATCAGCTATGGAGGGATTACATTACAATAATCACATATGTAAAAGAGTGAGAGCAGCTGTAGACACTAGTGTGATGTCACAAAGACAATGTATTACCTATAATATATTGTCTGTAATAACTTTGATCATAAACTTTATTTATTTGAAACCTTTGATAATTGAAGATCAACAACTGTTATGTATTTAACTGTTTATCATGAGTGTTTTCTAATAACCTTAACTCTTAAAAAAAAATGGAGACAAGTTAATAAAGAAAGTTTTTTATTGATCAACTGAAACTTTAATCCTCAAACACAAAATATTGTTCTGAAACCATGTCCCTTGTTGCATTTCCACGCCTATTAGCTTGTTCGACACATATTTCTTCTGGTAAATCATCAGTATCTATTGGATCTTCATCTTCTAATGGACAGCCTCTTTTAATTGCAATATTGTGCAGTATGCAGCAAACCAATATAATTTTGGCAACTTTCTCTGGTGCATACTGCATAGCACCACCAGAACGATCAAGACATCGAAACCGCATTTTCAAAAGACCGAAAGTCCTCTCAATAATCCCCCTGGTAGATCGGTGAGCTTCATTGAAACGTACTTGACTTCTGGTCTGTGGGTTGTTATAGGGAGTCAACAGCCATTCTGTACATGAGTACCCTCCATCTCCTAATAGAAGATATAATAAATATAAATATTAATATAAGAATAATTATAAAGATTCAGAACTATACAATACAATTAAACTATACAGATTACAGTCGACAAATTGGGCGCAATTTTGGTACATTGAAATGAGAGACATATTAGACGCCAGTTATGCTTACCTAGAAGCCATCCGTCAGGCATATTTCCCTCCTCGAACTTCCGGTATAACCCAGCCTGCCTTAAAATGTAAGAATCATGACAGGATCCAGGAAAGTTAGAACGGACACTGATAATCCTCATGTGGGGGTCACAGACCATCTGGACATTCAAGGAATGGAAATGCTTTCGATTCCTATAGATCTCCTCACGAGCTTGAAGTGGTCTTACAGCAACATGGGTACAGTCTATGGCACCTAGGACATTGGGCATCCCAGCCATCCTATAGAAATTTGACTTGATAGATTGCCATTCTTCAGGGGTAGATGGCAAACAAACATATCGATGAAAAATAACCATCATAGCCCCTATTACTTTGGATAAGTGGCGTGAAAAAGCAGATTGACTCATTCCAATAATGACGCTAGAAACTGCCTGAAAGGAGCCTGTTGCAAAAAAATGCAATGCCGCTAATAGTTTGAGAAGTCCCGGAATAGCTTGTGAACGAGCAGTCATCGGCTCCAAATGATCTTCAATCTCTCGATACAGGTGTAATATCGATTCACGATCAAGCCGGAATCTTTGTATGATCTCTCGGTCAGAAAGGCTGTGCAAACCAACCCGTGGAAGGAATACACGGGGGACTCGAACTCTCCTTCTTCTAACCAATCGATTAGCTACATTTCCAGTATTCTGTCTTCTAGCCCGGATTCGCATCAAACGGAGAATAAACAAAAACAGAATTCTCTCCATAGCTGCTGAAATGAACAATGTAAGTACAATGCTGATATTACTGCCTTTTATATATGTCTAGACTGGCGTCTAGAGTGACTTTCCTATTGTTTTGTACCTTGCCCGCCACCTAAAAGGTGGCGAGGCAAAAATAACGAGGTGGGAGCGGAAATTGACGCGAGCGGACAAATAGATTTTTTAGTACATTCGTTTTTGGCGAGTTGGTGGTCAAATGTGTCTAATTACAGTAAAAAATGGAGAGGTAGCGAGGTATGGCGGATAAGTACGCTCGCAATTTTAAAGATGCGAGTTTTTACATAATTGACGGCTTTGTACATATCAGTTTGCGAGTTTGGGCGCGAGATTTGTTGCGGGTAGCTCGCTGACTGCTTAGTACATGGAGGTGGTTTTCTGTACAAAATAAAAGTTTTTTCTAAAGTATTGTGAGCGACCGATAAATTATGAATTGTTGCCAAAAGAAAAACATCTATATTATGAGCGGTGTGGATCAAATTAAAAAAGAAAGTGCCCCTTAAAATGGTAAAGCTCCAACCAACCACCAAAAGCACCAGGTTGAAAATAGCTCCATCTTCTTGTGGTCCTCTGTGTCACCAAAATGGAAAATGCTTTGCTTGTTTGACAGAGCAAGATCGTAATCCTGTTGCAGAGATGGGGACTGTATAACAAAAACCTTGAACTTGTTCATAAAAATATTGGCATTATTTAATGACAGCTCAATATTTGTGTGTCACTAAATAATAGCCACTCCTTTCAATGACCAACTCTATAAAGTGTAACATAAACACTGGTACCTTTATCATACACAATCCTACAATGCCCTTTACCTATATAATATAGGTGCCAACATAAAATGAATTACTGGGGATTTGATTTTGATGATTGCATCTTTTAAATAATATTACACCAGGAGAGGGAACATGTAATGAAAAATATCCACAGAAGTTGTGACAGGTCTTACACCACCACAAAAAGCCTTTTGATGGTTACTGAATTGCTCGTATGATACCATGTTATCATAGGTAGCTACAACAGGATTGCAATCTTTTCTATATTGTTTACCCCAACCTGATCCATGACATTTCTTTTAATGAGCAGCTGTATTTAATATAGCTGCATGTGAATATTATCATTGTTTTATGAGTTTTCACATTTGAAAGATATACGCTTAATTAAAAACTAGGATGATATATGGCAGTCACAGCACTTACAACATAGCAACAGGAAATGTATTGATCAAATGAAAGCGTGAACTTTTAATGACTGCTAACTTTGCAGAATTATACCAACATATCTCCTGGCATAATGAACATCTGCAGCTTCCCCATTATGTGACTCACAAATCTAATTCCAGGGTTTCAAGCCTCGCCCTTGTATTGTCGATCAATAGAAAACAAGTCACATTCTACATAAAATAAAGATGTTTCTACTTGCCTGGTACTTACGTGTGGACAGACATATGCCACTTTATATCTATAATTTACAGAAGAAAAACATTATAATAAAATGATTCAGATCTCAGCTTCCTTCGCCTATTGACCACAAGAATGGCTCTTTATATACTGAAAATAAAGAGATTGTTGTTATAGTTTTTTTTTTGTTCTGGTTATAAATTCAGATCTAGTTTATGTTCTTATTCAGGGATATAATGTTAAAACAAACTCATCATTTTCTATCACTTCTTTGAAAGAAATGGCCATGTTGGAATTTAGCTCCCTATATACAAAATTCAGGTTCTTAGTTATGATATCATCTAATTGAGGTAATGGCCAGTCTAACATTTGTCATTAGCCAGAGCATGACCCAAGCAGTTTCAGCACTGGACTGAAGAGGATCCCTTTTATATATATTTTTATATATATTTATAACATCACGATATATAATGGTAAGTCAACTAGAATGTTTTTATTTTAAGTTGTATTTTATTTTTTTAGTTATACTATTTTTTTATTTTTACTTATTAGTGGGCTTATAATGGGGTCTTATTGATCAGGGGATCCTACTGGTCAGTTGCTTTTAGCGGTTAGCAGATTTTGGAGATGTTTAGTGAAGGGTTTCCCTAGCAGAAGGATGCTTAGGGGGGGTTTGTTACAAGTATTTATTTTGATTTGGAGATTTCTTAAATAAGGGCCTTTTATCAAGGGTGTTTTCTCAGATCTTTGTAAAAGTAAAACATACTGTGCCAGATTACAAGTGGAGTGCTATTCAACACACCCGCTTGAGCGTTAACTGTTCTAGAATTAAACTTTTTGCACATGTTGGGCTGTGCTCATATTACAAGTTGAAAGTAAACTGTTTTCGCTCCTATGCTAACCCGACACGCTTAACAAACCAAACTTAGAATATTGTGTACGTGATAACGTATTCCTCCATAGAAGTCAATGGAGGGAGAAAAACTAACACCCTACTCATAAACAAACACTATCACACATTCTCAAGTGCGCTAACCTGACATGAAAATATGAATATTTCACATTACAATGTTCTTGACATAGAAGAATTTGTTCTATTTATTCATAAATACATATTTCTACATTTTTTTTCTATAATATATATTTATACCTATTTATATAGATGATTATATACTGTATATATATATATATATGTATAGATATATACAAATATTTATAGGAATATCTATTTAAAAATATAAATACACAAATAAATATGTGCACACATATACACACACACACACACACATATATATGTATATATATATATATATATATATATATATATATATATATATATATATATACAGTATATATATATATATATATATATACTGTATGTATATATATATATATATATATATATATGCCAAGATTCTTTGTAGTGGGTCATAAACTAGTGTTTATTTTAACGTTTCGGGGTTCACACAGACCCCTTCATCAGATGAAGGGGTCTGTGTGAACCCCCGAAACGTTAAAATAAACACTAGTTTATGACCCACTACAAAGAAGTCCTGAGAGTGCTTTCGGCTATCTTGGTATTGTTTTCATGATTGCACCCAGGCCTGTGACCCAGGAGGCCGGATTTACTTTTATGGTTGTATTATATATATATACTGTATGTATATATATACAAACATATACATATTTAGAGGTCGATTTATCAAGCTGCGGCGGACAGGGGCGCATATACGTGCCCCTGTCCGCCACATCTCACCTCTGGCGGGCTGAATTCCCCTGGCTGAATTTAACATTGCACACAAGCATTATTTTGTGCTTGCGTGCAATCCCGCCCCCTGCACGAGTGGGCAGGAGCTGTCAATCTCCCCGGTCGGATGAGACCGGAGAGATTGAAATTTGCCTACTTAGAGGTGGCGAAAGGTTAGGAATGCAGCGGTCTGATGCAAAACCTTTGATAAATCGACCCCTTAGACATTTTAGTCTGATTGAGTATGGAAGAGAGTTGCAGGCATAGGCTCAGTACTGTTGGATGTGTGAAAAGAGTTTAAGAGCACAGTGGTGACATGTATGTCTGTAGAAGATCTTACGGGTTGTGTGTGTGGGAATAAGATTTAAAATGTTGAGGTTTGCAGTAAGAGGCAGCAGATAATGATTTAGCAGTACAAAAATTAGTTGCTCAGCAGAGTTGAGAGAGGATGGCAGACGGAAGAAGTGGATAAGAGGAGTTCTATTTAGCAGAGTATTGCAATAGTCTTTTCTTAAAATAATAGGAGAAGGGGAAAGGATATTTGCAGAATTTGGGGAGAGTGATTGACACATATAGAAAGGTCTTATGAATGATGGGTGAGTTGATGAATGTTAGATTTGAAAAACATTGTTAAGTTAAAAATGACACCAAGACAATTGGTTTGGTCAGAGGGGATATACCATAAAAGGTGTAGAAGATAAATTGCTTGGAGAGAAGGAAAGGGTACAATATCATTAAAATGATGTGTTTTATCAAGTTGGTTTAACTCTATTAGTTTTTTCTTGCTTAGATTGGGACTATGGGGCCGAATTATCAAGCTACGAATGGAGCTTGATGCCCCTGTTTCACAGCAGTTATGAAGCAGCGGTCTAAAGACCACTACCCCATAACTGGTCCGCTGCCTCTGAGGCTGCGGTCTGCAATCTGCCCGATCCAATACTATCGGGCTTATTGACACCCCCAGCTAGCGGCTGATTTGACCTGAATCTGCAGGGTGCAGCATTGCACAAACAGTTCTTGTGATCTGCTTGTGCAATGATAAATGCCCACAGCATATGCTGCCGGCATTCAGCGATATCTGTCGGACATGATACGCTACAGCGTGTCATGTCAAACAGACATTGATAAATCGACCCCTATATCCTTCATAGGAACAACCCATTATTGAGGGCATAGAGAGGGTCAAGAGAAGACCCTCAGAGGCCAATAAAGGGACATGAAAACCAACATTTTTCTTTCTTGATTTACAAAGCATGCAATTTTCAACAACTTTCAAGTTTACTTCTATTATGTAATTTGCTTCATTCTCTTGATATACTTTGCTGAAAAACATATCTAAATAGGCTCAGTAGCTGTTGATTGGTGGCTGCATATAGATGCCTTGTATGATTGGCTTACCCATGTGCATTGCTATTTCTTCAACAAAGGATATCTAAAGAATGAAGCAAATTAGATAATATAAGTAAATTGGAATGTTGTTTAAAATTGTATTCTCTATCTGAATCATGAAAGAAACATTTTGTTGTCCCTTTAAGTTTAGAATTCTGATATTTTCTACAAGAGATGCCTTTTATACCATGCAGTTCCGAGTAGAACTGATTCTAAAAAGTTACCATGGGTAATTTGTGCACTAGCTATCATAAAAAAATGTGGGTATTAGTTGTCCCAGTACATGGGAGTGAAAGCATGTATAAATGGGGTGAGTGAGAATGTTGTGTTCATGTTGTGCATATTTATGCTGTGCTTATTTTTGCCCTTCTCAAGGTTTTCTTGCGATGACCAGAACTTATTATGTAACATACTTTGTAAAAGCTCTTACTAAACAACGACTTTACATTATATTTTTACTTTTCCCATGGTGCCATGCTTGAAAACATTACATTTTGGGCACAATTGGCTACTGTTAAATAGAGTATTGCAAAGCACTTTAATTTCAATTAATTTTCATCCCTGATTCCACAACTTTGTAGTAAGAAGCCTAATTAGTTTCACTTCTCAGAAGAATACATTTATCTATGTTAAACATTATATGTCATTTACCAGCCCATTCTCACAGCTTTGTACAAGTCTCTTTACAGAACAAAAGTACATTCTGTTTATATTTAATTAGCTTTCATTAGTAACAAGGTGGAAACATTACTCCTTGTTCACTTGTCCAGATTATTAATATGCATAAAGGAAGCAAGTGGGCCTGGTATAGAATGTTGTAGTTCCCTATGTTACTGCAACTATATGTGACCCCACATTTTCCCACTATTCGTTCCTTGATCAATAAATACACAACACCTAATTGGGAGAGAAAAGGCTGCAGCTTATTTATTAAACAAACCAATAAATTAACATCTTTATTTAACTTTTCAACAATATTTACAATCCACCTCAGTGCTTGCTTTTATTTTCTCCTAAGCCCCCACCCCTTCCAGGGCTGGGCGTTCCTCACATTCCTTTGCTTACCCCACATAACTACCACCATGTTCCATTAGGCGTAAGCCTCAACAGAAATTAGCAAGCACTTCCGCCACAACTCGCTCCCTAGCGAGTACCGCCAACCAAAGCTAAGGCCTTTTCTATCCCCTCACGAAGATTAAAATTAAATAAATGTAGCCCAACTTCATTGAGGTGCACTCCGTCCTTCAGGTAAAAACATTTACCCGACTCCCCCTCAAACTCTACATGGCGTAAGCCAACACCCCCCAGCCCCTTTACGTACCCAGATACGGTTCTATTGACCTTCCGTCTGGAAGCCTCCAGCTTGTTTGCGTCCCACGCCGATCTCCATACTACTCTACTCTCAATCTCAGACCATACTAGGACCATACCCGGAAACAGCTGACACAATCTATCAAAACTTCTTTTTATGTCCTCAATTAATACCTTCTGTGGCATACATCCCAAATCGTTTCCGCCCGAGTGCACCACCAATACCTTCGGGGGGGAGAAAAGCCTGGCATGCTCCACCACCGTGCCCACCACTTGTGACCATTTCATGCCCCTGATCCCAAACCATCTGATGATAAGCCGGTCCCTTCCAAAGCCCAACTGGGTCCCATCCGGCTTCACTGCTGCTGCCTTCCTCGCCCAGTACACATAGGAATGTCCTACGATCCAACACTTCCCCGGCTCTGCCAAAAAATTAAAACGTTATCAGTTCCCCCCGTTTCGGGGCACCAAACCCGGTCTCACATACCCCCGAAATCGCTCTGATCTCCATCTCCCAATCCTCCTAATCACTGAAGCCTCTAACCCCAAATTAGCCGCCTCCGTCGCCGCACCTATCCTGAAAGAATGAGAACCAAACTCCAGGCCCACAATTCCCATCAACCCCAATACCTTCCGCATTACTGCCACAAACTGAAAACGCGACAATGGCATTCCGTCCGCATGAACCAACAACGGGCCTGCCCCAGAACCGGCCATCTCAAGATATTCCTTCACAGCCCTTACTGGGCAACATTCCCCGCCAATTGCCCGCAGCACCACTACTGATCCTCTACCCTCTTGGTCCGTCTTAGACCTCCGAACCCATAACTCGACCATCCCTTCTGTCACCACAACATCCTGCCTACTCATCCCGCTCACGTCCCACCGGTTTTTTCCCACCAGCTCCGACACCCTGAATGCTCCAAAGAAAGCCAGGACAAAAGCGGCCCTGAACAACAGCTCCTCATACCTTGATGAACAAACCCTACTTAGCTCCGCCACCAACCCCTGCAGAATCGCAAAAGTAACTGGCCTCCGACCATCCATCCGGAATCCCTTTTTACACATCCCTCTGACTGCCATCCGAGTCACAAATTTTTTTGTAATATCCTCCATACCCAGCAATCGAAAAAGGAATGCCATTGCTGCCATCCTCTTTCGCACTTCAGAGGGCGATAGCCCTTCCCTCTCCCATGAACCTACCCAGCTCATCCATAACAAGAAATTACTCCTCCTGCATTCCTGATACTGCTCCTCCTGTAGCACCCGCTCCCACAACTTCCACACTCGGGCGTAAGCCCTCCATGTGTTAGGAGCCAATGCCCTTTTGATTAATCTCAACCCAGGTACCACAGATCCTCGGGACATGCTACTCCATCCCGCTCCGCTTCCGGGCCACTTCTCGAAACCTGTCCCACTGAAATCGTGACAAAGCGTCAGCAATAACGTTAAATCGACCCGGGACATGCACTGCTCTGAAAGATATGTTGCATCTCAGGCACTCCAATACAAACACCCTTAGGAGCCGTATCACCGCCGGCGAGTTTGCCGTTAAACGGTTGATTGCCCATACCACTCCCTGATTGTCAGAATGGAAACAAACCCTTTTGTTGCCCAGCTGCTCCGGCCAAATCTTTAATGCCACAACCAACGGGAATAATTCCATGAAAGTCAGGTTCTTAGTCAAACCCCACTCGGTCCACACTTCGGGCCATCTACCCGCACACCACTGGCCATTCAAATAGGCCCCAAAACCGTGAGCTCCTGCAGCGTCTGTGAATAAGCACAGCTGGTCGTCCGACCAGCCTATTTCCTGCATGATCACTTGCCCGTTGAAATCCTCCAAGAAAGTCCGCCAGACCTTCAAGTCCTCTTTGACCTCCACCGACAACCTGACATGGTGTCTTGGGTCAGAAACTCCAGTTGTCAGCAATGACATACGTCTGCAGAATATTCGGCCAATGGGAATTATCCTGCATGCAAAATTCAGCTTTCCCAATAACGATTGTATATCCCTGAGGGTAGCTTTCTTTCTCGCCAGCATCCTGCCGATCACCGATTTGAGGTCAGATACCTTGTCCTCTGGTAACCTGCACTCCATCTTAATGGAATCCATTTGGATTCCCCAAAAACTCAATGACGTTGTGGGACCCTCAGATTTATCTGCGGCCACCGGGATACCAAATTCCCCGGTCACCTGCCCAAAAGACCGGACCAGACGGTCACATATCGCCGAGCCTGCCGGCCCGACAAACAGGAAATCGTCCAGGTAATGTACCATAGAAGAAATCCCCGCCGTCTGCTTCACCACCCACTCTACAAAGGAACTGAACCGCTCAAAATAGGAACATGAAATTGAACATCCCATCGGGAGGCACAAATCCACGAAAAAAGCTCCATCCATTCTGCATCCCAAAAGATGGTGACACCTTGGATGGACTGGGAGCAGGCGAAAAGCCGATTCAACATCAGCTTTTGCCATTAAAGCCCCAAAACCCGCCGCTCTCACTAAGCCCACCGCCTTGTCGAATGATGCATATATCACCGCCACCAATTCCGGATCGATGCCGTCATTGACCGACAATCCTTTAGGGTAAGACAGGTGGTGGATCATGCGATATTGACCCGGGGCCTTCTTGGGGACCACCCCCAATGGTGATACCCTTAGGTTCATGAATGGGGGTTCCACAAATGGACCCGCCATTCTACCCAATCGAACCTCCTTTTCAATTTTCTCTCTTAGAACCCCCCGGGTGTTCCCTGGCTGACTTCAAATTCCCTGGGATACCCTCCATTCGCTCATCTTTATATGGAATCATAAAACCTGAGCTAAAACCCGTAAGTAGCAGCTCAGCATCCTCAGCGCGTCCGCGCTTATTGGCGTAAGCCTCTAACCATGGGGCCATCTTTTCGACCCTCACTGGCGTCTGTGCCCGCTGAACCCACGTCTCCTGACCGGGTCCCTTGTTTCCCTTTCTTGAAGCATTTCGCGAAAGGGTGTACACCCCCACACCCAGAACACTCGTGCTTGTATTTGCATGAGGCCCCGAGCTTACACTGCCCATCGTTGAACTGGAAACATACCCCTTTTCTGAGGGCTGATCCAGTCCCTCTGGTGCTTCCGCTGCCAGACGTTTGCCCATAGCCCCGAAAGGAATGACTACCCCTCAAGGGAGTCATAATCTCTAGCCAGATGCTCATATCTCTGTCGTCCCACCGCATCTCTGGCCGAACCCCCAACCGTTGCCTAAAGCCCTCGTCGTACCGCCACCACGCCATTCCCCCGTAGGTCCTATACGCACTGGAAATTTCGTCGTAATAACAGAACAATGATGACCCTTGATCCGGGGTCTTCTCGCATGTGACACTAGCCAAGATGCCAAAGGCACGCGACCAATTACTAAAAGTCTTTGGTAATTTGCGCCAACGTTTTTTGCGCTCCTCCTCCTCCTTTTTCCCTGTTTCCTTCCCTTCCTCCTTTACCTCCAGAACGTGCTCCAAAGGCAACAGGGAGAAAATCTCTATATATTCCCGTTTTCCAATCTTTTCCCTCAATTCACTGGTTAAGTGAATCCCTAAAGGGCCAATTGAACAGAGACATGGTCTCCGCATAGCCCCTTCAGGCACCCTAACCACCTCTCCTACACTGCTCGCTGTATTTCCCGTGCTTGCTGCCGGTACCTGCGACCCCGCCAGAGCTGGGGTAAGCCCTGGCGTGGCCCACGCCGCCGCTACCGAGGTACTCCCACCCGGGTTTTCCAAAGACGCAAGTAAAGCTTTCAAACCTGACACCGTTTCCCTCTCACCAGACACAGCCCCATTCACACTTGGTGCCCCACCAGCCATCTCACCTGCTGGCTGCTGCACCGTTCCTGTGCGTTCCTCTCATACTGGCCTTGCTTCTGTATGCTCCTCCCGTACCGGTCTTGCTTCTGTGCGCTCCTCTCGAACCGGCCTCGCCTCGTCCCTGCGGCCTCGGCCACTGTTATCTTCCTCCCTTCCTCTGCTCACGTCCAGTCTCCTCCGAACCGTTTCTCTCCTGGCCGGGGATCTCCCCCTGCCGTACCTGCTCCGGTCCCGGCTTCTATCCAATCTGGCCCAAGTAGGCGATGCCGATGATCCGCCTCCTCTTGTCCTCCTTCGCGGTGACCTAGACCTCCTGCCTCCTCTTGCAGTCGCCATCCTGGCCGGCTGCATAGCCCCTCGATCTGTCCTACCTCCTGCTACCGGTGCCTGTAATGTAGATATAGACATAACCTCTCTCCCCACAGAAACCCCTCTACCCCCTAACTCTCTCTCCTGAGATCCTGTTCCCTGCCCTCCCCCACTCCGTTGAGGAGACAATAACTGTAAGATCTGCGCCAAGGCGGACAGATCTCCTACCTGACTCGCCGTTCTCGGTCCCGCCGAGGTGCCCTCGAGTGGTGGCTCCGTAAGCCTGTCCTGCTGTGCCGGGATGACTCCTTCAGAGGCGTCCAGAGCCTCCTCCCTCAGATCTCCCCCGGTCCCACCTGACTCCCGACCTCTTCTCCCGGTCCGTCCTGATCTGCCGCGTCCTCTCGCTGTCTGAGGCTCCGACCGTTGACGTGCAGTGATGACGTCAGACCGCAGCGCCGCCCACGACCGGGCCTCCGTTCCCGCTCCGGACCGTAGACCTCCGCCGCTCTCCAGCCTCGCCTGCTCCTGTGGACCCGCCGGCTGACTCCTCTCCCGACCGGATCTTCTCCTGCCGACCTCCGGGCTCAAGCGTTCCGGTGGCCTCGACCTCCTGGCCGGCCGTCTTCTGCTCCCGACTGCTGACTCCAACACCGGGCCTGTCGTGGCTGCCTCCCCAGCCGTGGATAACTGCTGCCGGATCCATCCTTCGCCATTCCTCCTCACCGCCGACAGCAACTCCTGCAACAAGGCCTCCATCTTCAGGTAAGTCAGTGTACACACCTCCTACCGTGCTGTTCAGAAGGACACCTGTGACCTCACTTCCAGTGCTGGGACTTATCAAAGTTCCCCAACCCCACCCACCTGGAATAATCCACTCCTGGGGGGGAAGTGGGGTCACAGGTGCCCTTCTTCCATGCTGTCATCCGGGGCCTTTACTTTCTCTAATTACTAGTTATTTACATGTCCTCATTTCTACAGGAAATTCAAATCTCATTATTTTGCATAATAATCTTCGGTGATACACCGTTCCAAAACCCTTGCAAAATCAAAATAAAATAACTGATTTATAATCAAAAAAATCAGACTCTAACTTTCAGTTATCTGTACCTAGAAATATACATTTATTATTTCTTTAATAGTTATCCACTTCTGATTGACTCTTCTTTTAAACAAAAGCCCATGTCATGTTTTACAAATACCATAGTACTATGACAGAGAAAATCAAGTCTTGGAAATGTAACAGTAACGGTTTGTTTGTTTGTTATAGTACAATAATGAATAAATTCCACCTGTATCTGGAGTCAGTAAATTAAAGGGATATTAAACAGTATGAGATTGAGATATAAAATGTTTAATTATGTATAGTTAAAAAAAAAAAAAAACCCTTTGCAATATACTTTCATTATTTATGTTGTTCTCTTTTTCCTGTAATTTAAAAATTGTTGGTTTTCTAAATTCCACTGAGTTTTTTTAAAGTAATGGGTGCCACCATGTTTGAACTTAAGTTGCCATTTATCTGTTTCCCCTTCCAAAGACAATTAGGGAAAAATTACAGTCAATGATAGAGACTGTGCATAGCATGTCCTAAAATGGATTCCACACAGCTTTGTTTGCACAAACAGAGATAAATAGAAAACTAGTTCAGATTTTTATCCCCAGAACACTGGGATTTGTGGTCAAAATGGCTGACTGTATTGCTGACACCTTTATGCTAACAGTAACTTATAACATACACTTAAATTTCTGTCCACAACTATTTGTGTACAACCAACATGCCTCCATAGAGATAATGAGGCCTATTTAACAAATGTCTGTCGGACCTGATCTGACAGTGCGGATCAGGTCCGACAGACATCGCTGAATACGCTCTCCGTATTCAGCATTGCACCAGCAGCTCACAAGAGCTGCTGGTGCAATGCCTCCCCCTGCAGACTCGCGGCCAATTAGCCGCTAGCAGGGGGGTGTCAATCAACCCGATCGTACTTGATCGGGTTGAATTGTGGCGATTCCTGTCCGCCTCATCAGAGCAGGTGGACAGGGTTATGGAGCAGCGGTCTTTAGTGGTGTTTCTGGCGAGCCATTCGGAGCTTGATAAATTGGTCCCAATGAGGATAAAAGGGAGAAGAGATTTAAGAACAAAGGAAAACTTACTCGTTTTGTCTTATCTCTAACCTATACTTTATGAAAATATATTGCAAGGAAGAGTCAACACCTGTCAGCTGTGTTATCACTGGATTCAGGTCTAAGGCCCTGATGATCAAAAGTACTGCAAGGCTGTGATATATTCAAAAGGGATCCGACGCAATGTCAAGAATGCCGGTAAAATATTCAAAAGTGCCGTTATTAGTCTATAAAGACAGCATTTTACTCTACATCCCAATGGGTGACAATGCTGGAAAAATATTACGTTACTTGAGTAAAGGATCTCTTTTAAATATATAGCACACAACCTAATAACTATACCTATGTACCCCTAAACCAACATAACCGACCACCGCAACCTAACCCTACACTACTTAACCCCTTAACCGCCAATAACCCAACGCAATAAACTTCCTAACCTATTAATCCCTATACCGCCAATAGCCCACTGGAATAAACTTTCTAACCTATTAACCCCTATACAGGCAATAACCCACCACAATAAACTTCCTAACCTATTAACCCCTATACAGGCAATAACCCAACGTAATAAACTTCCTAACCTATTAATCCCTATACCGCCAATAGCCCACTGGAATAAACTTTCTAACCTATTAACCCCTATACAGGCAATAACCAACCACAATAAACTTCCTAACCTAGTAACCCCTATACCGCCAAAAGCCCACTGCAATAAAATTCATCCATCTTTAACGTCTTTGGCCTCTATTTATCAAGCCGTCAACTTACCTGCATTCAACGGCACCAATACGCTCGCCTAAGATCGCCTAACATCGCCGCTGCTGACCTGAATACGTTCTCCAAAATTATCAAAAAATCTGTCAAAAAGCCACACATCAAGTATGGAGCGATGAGCAGCGGACTTTTGATAACTAACAGTCATCGATCTCGCTGCTCTTTGGCTTTTTCACAGCTTTCTTGCTACCCTGTCACAAAGCACCCATACTATACTATACAGTTTTACCCCCTAAACCGCCGCTCCCGGAGCCCCCCGCAACTAAATAAAGTTATTAAACCCTAAACCACCGCTCCCGAACCCAGCCGCAACTCTAATAAATGTATTAACCCCTGAACCGCCGCTCCCGGAGCCCACCGCCACCTAAATTATACATATTAACCCCTAATCTGCCTCCCCCTATACCGCCACCACCGACATAAAGTTATTAACCCCTACCCTGCCAATCCCGGACCCTGTCGCAACTAAATAAATTGTTTAACCCCTAAACTGCTGCTCCCGGAGCCCACCGCCACCTACATTATATTTATTAACCCCTAATATGCCCCCCCTACACCGCCGCCACTATAAACAACATATTAACCCCTAAATCTAAGTCTAACCCTAAACCTAACACCCCCTAACTTAAATATAATTTAAATAAATCTAAATAAATATTCCTATCATTAACTAAATTATTCCTATTTAAAACTAAATACAATTTATTTAATTGCGGCGGGGTCCGGGATCGGCAGGATAGGGGTTAATAACTTTATGTAGCTGGCAGCGGTATAGGGGGCGGGAGATTAGGGGTAAATAGGTATAATCTAGGTGGCGGCGGGCTCCGGAAACGGCGGTTTAGGGGTTAATAAATTTATTAGAGTTGTGGCGGGGTCTGGGAGCGGCGGTTTAGGGGTTAATAAGTAATGTAGGTGGCGGTGGTGTAGGGGGGGCAGATTAGTTTGTGTTTAGACTTGGGGTACATGTTAGGGTGTTAGGTGTAGATTTGTACCATAGGAATCAATGGGATAAGCTTTCGCTGCTGTCAGACTCCCATTGATTCCTATGGCATCCGCCGCCTCCAGGGCGGCGGATTTAAAACCAGGTACGCTGGGCCGAAATAGTGGCGTACCTGCTCGTTCTTTGATAACTAGCAAAAGTAGTCAGATTGTGCCGAACTTGCATTCAGAACATCTGTAGTGACGTAACCATTGATCTGTGTCGGACTGAGACCGGCGGATCGTATGTTACGTCACTATATTCTACTTTTGCCGGTCTGTAGGGTTTGATAACTACGGCGAATCAGGCTCGCCACAAATACGCTGCGGAATTCCAGCGTATTTGCGGTTGACAGCTGGATAAATAGAGGCCTTTATATCTTCTTTTCTTCTCATCTTTTGAACTTCCGTCCAGGATGTCCTCTACATGCGGTCACCCACTGCACACTGAATTTTGAATGCGATGTACCCCCTTATGTAGGTAAACCATTGAATAGCTATTGGCTGATTTTCTAAACCAAATTCAAATCAACCAATAGAAGAAAAACGTTTTCTATTGGCCGATTCAATTTGGTTTAGAAAATCTGTGCACTATTTAATAATGGATGAACACTGAAAAAGCTTCTTTTTTTTCTTTTTTCTTTTTTTTTTTTTCTTTTTTTGTGTGCAAATTTTCATACAAATTTATACTCTGCAGCTGGTTTAACAAGTAATTGGAAATACATTAAGGGGGAAAACAATTTTACATTACACTGTTCCTTTTCGCCTGTCATTTGCACTATTGATGCTCAGCTTTGGAAACACAACTTTCAGAGTTAAAGGGACACTGAACCCAAATTTCTCCCCTCGTGACTCAGACAGAGCATGCAACTCTCCAATTCACTCCTCCTTATCAACTTTGCCCCGTTCTCCTGCCATCTTTATTCGAAAAAGCTAAGGAGCCAGCCATCTTTTGGGGTTCAGAAACCATGGACAGCACTTGTTTATTTATCCACCAATCAGCAAAAACAACCCAGGTTGTTCACCAAAAATGGGCCATCATCTAAACTTTTTCTTGCTTTTCAAATAAGATACCAAGAGAACGAAGAAAACCTAAAAATAGTAGTACATTAGAAAGTTGCTTAAAATTGCATGCTCAGTATCCCTTTTAAGTTACAGGATAATAAAAGTAAATAGCAAAGCTGTTGTACTTCACATTTTATATAACACTTTAAAAATGGACCTGAAAACACTTTTAAAATTTATTGGGAAGAGCGGTTTACACAAATCGCCACAGGAAATGTATACTTGAGATACTTAGGAAAAGTAAAGTAGCAGTTTGGAAATTGTCTCTGAGATTTCCGAAGTACTAAACAGACTACAACAGATATGTACATCTGAGATCAGACCTGGAAGTAAAGTGCTCCAGTCTGATTTGTGTTATCATTTCTTTTTATAAGAAGGATTGGTGCTTTCAAATTCTGCCCAGCCTTGAATTCTACAATTTAGTGCTTCTGTTGATGGTTGGATGTGCCAAGACGAACAAATGTAATACTTTTTTTAAATATATATATAATTATTAAACATCTGGCTTAGCTAGTACTTAGCCAGTTTCCCTCATTTTGGATTATCATTTTTTAATTAAATAACTTGAAAGGGAGATTCCTAAATGCAAAGGTGGGAGTTTCAGACTTATCATTTCTAACTACTCCCCCATAATTGTCTTTGGTGTGTGTCACTTAAAGGGATGTGCTGAGTGTGGTACTGTAATTTCTTTTTCCATTTATACTGATAACTATTTGTTTTCTCATAGGACCGTAACACTGCGCTGGGTATATCTAACATCCATTTTGAGCGGTCACTTCACCATGTTATAGGCCAAAGAGAAGTCACAGTGTTGGGGACAAGTGCAATAATTGATGGGGCCGGCCAAAGCACCAGCTTACAGACTGTGAGGTCACTTCTAGAAGAAAAACTGCACAAACAAACAGAAGAAACAAACCACATCCTAACAAATGTTACTTAATGGGTTTATAGTCTATCCCCTGTGTGTCTGTCTTATTTTACACTTTTTTTTTTAAATGCACTACTATGCAGTGCTGCTGTGAACAAGTGTCATGCTGTTTCTATAGTAATGGCTAAACATTTTGTGAGAGAAAGGTGTGGGCTGGCCCATACTTCACCAATTTTAAAAAGTTTTATATATATTTTTTTTAAATGTATTTATGTGAAAAGGAAAATACTATGCAACAAGGTAATACACTGTACATGTTATTTGAGTTTTGCTTTTTGTCTAAATAACCTCCGGATTTATTTTATATTTTTTTATAGAATTCATTCTGAACCTAACAATTTAAACAAGGCAGAACTAATCAAATTACAAACATAGATCCACAGGCAGTTAAGAAACTTGTGTTCTTTTTCATATACAAATGTGTGTTTTTGAAAACAGTATCTCCTCCCATTGACAATGGATAACAGCCTTGTATCATATTATTCAAGGAGCTATGCATTTGAAAAATATTTATATTATATAATAATGTCCAGTCAGAATTCTCTACTGCTGCATTTGAGATGACAGTAGAGCTTCATATTCTTTTGGATAGTGTTGCCTGAAGAACTTGATTTTGCGTAAGATCTGTTTTGGTGTTTTTTGGTAATAATTCTTCTCATCTCTGGCCATTGCCTTGCAGTCTTCACCATAGTTTTCAACCATGTAGGTGACAAATTGTTTCATATCTGTTGAAACGCCCATAGTGGTCCTGGATGGTAGGCTCGCCAATGCATTCATCTCTTCTATCACATGTGGCTTCTTGACAAATTTATTCTTTTCCTTAGAAGCCTGCCCCATATTTTTTTAGTTATTGGTAGAGCTTTATTGGGATCAGCAGCAAGACCCATTTCAGCAAGATTGATAGCCACTGACTTTTTTTCATCCCAGGCATTTCGGATCTGGTCACATTTTATCCTAGGCGCCATTTTCTTCTTCTCCTGACAATGGAGTTTCTTCCGATCTACATTATATTATATGTTTCGCTTCTTTTTTACTTTCGACATAATGAAAACACCACTTTCAACACAACAGCAACCAGGAACCCTGAAAAAGCTTCTTAAAACTCCAAGCTCTATCTAACTCATAAAAGTTTACTTTTGACTCTAATGTCCTTTTAAACTGTTTTTTTGGTTGATTTTTAGATGACATCAAGCTGCAGTAACTCTTCAGATACTAATAATTTGGTAATCATATTCCAATCCATTGCCAACAAACATTTTCTCATTATTGTTTAAATAAAAAAAGTCCTGAGTAATTTCCCAACACCTTTACTCTGTTGAAAAACTATTTGTATTGTTATTTCACACAGCACACCTAGGCTTTCCACATGATCATTTTGTTTGGTTTTCAGTCTCACAGATACTAAGATCTCATTTCATCAACCATTGGTTTCAATTACATGTTAAAATAACAAAACTCACTATAAAACATATCCCAACTTAAAGATTGTTATCTGATTATTTGTTTGTGATCACTGTAAAGTGCTTGGGTGTTTTGAAAAATATATTTAAAGGGAAATGATACTTAAATGTTGAAAGTAAGTGATGCAGTGTATATGTTAAAAGCTTACTAGAAAATATCCCATAAACATCTCTATTAAAAAATAGAAGATATTTTACCTCAAAGTTTCCTCAGTAGCCACTAGCTGCATCCCACTGTGAAGGTAATTTAATCATCCAATTAGGATGTTAGTCGCAGGACTAACAAGGGACAAGGGACTAACAAGGGACTAACAATATTTCAGTGAAATTCTATGGCCTAGATTTGGAGTTTGGCGTTAGTCGTGAAAACCAGCGTTAGAGGCTCCTAACGCTGGTTTTAGGCTACCGCCGGTATTTGGAGTCACTCAAAATAGGGTCTAACGCTCACTTTTCAGCCGCGACTTTTCCATACCGCAGATCCCCTTACGTAAATTGCGTATCCTATCTTTTCAATGGGATCTTTCTAACTCCGGTATTTAGAGTCGTGTCTGAAGTGAGCGTTAGACATCTAACGACAAAACTCCAGCCGCAGGAAAAAAGTCAGTAGTTAAGAGCTTTCTGGGCTAACACCGGTTTATAAAGCTCTTAACTACTGTACTCTAAAGTACACTAACACCCATAAACTACCTATGTAACCCTAAACCGAGGTCCCCCCACATCGCCGACACTCGAATAATTTTTTTTAACCCCTAATCTGCCGACCGCCACCTACGTTATCCTTATGTACCCCTAATCTGCTGCCCCTAACACCGCCGACCCCTATATTATATTTATTAACCCCTAATCTGCCCCCCACAACGTCGCAGCCAGCTAACTACAATAATTAACCCCTAATCTGCCGACCGCAAAGCGCCGCCACCTACGTTATACTTATGTACCCCTAATCTGCTGCCCCTAACACAGCCGACCCTAAATTATATTTATTAACCCCTAATCTGCCCCCCACAACGTCGCAGCCAGCTACCTACAATAATTAACCCCTAATCTGCCGACCGCAAAGCGCCGCCACCTACGTTATCCTTATGTACCCCTAATCTGCTGCCCCTAACACCGCCGACCCCTATATTATATTTATTAACCCCTAATCTGCCCCCCTCAACGTCGCCTCCACCTGCCTACACTTATTAACCCCTAATCTGCCGACTGGAGCTCACCGCTATTCTAATAAATGTATTAACCCCTAAAGCTAAGTCTAACCCTAACACTAACACCCCCCCTAAGTTAAATATAATTTACATCTAACGAAATTAATTATCTCTTAATAAATAAATTATTCCTATTTAAAGCTAAATACTTACCTGTAAAATAAATCCTAATATAGCTACAATATAAATTATAATTATATTGTAGCTATTTTAGGATTAATATTTATTTTACAGGTAACTTTGTATTTATTTTAACCTGGTACAATAGCTATTAAATAGTTAAGAACTATTTAATAGTTACCTAGTTAAAATAATTACAAAATTACCTGTAAAATAAAGCCTAACCTAAATTACAATTAAACCTAACACTATACTATCATTAAATTAATTAAATAAAATACCTACAATTACCTACAATTAAACCTAACACTACACTATCAATAAATAAATTAAATACAATTCCTACAAATAACTACAATGAAATAAACTAAAGTACAAAAAATAAAAAAGAACTAAGTTACAAAAAATAAAAAAATATTTACAAACATAAGAAAAATATTACAACAATTTTAAACTAATTACACCCCTAATCTGCCACCCTCAACGTCGCCTCCACCTGCCTACACTTATTAACCCCTAATCTGCCGACTGGAGCTCACCGCTATTCTAATAAATGTATTAACCCCTAAAGCTAAGTCTAACCCTAACACTAACACCCCCCCTAAGTTAAATATAATTTTAATCTAACGAAATTAATTAACTCTTATTAAATAAATTATTCCTATTTAAAGATAAATACTTACCTGTAAAATAAATCCTAATATAGCTACAATATAAATTATAATTACATTGTAGCTATTTTAGGATTAATATTTATTTTACAGGCAACTTTGTAATTATTTTAACCAGGTACAATAGCTATTAAATAGTTAAGAACTATTTAATAGCTACCTAGTTAAAATAATTACAAAATTACCTGTAAAATAAATCCTAACCTAAGTTACATTTAAACCTAACACTATACTATCATTAAATTAATTAAATAAAATACCTACAATTACCTACAATTAAACCTAACACTACACTATCAATAAATAAATTAAATACAATTCCTACAAATAACTACAATGAAATAAACTAACTAAAGTACAAAAAATAAAAAAGAACTAAGTTACAAAAAATAAAAAAATATTTACAAACATAAGAAAAATATTACAACAATTTTAAACTAATTACACCTACTCTAAGCCCCCTAATAAAACAACAAAGACCCCCAAAATAAAAAATGCCCTACCCTATTCTAAATTACTAAAGTTCAAAGCTCTTTTACCTTACCAGCCCTGAACAGGGCCCTTTGCGGGGCATGCCCCAAGAAGTTCAGCTCTTTTGCCTGTAAAAAAAAAACATACAATACCCCCCCCCAACATTACAACCCACCACCCACATACCCCTAATCTAACCCAAACCCCCCTTAAATAAACCTAACACTAAGCCCCTGAAGATCTTCCTACCTTATCTTCACCATACCAGGTTCACCGATCCGTCCTGAAGAGCTCCTCCGATGTCCTGATCCAAGCCCAAGCGGGGGGCTAAAGAGGTCCATGATCCGGCTGAAGTCTTCATCCAAGCGGGAGCTGAAGAGGTCCATGATCCGGATGAAGTCTTCATCCAAGCGGGAGCTGAAGAGGTCCATGATCCGGATGAAGTCTTCTATCAACGGCATCTTCAATCTTCTTTCTTCCGGATCCATCTTGCAGACCTCCGACGCGGAACATCCTCTTCTCCCGACGCCTACTAGCCGAATGACGGTTCCTTTAAGGGACTTCATCCAAGATGGCGTCCCTCGAATTCCGATTGGCTGATAGGATTCTATCAGCCAATCGGAATTAAGGTAGGAATATTCTGATTGGCTGATGGAATCAGCCAATCAGAATCAAGTTCAATCCGATTGGCTGATCCAATCAGCCAATCAGATTGAGCTTGCGTTCTATTGGCTGATCGGAATTAATATTTTGTAATTATTTTAACTAGGTAGCTATTAAATAGTTCTTAACTATTTAATAGCTATTGTACCTGGTTAAAATAATTACAAAGTTGCCTGTCAAATAAATATTAATCCTAAAATAGCTATAATATAATTATAATTTATATTGTAGCTATATTAGGATTTATTTTACAGGTAAGTATTTAGCTTTAAATAGGAATAATTTATTTAATAAGAGATAATTAATTTCTTTAGATGTAAATTATATTTAACTTAGGGGGGTGTTAGTGTTAGGGTTAGACTTAGCTTTAGGGGTTAATACATTTATTAGAATAGCGGTGAGCTCCAGTCGGCAGATTAGAGGTTAATAATTGAAGTTAGGTGTCGGCGATGTTAGGGAGGGCAGATTAGGGGTTAATACTATTTATTATAGGGTTAGTGAGGCGGATTAGGGGTTAATAACTTTATTATAGTAGCGCTCAGGTCCGGTCGGCAGATTAGGGGTTAATACGTGTAGGCAGGTGGAGGCGACGTTGTCAGGGGCAGATTAGGGGTTAATAAATATAATATAGGGGTCGGCGATGTTAGGGCAGCAGATTAGGGGTACATAGGGATAATGTAAGTAGCGGAGGTTTACGGAGCGGCAGATTAGGGGTTAATAATAATATGCAGGGGTCAGCGATAGCGGGGGCGGCAGATTAGGGGTTAATAAGTGTAAGGTTAGGGGTGTTTAGACTCGGGGTACATGTTAAAGTGTTAGGTGCAGACGTAGCAAGTGTTTCCGCATAGCAAACAATGGGGCTGCGTTAGGAGCTGAACGCGGCTTTTTTGCTGGTGTTAGTTTTTTTTTCAGCTCAAACAGCCCCATTGTTTCCTATGGGAGAATCGTGCACGTTTTTGAGGCTGTCCGCTTGCGTAAGCAACTCTGGTATCGAGAGTTGAAGCTGCGTTAAAAATGCTCTACGCTCCTTTTTTGGAGCCTAACGCAGCCTTTATGTGGACTCTCAATACCAGAATTATTGTTATGGTGCGGCCAGAAAAAACATAATTTATGCTTTCCTGATAAATTCCTTTCTCCTGTAGTGTGGTCAGTCCACGGGTCATCATTACTTCTGGGATATTAACTCCTCCCCAACAGGAAGTGCAAGAGGATCACCCAGCAGAGCTGCTATATAGCTCCTCCCCTCTACGTCACACCCAGTCATTCGACCGAGAACCAACGAGAAAGGAGAAGCCAAAGGGTGCAGTGGTGACTGGAGTATAATTTAAAAATTTAGACCTGCCATAAAAACAGGGCGGGCCGTGGACTGACCACACTACAGGAGAAAGGAATTTATCAGGTAAGCATAAATTATGTTTTCTCCTGTTAAGTGTGGTCAGTCCACGGGTCATCATTACTTCTGGGATACCAATACCAAAGCTAAAGTACACGGATGACGGGAGGGACAGGCAGGCTCTTTATACGGAAGGAACCACTGCCTGAAGAACCTTTCTCCCAAAAACAGCCTCCGAAGAAGCAAAAGTGTCAAATTTGTAAAATTTGGAAAAAGTATGAAGAGAAGACCAAGTTGCAGCCTTGCAAATCTGTTCAACAGAAGCCTCATTCTTAAAGGCCCAAGTGGAAGCCACAGCTCTAGTAGAATGAGCTGTAATTCTTTCAGGAGGCTGCTGTCCAGCAGTCTCATAAGCTAAACGTATTATGCTACGAAGCCAAAAAGAGAGAGAGGTAACAGAAGCTTTTTGACCTCTCCTCTGACCAGAATAAACGACAAACAGGGAAGACGTTTGTCGAAAATCCTTAGTTGCCTGTAGATAAAATTTCAGGGCACGGACTACATCTAGATTGTGTAGAAGACGTTCCTTCTTCGAAGAAGGATTAGGACACAAAGATGGAACAACAATCTCTTGATTGATATTCCTGTTAGTGACCACCTTAGGTAAGAACCCAGGTTTAGTACGCAGAACTACCTTGTCTGAATGAAAAATCAGATAAGGAGAATCACAATGTAAGGCAGATAACTCAGAGACTCTTCGAGCCGAGGAAATAGCCATTAAAAACAGAACTTTCCAAGATAACAATTTGATATCAGTGGAATGAAGGGGTTCAAACGGAACACCCTGTAAAACATTAAGAACTAAGTTCAAACTCCATGGTGGAGCAACAGTTTTAAACACAGGCTTAATCCTGGCCAAAGCCTGACAAAAAGCCTGAACGTCTGGAACCTCTGACAGACGTTTGTGTAAAAGAATGGACAGAGCTGAAATCTGTCCCTTTAAGGAACTAGCGGATAAACCCTTTTCTAAACCTTCTTGTAGAAAAGACAATATCCTAGGAATCCTAACCTTACTCCATGAGTAACTTTTGGATTCGCACCAATATAAGTATTTACGCCATATTTTATGGTAAATCTTTCTGGTAACAGGCTTCCTAGCCTGTATTAAGGTATCAATTACTGACTCAGAAAAACCACGTTTTGATAAAATCAAGCGTTCAATTTCCAAGCAGTCAGCTTCAGAGAAATTAGATTTTGATGTTTGAAGGGACCCTGGATCAGAAGGTCCTGTCTCAGAGGCAGAGACCAAGGTGGACAGGATGACATGTCCACTAGATCTGCATACCAAGTCCTGCGTGGCCACGCAGGCGCTATTAGAATCAACGATGCTCTCTCCTGTTTGATTCTGGCAATCAATCGAGGAAGCATCGGGAAGGGTGGAAACACATAAGCCATCCCGAAGGTCCAAGGTGCTGTCAAGGCATCTATCAGGACCGCTCCCGGATCCCTGGATCTGGACCCGTAACAAGGAAGCTTGGCGTTCTGTCGAGACGCCATGAGATCTATCTCTGGTTTGCCCCAACGTCGAAGTATTTGGGCAAAGACCTCCGGATGAAGCTCCCACTCCCCCGGATGAAAAGTCTGACGACTTAGGAAATCCGCCTCCCAGTTCTCCACTCCCGGGATGTGGATTGCTGACAGGTGGCAAGAGTGAGACTCTGCCCAGCGAATTATCTTTGATACTTCCATCATCGCTAGGGAGCTTCTTGTCCCTCCTTGATGGTTGATGTAAGCTACAGTCGTGATGTTGTCCGACTGAAACCTGATGAACCCCCGAGTTGTTAACTGGGGCCAAGCCAGAAGGGCATTGAGAACTGCTCTCAATTCCAGAATGTTTATTGGCAGGAGACTCTCCTCCTGAGTCCATGATCCCTGAGCCTTCAGAGAATTCCAGACAGCGCCCCAACCTAGTAGGCTGGCGTCTGTTGTTACAATTGTCCAATCTGGCCTGCTGAATGGCATCCCCCTGGACAGATGTGGCCGAGAAAGCCACCATAGAAGAGAATTTCTGGTCTCTTGATCCAGATTCAGAGTAGGGGACAAATCTGAGTAATCCCCATTCCACTGACTTAGCATGCACAATTGCAGCGGTCTGAGATGTAGGCGTGCAAAGGGTACTATGTCCATTGCCGCTACCATTAAGCCCATCACCTCCATGCATTGAGCCACTGACGGGTGTTGAATGGAATGAAGGACACGGCATGCATTTTGAAGCTTTGTTAACCTGTCTTCTGTCAGGTAGATCTTCATTTCTACAGAATCTATAAGAGTCCCCAAGAAGGGAACTCTTGTGAGTGGAAAGAGAGAACTCTTCTTTTCGTTCACCTTCCATCCATGCGACCTTAGAAATGCCAGTACTAACTCTGTATGAGACTTGGCAGTTTGAAAGCTTGAAGCTTGTATCAGAATGTCGTCTAGGTACGGAGCTACCGAAATTCCTCGCGGTCTTAGTACCGCCAGAAGAGCACCCAGAACCTTTGTGAAGATTCTTGGAGCCGTAGCCAATCCGAAAGGAAGAGCTACAAACTGGTAATGCCTGTCTAGGAAGGCAAACCTTAGATACCGGTAATGATCTTTGTGAATCGGTATGTGAAGGTAAGCATCCTTTAAATCCACTGTGGTCATGTACTGATCCTTTTGGATCATGGGTAGGATTGTCCGAATAGTTTCCATTTTGAACGATGGAACTCTTAGGAATTTGTTTAGGATCTTTAAATCCAAGATTGGCCTGAAGGTTCCCTCTTTTTTGGGAACCACAAACAGATTTGAGTAAAACCCCTGTCCATGTTCCGACCGCGGAACCGGATGGATCACTCCCATTAGTAAAAGATCTTGTACACAGCGTAGAAACGCCTCTTTCTTTATTTGGTTTGTTGACAACCTTGACAGATGAAATCTCCCTTTTGGGGGAGAGGATTTGTAGTCCAGAAGATATCCCTGAGATATGATCTCTAACGCCCAGGGATCCTGGACATCTCTTGCCCAAGCCTGGGCGAAGAGAGAAAGTCTGCCCCCCACTAGATCCGTTCCCGGATCGGGGGCCCTCAATTCATGCTGTCTTAGGGGCAGCAGCAGGTTTTCTGGCCTGATTGCCCTTGTTCCAGGACTGGTTAGGTCTCCAGCCTTGTCTGTAGCGAGCAACAGCTCCTTCCTGTTTTGGAGCAGAGGAAGTTGATGCTGCTCCTGCCTTGAAATTACGAAAGGAACGAAAATTAGACTGTCTAGCCTTAGGTTTGGCTCTGTCTTGAGGCAGGGCATGGCCTTTACCTCCTGTAATGTCAGCGATAATTTCTTTCAAACCGGGCCCGAATAAGGTCTGCCCTTTGAAAGGTATGTTAAGTAATTTAGATTTAGAAGTAACGTCAGCTGACCAGGATTTTAGCCACAGTGCTCTGCGTGCCTGAATGGCGAATCCGGAATTCTTAGCCGTAAGTTTGGTTAAATGTACTACGGCATCTGAAACAAATGAATTAGCTAGCTTAAGTGTTTTAAGCTTGCTTGAAATCTCATCTATAGTTATTGAGTCAAGAGTCTCTTCCAGGGACTCGGACCAAAGAGCGGCCGCGGCCGTGACAGACGCAATACATGCAAGGGGTTGCAATATAAAACCTTGTTGAACAAACATTTTCTTAAGGTAACCCTCTAATTTTTTATCCATTGGATCTGAAAAGGCACAGCTATCCTCCACCGGGATAGTGGTACGCTTAGCCAGAGTAGAAACCGCTCCCTCCACCTTAGGGACCGTCTGCCATAAGTCCCGTGTGGTGGCGTCTATTGGAAACATTTTTCTAAACACAGGAGGGGGGAAAAGGGTACACCGGGCCTATCCCACTCCTTAGTAATTATCTCTGTAAGCCTCTTAGGTATAGGAAATACGTCAGTACTCGCCGGTACCGCATAGTATCTATCCAGCCTACATAATTTCTCTGGGATTGCAACGGTGTTACAATCATTCAGAGCTGCTAATACCTCCCCTAACAGTACACAGAGGTTTTCGAGCTTAAACTTAAAATTAGAAATGTCTGAATCCATTCTATTGGGATCAGAACCGTCACCTGCAGATTGAAGCTCTCCGTCCTCATATTCTGCATACTGTGACGCAGTATCAGACATGGCCCTATTATTAACAGCGCACTCTGTTCTCACCCCAGAGTGATCACGCTTACCTCTAAGTTCTGGTAATTTAGACAAAACTTCAGTCATAACATTAGCCATATCCTGTAATGTGATTTGTAATGGCCGCCCTGATGTACTCAGCGCTACAATATCACGCACCTCCCGAGCGGGAGATGCAGGTACTGACACGTGAGGCGAGTTAGTCGGCATAACTCTCCCCTCGTTGTTTGGTGAATGATGTTCAATTTGTACAGATTGACTTTTATTTAAAGTAGCATCAATGCAATTAGTACATAAATTTCTATTGGGCTCCACTTTGGCTTTAGCACATATAGCACAGAGATATTCCTCTGAGTCAGACATGTTTAACACACTAGCAATTAAAATAGCAAACTTGGAAATACTTTTCAACTCAATTTACAAATAATATGAAAAAAACGTACTGTGCCTTTAAGAAGCACAGAAAAAAAGTTATGACAGTTGAGTAACAATAAACCGGAGAAACTATAACATCAAATTCTTTCCGGTAAAAACACAATTTTAGCAAAGGATTGCCCCCATTAGTAATGGATAACTAACCCTGAATAGCAGAAAAAATGTACAGAATATAAACGTTTTTTATCACAGTCAAAGCACAATCTCACAGGTCTGCTGTGAGTGATTACCTCCCTCAAACTAACTTTTGAAGACCCTTGAGCTCTGTAGAGACGAACCGGATCATGCAGGGAAGAAAACAGACTTGTGACTGAATTTTCTGATGCGTAGCAAAAGCGCCAAAATAGGCCCCTCCCCCTCACACACAACAGTGAGGGAGATCAGTAAACTGTCTTAAATTAAATAAAACGACCGCCAAGTGGAAAAAAACAGTGCCCAAAACAATTTTTCACCCAGTACCTCAGATAATTAAACGATTTAACATGCCAGCAAAAACGTTTAACATCAAATAAATGAAATGTCATTAGAAAGCCTGTTGCTAGTCGTTCCCACTGCAAGTTAGGCTAAAGTCTTATGCATACAGTATTATCCCAGTGAAGTGCCATTCCCCAGAATACTGAAGTGTAAATATACATACATGACAGCCTGATACCAGTTGCTACTACTGCATTTAAGGCTGAACTTACATTATATCGGTATTGGCAGTATTTTCTCAGTCAATTCCATTCTCAGAAAATAATATGCTGCTACATACCTCTTTGCAGGTTAACCTGCCCGCTGTCCCCTGATCTGAAGTTTACCTCACTCCTCAGATGGCCGAGAACAGCAAGATGATCTTAACTACGCCGGCTAAAATCATACAAAAACTCAGGTAGATTCTTCTTCAAATTCTACATGAGAGGGAACAACACACTCCGGTGCTGTTTTAAAATAACAAACTTTTGATTGAAGGTATAAAACTAAGTATAATCACCACAGTCCTCTCACACATCCTATCTATTAGTTGGGTGCAAGAGAATGACTGGGTGTGACGTAGAGGGGAGGATCTATATAGCAGCTCTGCTGGGTGATCCTCTTGCACTTCCTGTTAGGGAGGAGTTAATATCCCAGAAGTAATGATGACCCGTGGACTGACCATACTTAACAGGAGAAAAGCCGGCGTTAGTTTTTCGGGTCGTTACCGACAAAACTCCAAATCTAACCGTATGAGATTACAGCAAAGCAAAGTGTGAACTGAGCACTGATGAAGCTGGTTGGCTGTGGCTTTTTTTCTCACAATGCAGATGACAGTAAAAAGAGTATTTCTCGATCACATAGCGTAAGAAATTTTGCAGTAAAATATATTCTTTTTTTACAGAGAGATGTTCAACTGATATTTTCTTGTCATCTTTTTAGTTATGTGCATCCCTTTATTGTGATTGAACATTTGGGTATTATGTCCCTGTAAGCATATATTGACACAGAAAGGAAGGGTTAATTACACACATCTCCATTAAGGTGTTGATCACAATTATTAGAAAAACTTATTAAATGATTTATCTACTAAAATCCCCATAGAATGTAATGCTGAATTTTGTAGAACAATGTGCTCTGGTATTACAAGTTTTTTGCATTGCGTTTATGAGAGCATACTTTCATAGGCTCCTATGGGAGCCTCGTTCTGATGCTGCCAGAGACAACATCAGCACCTAAGCATAGCGAAGGGGCTAAGTAGCGCAGCAATGGCAACAATATTAAATATATACAGTATGTTTGAATGCATATATATGTATGTGTTAATATCTGTATATACACATAGTAACACATAAATATATATGTATATACACATAGTAACACATAAATATATATGTATATACACATAGTAACACATAAATATATATGTATATACACATAGTAACACATAAATATATATGTATATACACATAGTAACACATAAATATATATGTATATACACATAGTAACACATAAATATATATGTATATACACATAATAACACATAAATATATATGTATATACACATAATAACACATAAATATATATGTATATACACATAGTAACACATAAATATATATGTATATACACATAGTAACACATAAATATATATGTATATACACATATTAACACATAAATATATTTGTATATACACATAACACATAAATATATATGTATATACACATAATAACACATAAATATATATGTATATACACATAAAAACACACATATATATATGTATATATACATAATAACACATAAATATATATGTAAATACACACAGTAACACATAAATATGTATATACACATAGTAACACATAAATATATATGTATATACACATAGTAACACATAAATATATATGTATATACACATAGTAACACATAAATATATATGTATATACACATAGTAACACATAACTATATATGTATATACACATACTAACACATTAATATATATGTATATACACATACTAACACATAAATATATATGTATATACACATAATAACACATAAATATATATGTATATATACATAATAACACATAAATATATATGTATATACACATAATAACACATAAATATATATGTATATATACATAATAACACATAAATATATATGTATATACACATAGTAACACATAAATATATTTGTATATACACATAGTAACACATAAATATATATGTATATACACATAGTAACACATAAATATATATGTATATACACATAGTAACACATAACTATATATGTATATACACATAGTAACACATAAATATATATGTATATACACATAATAACACATAAATATATATGTATATACACATAATAACACATAAATATATATGTATATACACATAATAACACATAAATATATATGTATATACACATAGTAACACATAAATATATATGTAAATACACATAGTAACACATAAATATATATGTATATACACATAGTAACATAAATATATCTGTATATACACATTGTAACACATAAATATATATATATATATACACATAGTAACACATAAATATGTATGTATATACACATAATAACACATAAATATATATGTATATACACATAATAACACATAAATATATCTGTATATACACATATCAACATATAAATATATTTGTATATACACTTAGTAGCACATAAATATATTTGTATATACACATAATAACACATAAATATATTTGTATATACACATAATAACACTTAAATATATTTGTATATACACATATTAACACATAAATATATATATATGTATAAACACATAGTAACACATAAATATATATGTATATACACATACTAACACATAAATATATATGTATATACACATAATAACACATAAATATATATGTATATACACATAGTAACACATAAATATATCTGTATATACACATAGTAACACATAAATATATATGTATATACACATAGTAACACATAAATCTATATGTATATATACATAGTAACACATAAATATATATATGTATATACACATAATAACACATAAATATATATGTATATATACATAGTAACACATAAATATATATATGTATATACACATAATAACACATAAATATATATGTATATATACATAATAACACATAAATATATATGTAAATACACACAGTAACACATAAATATGTATATACACATAGTAACACATAAATATATATGTATATACACATAGTAACACATAAATATATATGTATATACACATAGTAACACATAAATATATATGTATAAACACATAGTAACACATAACTATATATGTATATACACATACTAACACATAAATATATATGTATATACACATACTAACACATAAATATATATGTATATACACATAGTAACACATAAATATATATGTATATACACATACTAACACATAAATATATTTGTATATACACTTAGTAACACATAAATATATTTGTATATACACATAATAACACATAAATATATTTGTATATACACATAATAACACTTAAATATATTTGTATATACACATATTAACACATAAATATATATATGTATAAACACATAGTAACACATAAATATATATGTATATACACATACTAACACATAAATATATATGTATATACACATAATAACACATAAATATATATGTATATACACATAATAACACATAAATATATCTGTATATACACATACTAACACATAAATATATATGTATATACACATAGTAACACATAAATATATCTGTATATACACATAGTAACACATACATATATATGTATATACACATGCTAACACATAAATATATATGTATATACACATAGTAACACATAAATCTATATGTATATATACATAGTAACACATAAATATATATGTATATACACATAGTAACACATAAATATATATGTATATACACATAATAACACACATATATATATATATGTATATACACATAATAACACATATATATATATGTATATATACATAATAACACATAAATATATATGTAAATACACACAGTAACACATAAATATGTATATACACATAGTAACACATAAATATATATGTATATACACATAGTAACACATAAATATATATGTATATACACATAGTAACACATAAATATATATGTATATACACATAATAACACATATATATATATTCATGTATATACACATAATAACACATATATATATATGTATATATACATAATAACACATAAATATATATGTAAATACACACAGTAACACATAAATATGTATATACACATAGTAACACATAACTATATATGTATATACACATACTAACACATAAATATATATGTATATACACATACTAACACATAAATATATATGTATATACACATAATAACACATATATATATACATGTATATATACATAATAACACATAAATATATATGTATATACACATAGTAACACATACATATATTTGTATATACACATAGTAACACATAAATATATATGTATATACACATAGTAACACATAAAAATATATGTATATACACATAGTAACACATAACTATAGATGTATATACACATAGTAACACATAAATATATATGTATATACACATACTAACACATAAATATATATGTATATACACATAATAACACATAAATATATATGTATATACACATAATAACACATAAATATATATGTATATACACATAATAACACATAAATATATATGTATATACACATAATAACACATAAATATATATGTATATACACATAGTAACACATAAATATATATGTATATACACATAGCAACACATAAATATATATGTATATACACATAGTAACATAAATATATCTGTATATACACATTGTAACACATAAATATATTTATATGTATATACACATAGTAACACATAAATATATATGTATATACACATAGTAACACATAAATATATATGTATATACACATAGTAACACATAAATATGTATGTATATACACATAATAACACATAAATATATATGTATATACACATAATAACACATACATATATCTGTATATACACATATCAACATATAAATATATTTGTATATACACTTAGTAACACATAAATATATTTGTATATACACATAATAACACATAAATATATTTGTATATACACATAGTAACACATAAATATATATATATGTATAAACACATAGTAACACATAAATATATATATGTATATACACATACTAACACATAAATATATATGTATATACACATAATAACACATAAATATATATGTATATACACATAGTAACACATAAATATATCTGTATATACACATGGTAACACATAACTATATATGTATATACACATACTAACACATAAATATATTTGTATATACACATAATAACACTTAAATATATTTGTATATACACATATTAACACATAAATATATATATATGTATAAACACATAGTAACACATAAATATATATGTATATACACATAATAACACATAAATATATATGTATATACACATAGTAACAGATAAATATATATGTATATACACATAGTAACACATAAATCTATATGTATATATACATAGTAACACATAAATATATATATGTATATGCACATAATAACACATAAATATATATGTATATATACATAATAACACATAAATATATATGTAAATACACACAGTAACACATAAATATGTATATACACATAGTAACACATAAATATATATGTATATACACATAGTAACACATAAATATATATGTATATACACATAGTAACACATAACTATATATGTATATACACATACTAACACATAAATATATATGTATATACACATACTAACACATAAATATATATGTATATACACATAATAACACATAAATATATATGTATATACACATAGTAACACATAAATATATATGTATATACACATACTAACACATAAATATATTTGTATATACACTTAGTAACACATAAATATATTTGTATATACACATAATAACACATAAATATATTTGTATATACACATAATAACACTTAAATATATTTGTATATACACATATTAACACATAAATATATATATGTATAAACACATAGTAACACATAAATATATATGTATATACACATACTAACACATAAATATATATGTATATACACATAATAACACATAAATATATATGTATATACACATAGTAACACATAAATATATCTGTATATACACATAGTAACACATACATATATATGTATATACACATGCTAACACATAAATATATATGTATATACACATAGTAACACATAAATCTATATGTATATATACATAGTAACACATAAATATATATGTATATACACATAGTAACACATAAATATATATGTATATACATATAATAACACATATATATATATGTATATATACATAATAACACATAAATATATATGTAAATACACACAGTAACACATAAATATGTATATACACATAGTAACACATAAATATATATGTATATACACATAATAACACATATATATATATGTATATATACATAATAACACATAAATATATATGTAAATACACACAGTAACACATAAATATGTATATACACATAGTAACACATAAATATATATGTATATACACATAGTAACACATAAATATATATGTATATACACATAGTAACACATAAATATATATGTATATATACATAATAACACATAAATATATATGTAAATACACACAGTAACACATAAATATGTATATACACATAGTAACACATAACTATATATGTATATACACATACTAACACATAAATATATATGTATATACACATACTAACACATAAATATATATGTATATACACATAATAACACATATATATATGTATATATACATAATAACACATAAATATATATGTATATACACATAGTAACACATAAATATATTTGTATATACACATAGTAACACATAAATATATATGTATATACACATAGTAACACATAAATATATATGTATATACACATACTAACACATAAATATATATTTATATACACATAATAACACATAAATATGTATGTATATACACATAATAATACATAAATATATATGTATATACACATAATAACACATAAATATATATGTATATACACATAATAACACATAAATATATATGTATATACACATAGTAACACATAAATATATATGTATATACACATAGCAACACATAAATATATATGTATATACACATAGTAACATAAATATATCTGTATATACACATTGTAACACATAAATATATTTATATGTATATACACATAGTAACACATAAATATATATGTATATACACATAGTAACACATAAATATATATGTATATACACATAGTAACACATAAATATGTATGTATATACACATAATAACACGTAAATATATATGTATATACACATAATAACACATAAATATATCTGTATATACACATATCAACATATAAATATATTTGTATATACACTTAGTAACACATAAATATATTTGTATATACACATAATAACACATAAATATATTTGTATATACACATAATAACACTTAAATATATTTGTATATACACATATTAACACATAAATATATATATATGTATAAACACATAGTAACACATAAATATATATATGTATATACACATACTAACACATAAATATATATGTATATACACATAATAACACATAAATATATATGTATATACACATAGTAACACATAAATATATCTGTATATACACATAGTAACACATACATATATATGTATATACACATGCTAATACATAAATATATATGTATATACACATAGTAACACATAAATCTATATGTATATATACATAGTAACACATAAATATATATATGTATATACACATAGTAACACATAAATATATATGTATATACACATACTAACACATAAATATATATGTATATACACATAGTAACACATAAATAAATATGTATATACACATAGTAACACATAAATATATATGTACATACACATAGTAACACATAAATATATATGTATATACATACACTAACACATAAATATATCTGTATATACACATAGTAACACATAAATATGTATGTATACACATACTAACACATAAATATATTTGTATATACACATAATAACGCATAAATATATAAGTATATACACATAATAACACATAAATATATATGTATATACACATAATAACACATAAATATATATGTATATACACATAGTAACACATAAATATATATGTATACATACACTAACACATAAATATATCTGTATATACACATAGTAACACATAAATATGTATGTATACACATACTAACACATAAATATATTTGTATATACACATAATAACACTTAAATATATTTGTATATACACATATTAACACATAAATATATAAATGTATAAACACATAGTAACACATAAATATATATGTATATACACATACTAACACATAAATATATATGTATATACACATAATAACACATAAATATATCTGTATATACACATATCAACATATAAATATATTTGTATATACACTTAGTAACACATAAATATATTTGTATATACACATAATAACACTTAAATATATTTGTATATACACATAATTATATATATGTATAAACACATAGTAACACATAAATATATATGTATATACACATACTAACACATAAATATATATGTATATACACATAATAACACATAAAAATATATGTATATACACATAGTAACACATAAATATATCTGTATATACACATAGTAACACATGCATATATATGTATATACACATGCTAACACATAAATATATATGTATATACACATAGTAACACATAAATCTATATGTATATATACATAGTAACACATAAATATATATATGTATATACACATAATAACACATAAATATATATGTATATATACATAATAACACATAAATATATATGTAAATACACACAGTAACACATAAATATGTATATACACATAGTAACACATAAATAATATATGTATATATACATAGTAACACATAAATATATATGTAAATACACACAGTAACACATAAATTATGTATATACAATAGTAACACATAACTATATATGTATATACACATACTAACACATAAATATATATGTATATACACATACTAACACATAAATATATATGTATATACACATAATAACACATATATATATGTATATATACATAATAACACATAAATATATATGTATATACACATAGTAACACATAAATATATTTGTATATACACATAGAAACACATAAATATATATGTATATACACATAGTAACACATAAATATATATGTATATACACATACTAACACATAACATATATATTTATATACAAATAATAACACATAAATATGTATGTATATACACATAATAATACATAAATATATATGTATATACACATAATAACACATAAATATATATGTATATACACATAATAACACATAAATATATATGTATATACACATAGTAACACATAAATATATATGTATATACACATAGCAACACATAAATATATATGTATATACACATAGTAACATAAATATATCTGTATATACACATTGTAACACATAAATATATTTATATGTATATACACATAGTAACACATAAATATATATGTATATACACATAGTAACACATAAATATATATGTATATACACATAGTAACACATAAATATGTATGTATATACACATAATAACACGTAAATATATATGTATATACACATAATAACACATAAATATATCTGTATATACACATATCAACATATAAATATATTTGTATATACACTTAGTAACACATAAATATATTTGTATATACACATAATAACACATAAATATATTTGTATATACACATAATAACACTTAAATATATTTGTATATACACATATTAACACATAAATATATATATATGTATAAACACATAGTAACACATAAATATATATATGTATATACACATACTAACACATAAATATATATGTATATACACATAATAACACATAAATATATATGTATATACACATAGTAACACATAAATATATCTGTATATACACATAGTAACACATACATATATATGTATATACACATGCTAATACATAAATATATATGTATATACACATAGTAACACATAAATCTATATGTATATATACATAGTAACACATAAATATATATATGTATATACACATAGTAACACATAAATATATATGTATATACACATACTAACACATAAATATATATGTATATACACATAGTAACACATAAATAAATATGTATATACACATAGTAACACATAAATATATATGTACATACACATAGTAACACATAAATATATATGTATATACATACACTAACACATAAATATATCTGTATATACACATAGTAACACATAAATATGTATGTATACACATACTAACACATAAATATATTTGTATATACACATAATAACGCATAAATATATAAGTATATACACATAATAACACATAAATATATATGTATATACACATAATAACACATAAATATATATGTATATACACATAGTAACACATAAATATATATGTATACATACACTAACACATAAATATATCTGTATATACACATAGTAACACATAAATATGTATGTATACACATACTAACACATAAATATATTTGTATATACACATAATAACACTTAAATATATTTGTATATACACATATTAACACATAAATATATAAATGTATAAACACATAGTAACACATAAATATATATGTATATACACATACTAACACATAAATATATATGTATATACACATAATAACACATAAATATATCTGTATATACACATATCAACATATAAATATATTTGTATATACACTTAGTAACACATAAATATATTTGTATATACACATAATAACACTTAAATATATTTGTATATACACATAATTATATATATGTATAAACACATAGTAACACATAAATATATATGTATATACACATACTAACACATAAATATATATGTATATACACATAATAACACATAAAAATATATGTATATACACATAGTAACACATAAATATATCTGTATATACACATAGTAACACATGCATATATATGTATATACACATGCTAACACATAAATATATATGTATATACACATAGTAACACATAAATCTATATGTATATATACATAGTAACACATAAATATATATATGTATATACACATAATAACACATAAATATATATGTATATATACATAATAACACATAAATATATATGTAAATACACACAGTAACACATAAATATGTATATACACATAGTAACACATAAATATGTATATACACATAGTAACACATAAATATATATGTATATACACATAGTAACACATAAATATATATGTATATACACATAGTAGCACATAACTATATATGTATATACACATACTAACACATAAATATATATGTATATACACATACTAACACATAAATATATATGTATATACACATAATAACACATAAATATATATGTATATATACATAATAACACATAAATATATATGTATATACACATAGTAACACATAAATATATTTGTATATACACATAGTAAAACATAAATATATATGTATATATATATATACACATAGTAACACATAAATATATATGTATATACACATAGTAACACATAACTATATATGTATATACACATACTAACACATAAATATATATGTATATACACATAATAACACATATATATATGTATATATACATAATAACACATAAATATATATGTATATACACATAGTAACACATAAATATATTTGTATATACACATAGTAACACATAAATATATATGTATATATACATAATAACGCATAAATATATATGTAAATACACACAGTAACACATAAATATGTATATACACATAGTAACAAATAAATATATATGTATATACACATAGTAACACATAAATATATATGTATATACACATAGTAACACATAAATATATATGTATATACACATAGTAACACATACCTATATATGTATATACACATACTAACACATAAATATATATGTATATACACATAATAACACATAAATATATATGTATATACACATAGTAACACATAAATATATATGTATATACACATACTAACACATAAATATATTTGTATATACACTTAGTAACACATAAATATATTTGTATATACACATAATAACACATAAATATATTTGTATATACACATAATAACACTTAAATATATTTGTATATACACATATTAACACATAAATATATATATATGTATAAACACATAGTAACACATAAATATATATGTATATACACATACTAACACATAAATATATATGTATATACACAGAATAACACATAAATATATATGTATATACACATAGTAACACATAAATATATCTGTATATACACATAGTAACACATACATATATATGTATATACACATGCTAACACATAAATATATATGTATATACACATAGTAACACATAAATCTATATGTATATATACATAGTAACACATAAATATATATGTATATACACATAGTAACACATAAATCTATATGTATATATACATTGTAACACATAAATATATATGTATATACACATAATAACACACACATATATATATATATATATATATATATATATATATATATATATGTATATACACATAATAACACACATATATATATATGTATATATACATAATAACACATAAATATATATGTAAATACACACAGTAACACATAAATATGTATATACACATAGTAACACATAAATATATATGTATATACACATAGTAACACATAAATATATATGTATGTACACATAGTAACACATAAATATATATGTATATACACATAATAACACACATATATATATATATATATATATATATATATATATATATATATATGTATATACACATAATAACACATATATATATGTATATATACATAATAACACATAAATATATATGTAAATACACACAGTAACACATAAATATGTATATACACATAGTAACACATAACTATATATGTATATGCACATACTAACACATAAATATATATGTATATACACATACTAACACATAAATATATATGTATATACACATAATAACACATATATATATATGTATATATACATAATAACACATAAATATATATGTATATACACATAGTAACACATAAATATATTTGTATATACACATAGTAACACATAAATATATATGTATATACACATAGTAACACATAAATATATATGTATATACACATAGTAACACATAACTATAGATGTATATACACATAGTAACACATAAAAATATATGTATATACACATACTAACACATAAATATATATGTATATACACATAATAACACATAAATATATATGTATATACACATAATAACACATAAATATATATGTATATACACATAATAACACATAAATATATATGTATATACACATAATAACACATAAATATATATGTATATACACATAGTAACACATAAATATATATGTATATACACATAGCAACACATAAATATATATGTATATACACATAGTAACATAAATATATCTGTATATACACATTGTAACACATAAATATATTTATATGTATATACACATAGTAACACATAAATATATATGTATATACACATAGTAACACATAAATATATATGTATATACACATAGTAACACATAAATATGTATGTATATACACATAATAACACGTAAATATATATGTATATACACATAATAACACATAAATATATCTGTATATACACATATCAACATATAAATATATTTGTATATACACTTAGTAACACATAAATATATTTGTATATACACATAATAATACATAAATATATTTGTATATACACATAATAACACTTAAACATATTTGTATATACACATATTAACACATAAATATATATATATATGTATAAACACATAGTAACACATAAATATATATATGTATATACACATACTAACACATAAATATATGTGTATATACACATAATAACACATAAATATATATGTATATACACATAGTAACACATAAATATATCTGTATATACACATAGTAACACATACATATATATGTATATACACATGCTAACACATAAATATATATGTATATACACATAGTAACACATAAATCTATATGTATATATACATAGTAACACATAAATATATATATATGTATATACACATAGTAACACATAAATATATATGTATATACACATACTAACACATAAATATATATGTATATACACATAGTAACACATAAATAAATATGTATATACACATAGTAACACATAAATATATATGTATATACACATAGTAACACATAAATATATATGTATATACATACACTAACACATAAATATATCTGTATATACACATAGTAACACATAAATATGTATGTATACACATACTAACACATAAATATATTTGTATATACACATAATAACACATAAATATATATGTATATACACATAATAACACATAAATATATATGTATATACACATAATAACACATAAATATATATGTATATACACATTGTAACACATAAATATATATGTATATACATACACTAACACATAAATATATCTGTATATACACATAGTAACACATAAATATGTATGTATACACATACTAACACATAAATATATTTGTATATACACATAATAACACTTAAATATATTTGTATATACACATATTAACACATAAATATATAAATGTATAAACACATAGTAACACATAAATATATATGTATATACACATACTAACACATAAATATATATGTATATATATACACATAATAACACATAAATATATCTGTATATACACATATCAACATATAAATATATTTGTATATACACTTAGTAACACATAAATATATTTGTATATACACATAATAACACATAAATATATTTGTATATACACATAATAACACTTAAATATATTTGTATATACACATAATTATATATATGTATAAACACATAGTAACACATAAATATATATGTATATACACATACTAACACATAAATATATATGTATATACACATAATAACACATAAAAATATATGTATATACACATAGTAACACATAAATATATCTGTATATACACATAGTAACACATGCATATATATGTATATACACATGCTAACACATAAATATATATGTATATACACATAGTAACACATAAATCTATATGTATATATACATAGTAACACATAAATATATATATGTATATACACATAATAACACATAAATATATATGTATATACACATAGTAACACATAAATATATATGTATATACACATAGTAACACATAACTATATATGTATATACACATACTAACACATAAATATATATGTATATACACATAGTAACACATAAATATATATGTATGTACACATAGTAACACATAAATATATATGTATATACACATAATAACACACACATATATATATATATATATATATATATATATATATATATATATGTATATACACATAATAACACATATATATATGTATATATACATAATAACACATAAATATATATGTAAATACACACAGTAACACATAAATATGTATATACACATAGTAACACATAACTATATATGTATATGCACATACTAACACATAAATATATATGTATATACACATACTAACACATAAATATATATGTATATACACATAATAACACATATATATATATGTATATATACATAATAACACATAAATATATATGTATATACACATAGTAACACATAAATATATTTGTATATACACATAGTAACACATAAATATATATGTATATACACATAGTAACACATAAATATATATGTATATACACATAGTAACACATAACTATAGATGTATATACACATAGTAACACATAAAAATATATGTATATACACATACTAACACATAAATATATATGTATATACACATAATAACACATAAATATATATGTATATACACATAATAACACATAAATATATATGTATATACACATAATAACACATAAATATATATGTATATACACATAATAACACATAAATATATATGTATATACACATAGTAACACATAAATATATATGTATATACACATAGCAACACATAAATATATATGTATATACACATAGTAACATAAATATATCTGTATATACACATTGTAACACATAAATATATTTATATGTATATACACATAGTAACACATAAATATATATGTATATACACATAGTAACACATAAATATATATGTATATACACATAGTAACACATAAATATGTATGTATATACACATAATAACACGTAAATATATATGTATATACACATAATAACACATAAATATATCTGTATATACACATATCAACATATAAATATATTTGTATATACACTTAGTAACACATAAATATATTTGTATATACACATAATAACACATAAATATATTTGTATATACACATAATAACACTTAAACATATTTGTATATACACATATTAACACATAAATATATATATATATATGTATAAACACATAGTAACACATAAATATATATATGTATATACACATACTAACACATAAATATATGTGTATATACACATAATAACACATAAATATATATGTATATACACATAGTAACACATAAATATATCTGTATATACACATAGTAACACATACATATATATGTATATACACATGCTAACACATAAATATATATGTATATACACATAGTAACACATAAATCTATATGTATATATACATAGTAACACATAAATATATATATATGTATATACACATAGTAACACATAAATATATATGTATATACACATACTAACACATAAATATATATGTATATACACATAGTAACACATAAATAAATATGTATATACACATAGTAACACATAAATATATATGTATATACACATAGTAACACATAAATATATATGTATATACATACACTAACACATAAATATATCTGTATATACACATAGTAACACATAAATATGTATGTATACACATACTAACACATAAATATATTTGTATATACACATAATAACACATAAATATATATGTATATACACATAATAACACATAAATATATATGTATATACACATAATAACACATAAATATATATGTATATACACATTGTAACACATAAATATATATGTATATACATACACTAACACATAAATATATCTGTATATACACATAGTAACACATAAATATGTATGTATACACATACTAACACATAAATATATTTGTATATACACATAATAACACTTAAATATATTTGTATATACACATATTAACACATAAATATATAAATGTATAAACACATAGTAACACATAAATATATATGTATATACACATACTAACACATAAATATATATGTATATATATACACATAATAACACATAAATATATCTGTATATACACATATCAACATATAAATATATTTGTATATACACTTAGTAACACATAAATATATTTGTATATACACATAATAACACATAAATATATTTGTATATACACATAATAACACTTAAATATATTTGTATATACACATAATTATATATATGTATAAACACATAGTAACACATAAATATATATGTATATACACATACTAACACATAAATATATATGTATATACACATAATAACACATAAAAATATATGTATATACACATAGTAACACATAAATATATCTGTATATACACATAGTAACACATGCATATATATGTATATACACATGCTAACACATAAATATATATGTATATACACATAGTAACACATAAATCTATATGTATATATACATAGTAACACATAAATATATATATGTATATACACATAATAACACATAAATATATATGTATATATACATAATAACACATAAATATATATGTAAATACACACAGTAACACATAAATATGTATATACACATAGTAACACATAAATATATATGTATATACACATAGTAACACATAAATATATATGTATATACACATAGTAACACATAAATATATATGTATATACACATAGTAACACATAACTATATATGTATATACACATACTAACACATAAATATATATGTATATACACATACTAACACATAAATATATATGTATATACACATAATAACACATAAATATATATGTATATATACATAATAACACATACATATATATGTATATACACATAGTAACACATAAATATATATGTATATATATATACACATAGTAACACATAAATATATATGTATATACACATAGTAACACATAACTATATATGTATATACACATACTAACACATAAATATATATGTATATACACATAATAACACATATATATATATATGTATATATACATAATAACACATAAATATATATGTATATACACATAGTAACACATAAATATATTTGTATATACACATAGTAACACATAAATATATATGTATATATACATAATAACACATAAATATATATGTAAATACACACAGTAACACATAAATATGTATATACACATAGTAACAAATAAATATATATGTATATACACATAGTAACACATAAATATATATGTATATACACATAGTAACACATAAATATATATGTATATACACATAGTAACACATACCTATATATGTATATACACATACTAACACATAAATATATATGTATATACACATAATAACACATAAATATATATGTATATACACATAATAACACATAAATATATCTGTATATACACATATCAACATATAAATATATTTGTATATACACTTAGTAACACATAAATATATTTGTATATACACATAATAACACATAAATATATTTGTATATACACATAATAACACTTAAATATATTTGTATATACACATATTAACACATAAATATATATATGTATAAACACATAGTAACACATAAATATATATGTATATACACATACTAACACATAAATATATATGTATATACACATAGTAACACATAAATATATCTGTATATACACATAGTAACACATACATATATATGTATATACACATGCTAACACATAAATATATATGTATATACACATAGAAACACATAAATCTATATGTATATATACATAGTAACACATAAATATATATATGTATATACACATAATAACACATAAATATATATGTATATATACATAGTAACACATAAATATATATATGTATATACACATAATAACACATAAATATATATGTATATATACATAATAACACATAAATATATATGTAAATACACACAGTAACACATAAATATGTATATACACATAGTAACACATAAATATATATGTATATACACATATTAACACATAAATATATATGTATATACACATAGTAACACATAAATACACATGCCTAAATTCATTTCTTGGCTGAATCAGAATGAGTTGAACCTCAGTTTCACCTTCATCTCTGATCCAGTCAATATAGACTATCTTGACCTCACACTTACTGGCAATTGTAATGGCACTATTTCTACCAAGGTCTTCCGTAAACCAATATCAGGCAATACACTTCTACATGCCACTTCCTGTCATCCCACAAACACCGCTTATGCTGTAGCTAAAGGCCAATTTATGCGCATCAAAAGAAATTGTAGTAGGGAGGAAGACTTTGAACATGAAGCTAATCTATTGGAAAATAGACTAAGATTGAGAAAATACTCTAAACGACATATCAAACAGGCAAGACAACAGGTTAACCTCATTCCTAGAGAGTCAATGCTACTTGATAAATGCAAGAATACTGAAAGTAATTTTCAGGGTATCCACTTTGTTACAGAGTACAGTGCTCAATACCCCGAGGTCTGTAATATTATCAAAAGGCATTTTCCTCTTCTAATTGCAGACGACAAGCTTACAGATGTAGTGAAAAATGGCATCAGATGCTCTTACAAAAAATGTGCCACTTTGGCTTCAATTCTATCACCTACACAACTTAGATCTACCACACAACATAGTAGCTCTTGGTTGAGACATCAGGGTATGTATAGATGTGGTCACAAAAAGTGTAAGCCATGTGACTATGCACAAATTACGACAGAGTTTAGATCAACCGTAACAGGGACTGCTTATCCTATAAAATCCTGTCTAAACTGCACCAGCACCAATGTCATATATCTTGTCACCTGCATCCTTTGCAATATTCAATATGTTGGTCTCACGTCTAGGGACGTCAACTCTAGAATAAGAGAACACATCTCCTCCCTGACTAGGGGTACGGCTACGACTCCTTTAGTGCAACATTTTGCCACCAAACACAACTGCTGCCTTAATTCGTTTAGGTGGGCAGCTATTGAAAAAGCCAAAGTCCCTATGAGAGGGGGAGATATAGACAAAGTCCTAGCGAAACGTGAAACCTTTTGGATTTTTCAGTTAAAAACCAGACTTCCCCAAGGGCTAAACTCCAAATTTGATCTGATCAACTTTTGGGAGTAAATGTATATATGTCAATATATAGGTCAATTAATAATATATATAGACAAAATAATCTTTTTTCTATTATCCTATTTATTTACAATGACATATCCCTTTAGTCCTATACACTGACAGTTATCATACGTGTCCATTTGCAGATACATGTGCACACAATTCTCTCTTCTTCTCTTTATTCTCTAATTTGATGATGTTTATTAACACATGTCTTTTATATGCTTATATATGCTTATGTCCTATATAATGTAGCTACAGCTGCATATCTATTATATAGAGAATCCATTGTGGTTCCTTTTTTCATGGGGCATAGTCTCTAATCCCTTATACCCTATATATTTACATATATAGCATCAAATTTTGTGTTCACTATAGTTCTATTTTTACTATATATACATTAGCTTAATCTGTATATGGGTGTATATGTGAACATCCTCATGTACTTTTATATATATGCTATATGTATATACATCTGTTCTCACTATGTCTCCTTTTTCTATCTTCTTTTCCAATGGGTTCCTTTATTTCTTTTTTTTTTTCTTTTCCTTCTCTCTCTCCACTTTATTATTCTTTTCTTTTCTTTGGTTGAGCCACAGTGCGTGTTTAAACGTATAGTATGGACATATTAGCTTATTGTCTACTTGTACATCTAGCTATCATTCTATTTTGTATCTTGTACTTCTGTCTTATATATCGTGGCTATACATTATCTATATTGCTGCTAGTCTGTCCCCTTAAATTCATGCACTGCTTTTTCTGCCTCTCATTCCTTCTGTTTTTTCTGCCTCTCTTTCTTCCTTTTTCTTCTTCTTTTCCTTTTCTCTTTTTCTTCTTTTTTCTTTCCTTTTTTCTTGCTTTATATTTCTTTCACCATCTTTTTCCTTTTTAATCACACTTTTCTCATTATACCTCTATATCTCGTATGACTCATTCCATATAATATACCCCTTGCTCTAATATATTATGACATATATAGGGTTAACTTCTATGTTTTTGCTAAGTGTGTTGAAATGGGCGTTCATTTTTAATCTTTGTAAGTGTTTTAGCCAATCGTATCACTTTACACCCTTTTTAAAGACTACACAGGTATAGCACCTTAGGCTATGATTACGGCATTTAGCCGAAACATGTAAGCCACTGGTGCTACGCTCATCTCTCCACTCTCCTTCTGGCTGAATTTGTGTCCGTGTGAGCTGCGACTCACTTGAACTTTTAAAGAACCGAATAAAAGAATTTATTTTATCCTAACCTGGGACTCCATCCTTTCTTCTGTATATACATAGTAACACATATATATATATATATATATATATATATATATATATATATATATATATATATATATATATATATATATATATATATATATATATATATATATATATATGTATATACACATAGTAACACATAAATATATATGTATATACACATAGTAACACATAAATATATATTTATATACACATAGTAACACATAAATATATCTGTATATACACATAGTAACACATAAATATATATTTATATACACATAGTAACACATAAATATATCTGTATATACACATAGTAACACATAAATATATATGTATATACACATATTAACACATAAATATATATGTATATACACATAGTAACACATAAATATATCTGTATATACACATAGTAACACATAAATAAATATGTATATACACATAGTAACACATAAATATATATGTATATACACATAGTAACACATAAATATATATGTATATACAAACACTAACACATAAATATATCTGTATATACACATAGTAACACATAAATATGTATGTATACACATACTAACACATAAATATATTTGTATATACACATAATAACACATAAATATATATGTATATACACATAATAACACATAAATATATATGTATATAAACATAATAACACATAAATATATCTGTATATACACATAGTAACACATAAATATATTTGTATATACACATACTAACACATAAATATATTGGTATATACACATAATAACACATAAATATATCTGTATATACACATAGTAACACATACATATATTTGTATATATACATAATAACACATAAATATATCTGTATATACACATAGTAACATATAAATATATTTGTATATACACATAGTAACATAAATATATCTGTATATACACATAGTAACACATCAATATATCTGTATATACACATATTAACACATAAATATATTTGTATATACACATAGTAACACATAAATATATCTGTATACTGTATACACATAATAACACATAAATATATCTGTATATACACATAATAACACATAAATATATTTGTATATACACATAATAACACATAAATATATTTGTATATACACATACTAACACATAAATATATCTGTATATTCACATATTAACACATAAATATATTTGTATATACACATAGTAACACATAAATATATCTGTATATACACATATTAACACATAAATATATATGTATATACACTTAGTAACACATAAATATATTTGTATATACACATAATAACACATAAATATATTTGTATAAACACATAGTAACACATAAATATATTTGTATATACACATAGTAACACATAAATATATCTGTATATACAAATATTAACACATAAATATATTTGTATATACACATACTAACACATAAATATATATGTATATACACATAGTAACACATATATATATATATATATATATGTATATACACATAGTAACACATAAATATATATGTATATACACATAGTAACACATAAATATATATGTATATACACATAGTAACACATAATATATATCTGTATATACACATAGTAACACACAAATACATCTGTATATACACATACTAACACATAAATATATTTGTATATACACATAGTAACACATAAATATATATGTATATACACATAGTAACACATATTTATATATGTATATAAACATAGTAACACATAAATATATCTGTATATACACATAGTAACACTCAAATATATCTGTATATACACATACTAACACATAAATATATTTGTATATACACATAGTAACACATAAATATGTATATACACATAGTAACACATAAATATATATGTATATACACATAGTAACACATAATATATATCTGTATATACACATAGTAACACACAAATACATCTGTATATACACATACTAACACATTAATATATTTGTATATACACATAGTAACACATAAATATATATGTATATACACATAGTAACACATAAATATATATGTATATAAACATAGTAACACATAAATATATCTGTATATACACATAGTAACACTCAAATATATCTGTATATACACATAGTAACACATAAATATATTTGTATATACACATAGTAACACATAAATATATATGTATATACACATAGTAACACATAAATATATATGTATATACACATAGTAACACATAAATATATATGTATATACACATAGTAACACACAAATACATCTGTATATACACATAGTAACACATAAATATATCTGTATATACACATTAACACGTAAATTTATTTGTATATACACATAGTAACACATAAATATATATGTATATACACATAATAACACATAAATATATCTGTATATACACATATTAACACATAAATTTATTTGTATATACACATAGTAACACATAAATATATTTGTATATACAAATAGTAAGTAACACATAAATATATTTGTATATACACATAGTAACACAATGTATATACAAATATATCTGTATATACACATATTAACACATAAATATATTTGTATATACACATAGTAACACATAAATATATATGTATATACACATAGTAACACATAAATATATATGTATATACACATAGTAACATATAAATATATATGTATATACACATAGTAACACATAAATATATATGTATATACACATAGTAACACATAAATATATATGTATATACACATAGTAACATATAAATATATATGTATATACACATAATAACACATAAATATATATGTATATACACATAATAACACATAAATATATATATATATATATATATATATACGCATAGTAACATATAAATATATATGTATATACACATAGTAACACATAAATATATATGTATATACACATAGTAACATATAAATATAAATGTATATACACATAGTAACACATAAATATATATGTATATACACATAATAACACATAAATATATATATATACGCATAGTAACATATAAATATATATGTATATACACATAATAACACATAAATATATTTGTATATAAGCATACACACAGTTTCCAAAAACTGCACTGTAAAGGCACTTTTCATTGCCTTTTTGTCTAACAACCCGCTCCTGCCAACATTAGCCCCAAAATACTGCCTAGTGCAGTTATTTTATTAAAAAATAAACATTTATTTTTAATAGAATACACTAGACTGTAATTTGGAGACATTTAGGGCAGATTTATAAAATTAACCAGAGATCTGATCTTTGGTTAATGTTAGAAGCACTAATTGCTACCACGAGTTTGTGGTAGCAATAACCAGCCACTTGTAATTTGCCTGTTTGTAGGCACGCAGTGATTTGGCGCTCCACTTGTAATCTTATCCTAAAACTTTACACTTATTTTGTCAATATTTAAACAGCTAGTAAACTTAAAAAAAATCATCTACATGTTATTCTCTTACTAATCTTTTCTTTGAATGCATCATTCTATATAGCATTTTTATAGTGTTTAAAGGGACACTGAACCCAAATTTTTCTTTTGCGATTCAGATAGAGCATGCAATATTAAGCAACTTTCTAATTTACTCCTATTATAAATGTTTCTTCGTTCTTTTGCTATCTTTATTTGAAAAAGAAGGCATCTAAGCTAAGGAGCCAGCCAATTTTTGGTTCAGTACCCTTGACAGCACTTGTTTATTGGTGCTGTCCAATCAGTAAGGACAACCCAGGTTGTTCACAAAAAATGGGCCGGCATCTAAACTTACATTCTTGCTTTTTAAATAAAGATACCAAGAAAATGAAGAAAAATTTGATAATAGGAGTAAATTAGCAAGTTGCTTAAAATTGCCTGCTCTCTGAATCACGAAAGAAAAAATTTGGTTTCAGTGTCCCTTTAATGTCCCTTTAAATAAACTTTTAAGCTTGTGATTGACAACTGATTTTTTATTTAACTTTTACTGGAAACCAGTGTGACTGTTTGCTTTAGTGATTGATTGAGTCAGAAAGGTTGACAGTTTGAATCCACGATGAGTGAGTGTTCATCAAAGGAGGATAAAGATTTATTAAAAAATGTTTTAGTTAAAGGGACATTCAGTTCTAAAAATGTCTATTATGCAAAAGAAAGAAAGATTACCATAGAACATGTTTAACATATTTTCTACATGATAAAATATTAAGCTAAAGATATTTTTTTATTTTGTAGTTAACATGAAGTGCGTGCCTATGTACAACTGGGCTTTAAAGAGACATGTATAATCCTAAAAATGTTCCTTCATGATTCAGATAGAGCATTACATTTTAAACAATTGTATTATTTTACTTAATTTATTTTGTTCTCTTGGTATACTTTGTTGAAAAGCATACCTAGGAAGTTCTCTGGATGAGCAATGCATTACTGAGAGCTAGCTGCTGATTGGCGGCTGCACTTATATGCCTCTTGTCATTGGTTCAGTAGATGTGTTTAGCTAGCGCTAAGTAGTACATTGCTGTACCTTCAACAAAGGTTACAATGAGAATTAAGCATACGCTGTCGGCATTTAACAGTGCACAAGTAGTTCTGGTGAACTGCTTGTGCAATGCCGCCCCCTGTAGATTCACGGCCAATCGGCCGCTAGCAGGGGGTGTCCACAGCCTCAGAGGAGGTGTACGAGTTAAGGAGCAGAGGTCTTAACTTCTGTTTCCGGCGAGCCTGAAACAAATGGCATTCAGGACCATATGGCCCTTAATAAATCGTCCCCCATGTCTGAATTATGAAATCAATTTTTTTTTGTTTTTTTTTTTCTTTAAGGACTGACTGCTCACTGGTTGATAAGCACAACTCCCATTGTTTTTCTAGTGGACCGTGACACTTTTCAAATTGCTCTCCACTTAGGCGAGATAATCTTATAAGTCTCATTGGTAAGGTAAGGTGGCTGGTGAGGTCCCTCAAAACATTTTATAAACTCAAATTTTACTTTGAGAGCTGTTTATCTCATTATTTATGGTTTCCTATGTGAAGAAGAGACTCCTACATTACAATATAAGGTCTAAAAAAATCCCAAAGATGTTGTGGGATTTCTCTCCATGACAGTGAGTTTTTTATAATCAGGTACTAAGTCTGATTTTGATATATGAGTAAAATTTATCAGAATATACAAGTTTGTTATAGTAACGGTAAAGTTTAATTCGGATTATTATAGCCTTGGTGACTAAATAATCTAGATTTTATTAAAGACAGGAGGCGAATATTTTATGCATAATCTTTACTGACTTCCAAAACAGCAGCAAAGAACAATAACATAGAAACAAAAACAACCAATCAGCAACAAGCAGATAATATAATCCCACATCAACATTAAATATCTTGCTCTTTTCGCTGCCGAACAGAAGAAAGTTCTCAATATAAACAGGAGAAGGACAATCCATCCCAAATCCGTCTGACGTCCGAGACAAAATGGAAAGTAGGAGGCCTTTTACACTGAAAAAATAATCAAAGAGAGCGGTAACACTGCCACTAAAAGGAAAAAACCTGAGGAAAAACAAAGGTTAACATGAACAAATAAATTCACAACAAATACATCTCTTTTTTTTGTGGGATGGGTAGAGGAGAGAAAATATTCGGCCTCCTGTCTTTAAAAAATCTAGATTATTTAGTCACCAAGGCTATAATAATCTGAATTTTATGGGAAGACAGGAGGCTTCATATTTTATGCATTTTTAACGCCCAGAAAGGAAAGACTGGAATGAGTAAGAAACTGGTTTGAAATAGAATTGAGAAAAAGTAGAGGCAGAAGACCAATCTGCCGCTGACAATAAATCTTGAAGACTGCAACTGGCCAGAAAGGCACTGGAAGCCGCAGCTCCTCTGACAGAATGAGCCCCAAAGGAGGGGGAAACTCCAGACTCTGTCATAAGCCATCAAACTGTCAGTATATGGCCGGGTTATAATACAATATTTTTAATAATTATTCTTTAAAATAAAATCCCCAATAAAAATGCATATACCAAAACAATAAAATTAATGTAAATTCCTAAATTCTTTATATTAGTTAAAATTTATAGGCACATTGAAATATATTTGTAGAAAACCAGATATGAATCAAAACTATACACGTTTAAACTGTTATAATAGGCTATGCAAAGATCATAAAAATTACCTTATTTATTAACCTTATTCACAATTAAATTTCCCTAAAATACCACACTGAGATACCAAGGTATGGTTTGCTTAACTTCCAGACAAATATATTTAGTCAACTTAGCTCACAAAATATTCTATTTAACTCTAATTAAAACACCAGAAGTTATATATATTCTTAATGTAAACAACTAGTTTATATGCCAATCTATCTAAGCTGAAAAAAATTATTTAGTTATCTACAATTAAGACTATTCTAAAATATAGGTATATATTTCCAAAGATAAACTACTTAGCATACAAAAGACAAGCTTAACACTATACAGGACTGTGAATATGAGTCTAAAATATAAAGTACCTTTTTTAAAATGGCTGAACTACAATTTGTTATGGTTATTAAATACCTTTGATTTAAATATAAAAAAAAGTAATAGAACAATCATACATCACCAGTTTTAGCCAATTTGTAGTTCAATCTTTTACAAATATTTTCAGATCACCTCATTTGAAGAAAAGTTATTGCATAGATCAAGAGTTAGTCTCAGCGTTTTGTTTAAAGTTCATTATGTCCCAAGTAAGGCAGCCAGTTATCAATCAGACCAGTGTAAACAGACCAAAAGCCTCAAGACTGTCCTCTCTTGCATTCCGCTTTTCTGTAAATAATCATCAGTGATCTGTTTTTGGTCACGCCCTATAGATGCTTGTCTTGGATTGGCCCTAACAGAGCTGAACATCCATTGGTCACCTGGATTTGCATGTGTTTTAATAGTTAATATATTTGGCTGTCATACCATTCTAATCCCCTAGGGGGCAGCAGACAACCAGCAAATACAGTCTCACCATCAATCACTGCTAATCCAAATATCTCCCTATATAATGATTATTTAACATACTATAACTTATTGCATTAATCACTTACAATATTAATTATAGATGGGGTAATATCATATAATTTCTCTGATTACCCCAATACCAAACACATTATGTTTTTAACATCATATTACTACTAACCCAAAATCCATTCAAAATTGCACCTGGTCATTTCCCCACATTTATATACAAACACAGCATGTTTCATATTCAGTACACCTCTTTATGGGACAACCACGTGTGTATATGTTAAATATGCCTGAAAAATAAAAGATAAGGTTATTTATATTTTTCATTTAGCAGACATTCATATTTAATATTATACGAACAGACAATTTCATATTAATTAATGTTCTTCCTGTCAATTTCCATTAGCTTCCTGGAACACAGAAAAACTGTATTTATTTTTTAAATCAATGGGTCAGTATTTGTATATACCAATGTAGTTATTATTCAATACAGCAAACATTTATTTAATATAGTATGTCATACAGAGACTTGCAATGCTAATATGCCTGGGGATGTATATTGGAAACTCCGCAGGGGACAATTCACACCCAAGTGACATGAGCCATCTCCTCAGCCAGAAACTGTTTTTTTTTCTGAGGCCAATCAAGCTTCAAACAAAATCCAGTAAGCCATGGTGTTAAATTATCACATGTGTCTGTTAGCTTATCAGAAAATAGTGCAGAACTTCGTCTACAACAGAGGTTGGTGGTCTAACATTTGATCATCAAGTAAATGTTAATTATTACTTTCCTGAGTTTTAAAACCAGTCTTCATTAACTGACCAAATGCTTAATTTCTTTGTTCTCACCTGGATGCAATGTAATCAGGAAGCAGGGGGTGTCTCACCCAGCCCAGACCATCTCATATCACATTTTTATTTTTAGTTACAAAATGAGATATTAAATATATATGATATATCTGTAGCTTGTTTAATGCTACTTACAGGTACCCTGACATAATTCCCCCTTACAAGTTTCAATAGATGTAGGACACATATATTGGAATTGGTTTACAGTCAGTGGTACTTGATGAGTATATTGATAGTATGCATTATAGACAGTCTTCTATGAAGAGAGACCATCATTTTTGAAACTTCATACTCATCAGCTAGCCATCTTTAAACTACAGTATGTCTTTAGTGCATTTGGGGATATGATATTTCATTCTCCCTCTATGACTTGTAGTTGGGATCTAATATGGCAACTAATTAATATGGACCCATTTATCCATAAAAGTATAATTTTTAGGGATCCTAATTTTATAGGCAACTGGAGATATTTTGTCAGTAATGACAAAAGGACCCTTCCATGATGGAAGAAATTTATTCTCCTTAACCTGATCTCTTCCAAAGTTATAAAGATAAACTTTATCATTTATTTCATATTCCTTTTTGGACGTTTTGAGATCATAATAGGTTTTTGTGGCAGTTGCAGACTTTTCTATGTTCCTTTGAGCAAATGCAAAGGCATATTGCAGGTGCCTTCTTAGGTTTTCCATGTATTGATGTGTATTGGCAGCGTTTATCAAGTTTTGGTCTGATGTATGGTATAGTAGATGTTGAGGTAGAACCATTTTTCTACCAATCAGAAAATCAGTTCAAAAGGTGACATCTTGGTAGCACTACTTGGAGTTGCTCTTAATGCCATCAGGAATAGAGGTAGTTTTACATCCCTTACTACAACACAAATACAGTGGCACCACACCGGCAGCCTTTTCTAAATTCAAATTAGCTGGCATAAACCATGTTCATGTCTTGTTATTTATTGTAACCGAAAAGTTGGTGCTGTGCAGTGTGTAATATACTAGACAAAAGAGAGGAAGAGACCTCTCCAAAGACTGCACATATAGCACTCTGAGCCTGGACTAGTAGTGGAGAAAATTGGGAAATTAAAATGTAACTTTTATTAAGTATATTTAAAATAAAACACTCATTAAAAACAACCAAAGAATTGGAGGCCTATTCCTTAATTTTCAGTAAGCCTTTGATGTGTCAAAAGTGTTAAGAAGGAAATTGTATAGGTAGGTAACTATACTAATGCCCACTATTAGCAGATTGAATAGTTAGTAGGGAGGATCAATGTTATAATATCAAGTACAGTATGTGTGATAGTGATATAGGGTATTAATATACCATGGGAGTCATCATATATAGTGTTATAATGCCACTTGATGTCAAACCTTTATAGGAATAAATGTTTAGATAAGTATGTTTATTTTGTTATTTGTTTTATTCTGAGTGTTATCCTCAGTTCACAATTGGAGATCTCAGTTTCAATATTCTATTTGTGATTGGGTTATGTCAATCTGTCACACTGAAGATATTCAGAAAATATAGGAATATGATATTTATAGCTGTGTGATATCACTTTATTTATACACATAACAACACATTCATATTGTGCTTAATTTTGTCCTGGGTGATATGATTGTAGAACATTCACTTTGAAACTGTGTAATAACACTTCCTATCTACATATGATATCAAATTTCATTAGTATCTGGGTGGATACTATAGAGTATAGATTCCCACGTATTCAAAATTACTTTCAAACTCTTGTGAGTCACTTATAGTGTCACTTTAATACTGTACTTAGATTGATACTGAGTCATGTAGGTTATAAAGCATGCCCCTTGCCTATACTACCTTTGACTGTTTTTTATTGATACTTGCAAACGTGTGATGTTACTTATTATGTATCTGTACCATCACATTTAATTCTGATAATATTTGCTGTGTGTACCAAGTAGGAATATGTTTACTTTAATAAATTAAATGAATCGTTCATATCAAAAGCAATAGATATTTGGTATATTAAACACATTCACTAAGTGCAGCAAAAGGAGACGAGTATCGTGTGGATTAGTTAATAAACAACTATCAAGTAGGTTTTAATACTAGATCTGGACATGCCAGTATAAATATACTAGTGAAGTGAGTTCAGTCAGTTCAAATGACTATACCGGAAAATATCCGGTCTGAGTTTGTGGCCCCCAAAATTATGCCAACTCACTGCAAAAGTTAGTAACACGCTAGCGATTCACAGTGATTATTGTACCAGTTGGTCAATAAGGCTCAGTATCTAATATTCCCCCCTAAAAAGATTTGTGATTAATATACAGCTCTTAACATAGCTGATTTCCAACAGCGTTACTTGCTAATGGTGTGCGGCATTCTGTTTTGTGTAGATTAGCGATAGCTTAGTAAATAACAATATAAAGTGGTTCAAAATTCTTCTAGATATCACTAAAGATTTTAGGTCTATAGCCTCCTATACTGGCCGACAATTCTAAGGTAAAGTTTTTAAAAAAATCTATAGAGCTCCCCTAAGCTCTACAACCCCCTGACCGGTTTCGCCCGTATCGGGCTTTTTCAAAGGCGGCGAGCCGCCGGAAGTTAGAAAATATAAGCGGGTTGAGGACCCGGTCCCAAAGTTATCTCCTGTTTGATTGGGTAGTCTAGATGTCAATCTGTTGGTTTCCACCAACCATTAAAGGGACATGCCAGCCACATTTTTTCTTTTATGATTTAGAAAGAGAATGCAATTTTAAACATCTTTCTAATTTACTTATATTATCTAATTTGTTTTATTCTCTTGATATTCTTTGATGAAAAGCATATCTAGATATGCTCACTAGCTGCTGATTGGTTGCTGCACATAGAAGCATCGTGTGATTGGCTCACCATGTGCATTGCTTTTTCTTCAACTAAGGATATTTAAAAAATGAAGCAAAATAAATAATGGAAGTAAATTGTAATGTTGTTTAAATTTCTATTCTCTATCTGAATCATGAAAGAAAGATTTTGGGTTTAGTGGCCCTTTAAGTTTCTTTATTGGCAATAGCTGAATGAGTTAGACGATCAACAGTGTGAGGTCCTGATGTGCCTTGGGCAGATATTAGCTGCAGCTTATTAAAGGAGAATAAAGGGAAACAAAGTTTCCATCTGGAAGTCTTAAATTGCTTATAATTGTGTGAATCTTCACCATAATAGTTTTTTTGGCCCACTTCATTTAATATATCATGTTCCACATATATTGATGAATTTCTTGTATCAATTTTTTTTTAAATTATGGTTATTTGGTCCTATTCATTTAATATATCATGTTCCACATATATTGATGAATTTCTTGTATCAGTTTTTTAAAATTATAGTAATGAAATATATGTCTAATGTTTTATGAAAGGGTAGTAGAGTAATATAAATTGAGAATAGTTTTTATTTATTTTAGTTATAGAGATATTCTTCACTCTGTTTCTTTTACTTGGTTTTGATGTTTCTTTTTACTGAAATAATTTACAGAGTGTTATAATAATACAAATTACATAAAAAGCATAATTAAAGTGTCATATTTGTTCAAATTGCTTTTTCTATTTTATTTTGTGTAATATGGTTATATGTATCCTTTCATTTGAGTTTAAGATAATTATTTGTGTCATTGTTATACTTGATTTAACCAAAAAAAGCATAAATCTGGGAGATACTATAGGGTATATGATGGTGCTGATTCTATTCCATGTCATCTGATATGAAGAAATATATACATTGGTGTTGACATGTCTCTATACTAAAAAAGTGTTTGTGTTGCTTCCACTTATATGTGTGTTTTTCTAAAACACCCAGGCCTAGATTTGGAGTTCGGCGGTAGCCGTCAAAACCAGCGTTAGAGGCTCCTAACGCTGGTTTTGGCTGCCCGCTGGTATTTGGAGTCAGTGATTAAAGGGTCTAACGCTCACTTTTCAGCCGCGACTTTTCCATACCGCAGATCCCCCTACGCCATTTGCGTAGCCTATCTTTTCAATGGGATCTTTCTAACGCCGGTATTTAGAGTCGTTTCTGAAGTGAGCGTTAGAGCTCTAACGACAAGATTCCAGCCACCTGAAAATAGCAGGAGTTAAGAGCTTTCTGGCTAACGCCGGTTCATAAAGCTCTTAACTACTGTACCCTAAAGTACACTAACACCCATAAACTACCCCTAAAGCTAAGTCTAACCCTAACACTAACACCCCCCTAAGTTAAATATAATTTAAATCTAACGAAATAAATTAACTCTTATTAAATAACTTATTCCTATTTAAAACTAAATACTTACCTGTAAAATAAATCCTAATATAGCTACAATATAAATTATAATTATATTATAGCTATTTTAGGATTAATATTTATTTTACAGGCAACTTTGTAATTATTTTAACCAGGTACAATAGCTATTAAATAGTTAAGAACTATTTAATAGTTACCTAGTTAAAATAATAACAAATTTACCTGTAAAAGAAATCCTAACCTAAGTTAAAATTAAACCTAACACTACCCTATCAATACATTAATTAAATAAACTACCTACAATTACCTACAATTAACCTAACACTACACTATCAATAAATTAATTAAACACAATTGCTACAAATAAATACAATTAAATAAACTAGCTAAAGTACAAAAAATAAAAAAGAACTAAGTTACAAAAAATAATAAAATATTTACAAACATAAGAAAAATATTACAACAATTTTAAACTAATTACACCTACTCTAAGCCCCCTAATAAAATAACAAAGCCCCCCAAAATAAAAAATTCCCTACCCTATTCTAAATTAAAAAAGTTACAAGCTCTTTTACCTTACCAGCCCTGAACAGGGCCCTTTGCGGGGCATGCCCCAAGGATTTCAGCTCTTTTGCCTGTAAAAAAAAACATACCATACCCCCCCCAACATTACAACCCACCACCCACATACCCCTAATCTAACCCAAACCCCCCTTAAATAAACCTAACACTAAGCCCCTGAAGATCTTCCTACCTTGTCTTCACCATACCAGGTTCACCGATCAGCCAATAGAATGCGAGCTCAATCTGATTGGCTGATTAGATCGGCCAATCGGATTGAACTAGATTCTGATTGGCTGATTCCATCAGCCAATCAGAAAATTCCTACCTTAATTCCGATTGGCTGATAGAATCCTATCAGCCAATCGGAATTCGAGGGACGCCATCTTGGATGACGTCCCTTAAAGGAACAGTCATTCGTCGTTCAGTCGTCGGTCCGGATGGATGTTCCGCGCTGGAGGTCTTCAGGATCCTGCCGCTTCGCTCCGGATGGAAGACCATAGAAGATGCTGCCTGGATGATGACTTCAATCGGATGGAAGATCCTCTTCTGCCCCGCTTGGATGAAGACTTTGACCGGATCATGGACCTCTTCAGCCCCCGCTTGGGCTTGGATCAGGACATCGGAGGAGCTCTTCAGGACGGATCGGTGAACCTGGTATGGTGAAGACAAGGTAGGAAGATCTTCAGGGGCTTAGTGTTAGGTTTATTTAAGGGGGGTTTGGGTTAGATTAGGGGTATGTGGGTGGTGGGTTGTAATGTTGGGGGGGGTTATTGTATTTATTCTTTTACAGGCAAAAGAGCTGAAATTCTTGGGGCATGCCCCGCAAAGGGCCCTGTTCAGGGCTGGTAAGGTAAAAGAGCTTGTAACTTTTTTAATTTAGAATAGGGTAGGGAATTTTTTATTTTGGGGGGCTTTGTTATTTTATTAGGGGGCTTAGAGTAGGTGTAATTAGTTTAAAATTGTTGTAATATTTTTCTTATGTTTGTAAATATTTTTTTTATTTTCTGTAACTTAGTTCTTTTTTATTTTTTGTACTTTAGCTAGTTTATTTAATTGTATTTATTTGTAGGAATTGTGTTTAATTAATTTATTGATAGTGTAGTGTTAGGTTAATTGTAGGTAATTGTAGGTAGTTTATTTAATTATTTTATTGATAGGGTAGTGTTAGGTTTAATTATATCTTAGGTTAGGATTTATTTTACAGGTAAATTTGTTATTATTTTAACTAGGTAACTATTAAATAGTTCTTAACTATTTAATAGCTATTGTACCTGGTTAAAATAATTACAAAGTTGCCTGTAAAATAAATATTAATCCTAAAATAGCTATAATATAATTATAATTTATATTGTAGCTATATTAGGGTTTATTTTACAGGTAAGTATTTAGCTTTAAATAGGAATCATTTATTTAATAAGAGTTAATTTATTTCGTTAGCTAAAAATTATATTTAACTTAGGGGGGTGTTAGTGTTAGGGTTAGACTTAGCTTTAGGGGTTAATCAATTTATTAGAATAGCGGTGAGCTCCGGTCGGCAGATTAGGGGTTAATAATTGAAGTTAGGTGTCGGCGATGTTAGGGAGGGCAGATTAGGGGTTAATACTATTTATGATAGGGTTAGTGAGGCGGATTAGGGGTTAATAACTTTATTATAGTAGCGCTCAGGTCCGCTCGGCAGATTAGGGGTTAATAAGTGTAGGTAGGTGTCGGCGACGTTGAGGGGGGCAGATTAGGGGTTAATAAATATAATATAGGGGTCGGCGATGTTAGGGGCAGCAGATTAGGGGTACATAAGGATAACTTAGTGGCGGCGGTTTACGGAGCGGCAGATTAGGGGTTAAAAAAAATATGCAGGGGTCAGCGATAGCGGGGGCGGCAGAATAGGGGTTAATAAGTGTAAGGCTAGGGGTGTATAGACTCGGGGTACATGTTTGGGTGTTAGGTGCAGACGTAGGAAGTGTTTCCCCATAGGAAACAATGGGGCTGCGTTAGGAGCTGAACGCTGCTTTTTTGCAGGTGTTAGGTTTTTTTCCAGCTCAAACAGTCCCATTGTTTCCTATGGGGATATCGTGCACGAGCACGTTTTTGAGGCCGGCCGCGTCCGTAAGCAACTCTGGTATCGAGAGTTGCATTTGCGGTAAAAATGCTCTACGCTCCTTTTTTGGAGCCTAACGCAGCATTTGTTTGAACTCTCGATACCAGAGTTAATTTTATGGTGCGGCCAGAAAAAAGCCCGCGGAGCGTTAACAGCCCTTTTACCGCCGAACTCCAAATCTAGGCCCCAGTGTTTAAATTCTAACAGAAGAAAGTCTAATATAATAATGTGGTGAGAAATTTGTTTTAATTACTGTACCAAAAAGTGCTCTTCTGATTGAAATAATGGAAAGAGAATATAAATAAAATTATTAAAATGAAATCTAACCGTGTCATGTTTCTTTAGAATATTGTGTATGGATTGTAAGTGAGTGACTGAGATAAGGGTATGTGCTTCCATGTGAGGGATAATACATAGTGGTGGGTGCATATGGGTGTATGTGATAAAAGGGCAAGTGATTGACAGTAAAAACAATACTGTATGTAAAGTACAGTAAGTGAATATTGCATATGTTATATGCGTGCTCATTACTCAACTATGAGTTTAATAACATAAAGTATTAAAAGTATGTGTGATTAAATTACATTTCAGTTGTTAGTTGCAACACATAGTGATTTAGGTGAAGTGTTTGTTACTAAGTAAAAAAATTTTTTTTTTTCATGTAAAAAGTTTTTTTGAAATTAATCCAAATCGCTCTTAATTAACTGAGAACTTGTGGTTTTATTGTTTATATCATCACTGTTATTATTTACTCAAATTCGTGTGTCTCTTCCATATACTTGTTTGTATTAGGGACATTTTTTTGAATTGTTACTTCTAATCTATGTTTGAAGATGCACATAAAAATTATTATTTTCGTTCATCCCGAATGGTTGTACAGTATTGAGAAGGTATATCCATCTACTTTCCCTTTTTAATAAAGCTGTTTCAAGATTTCTTCCTCTGATGCCCAATCTTATTCTTTCTACACCTTTACATTGTAATTCTTCAGCATTAGCTTTGTGGTACTGTAGGAAATGTTGTGCGACACTTGTTAGAGTTTTCTCATCTTTCTTATCTTTCTCAGCGTTTCTGATGTTGCATAGATGTTCCATTATTCTCACTCTTAATTTTCGTGTTGTCATCCCTACGTAAAATTTTTCACACTTGCAATTGAGTAGATATATTACTCCCTCCGTTTGGCAGCTGATGTAATCTTTGATGACATGTTTGTTTCTGAATCGGTCCATTATATGATCAGATTTGATCATATATTTACATGTGCTACAGTTGCCACATTTGTGTGATCCTGGTGCTAATGCTGTCCTGGTTTTGTGTCTCTGTAGATGACTACTTGTGATCATATCTTTAATGTTGCGAGTTCGTTTGTAAGAAATGGAGGGTCTTATTCCTATTATATCCTTTAGGATTGGATCAGATTTAAGGATGTACCAATATTTATTAAAAATTTCATTAACCTTTTTGCTTTGGGAATTGTATGTGGTTATCAGTCTAGGAGCATCACTCCTGGGTCTGAATTTCTTCTTTAATAGTTCTTGTCTATTGGTTTCTTGTGCTCTGTATTTTGCTTTCTTAATGGTTCTTTTGCTGTATCCTCTCTCCAATAATCTATTCTCCAATTCTTGAGCACGTGTTTGGAAAGTATGTAAATCTGAACAATTTCTCCTGATTCTCAGGAATTCCCCTGTAGGAAGACTCTTCATGGTGTTACTTGCATGTGCACTGCTATTATGGAGTAGGCTGTTGGTTGCCGTAGTTTTTCTGAAAAGATCTGTTTTTATGGTCCCATCAGTATCTTTAAGTATAGTTAGATCCAAGAAGTTGATATGTTGTTGGTTTGCTTTGTGGGTTAGTTTGATGTTTATGTTATTATTATTCAGTAGATTAATAAATTCTTGCAGTTCTCGATATGATCCTTCCCAGATGAAGAAGATATCATCTATGTACCGAAGCCACATAGGGATTTTATCTGTATAATTCTTATTGTTCTCTGTGAATACATATTCTGCCTCCCACCAGCCAAGAAAAAGGTTTGCATATGTTGGTGCGCATGCTGTCCCCATGGCTGTTCCCCTTGTTTGAAGGTAGTATTTATTGTCAAAGATAAAATAGTTGTATTGGAGAATAAATTTAAGGAGTTTGATTATGAATTCATCGTGTTGTTTATCTTCTTCTGATTTTTGATCTAGATAGTACTGAACTGCTTTTATTCCGTCCACGTGGTTGATTGAGGTATATAGAGATTCAACGTCAGTTGTTACCAACCAGGTATTTTTATCAGTATGGATATCATTTAATCTTTGAAGAACTTCCATGGTATCTTGTACATGAGAAGGGAGTTCTTGTACAAATCTTCTCAGTCTGTAATCTAGATATTTACTGGCCTGTTCTGTTAAACAGCCTATTCCCGAAACAATCGGTCTGCCCGGGGGTATGTGCTTGTTCTTATGCACCTTTGGAATGAGATAGAAAGTTGGTGTAATAGGATGATCTCTCTGTAGAAATTTGATTTCTTTAGCGTTGAGGATGGATTTTGCTTTGCTTCATTTATCATATGGTTATAGATTTTAAGATAGCCTGTATTAGGGTTGTTTAGAAGTCTCATGTAGCAATTTTTATCTGTTAATTGTTTGTTGGCTTCCTTTAGATACATCTCAAGGGGCCATATTACAATATTTCCACCCTTGTCTGCGTTTCTGATTACCACTTCATCCCAAGTACTCATATCTTTCAGTGCTTGTTTTCCTTATAAGTTAGATTGGGGGTTGTTGGTAGAGGATGTAGAGCAGAGATGTCTTTACAAACCATCTGGTTAAATACCTCTATTTGAGGACAGTGTATTTTTTTAGGTACATAGGTTGATTTAGTTTGAACTAAATCTCTCCATTTGCCATGTTCTATATCAGCTGACTCTCCTAATAGGGTGTCCAAGTCTTGAATAGTTTTTAACTCTTCTGTATTACAGCCCCAATCTATGCTGGGTTCAGCAAACTGTTTCTTTATATATAGTTTTCTGATGAAAAGTTGTATATCTTTGATAGTTTCGTATTTATCTATCCCTGTGGATGGACAAAAAGATAGGCCTTTAGATAGAACTGCGATGTGTTCCTTTGAAAGATTTATTGTAGAAAGATTAATAACTCTTGGGCCTAGATTTAGAGTTCGGCGGTAGCCGTCAAAACCAGCGTTAGAGGATCCTAACGCTGGTTTTGGGCGCCCGCTGGTATTTGGAGTCAGTGATTAAAGGGTCTAACGCTCACTTTTCAGCCGCGACTTTTCCATACCGCAGATCCCCCTACGCCATTTGCGTATCCTATCTTTTCAATGGGATCTTTCTAACGCCGGTATTTAGAGTCGTTTCTGCAGTGAGCGTTAGAGCTCTAACGACAAGATTCCAGCCGCCTGAAAATAGCAGGAGTTAAGAGCTTTCTGGCTAACGCCGGTTTATAAAGCTCTTAACTACTGTACCCTAAAGTACACTAACACCCATAAACTACCTATGTACCCCTAAACCGAGGTCCCCCCACATCGCCGCCACTCGATTAAAATTTTTAACCCCTAATCTGCCGACCGCCACCTACGTTATACTTATGTACCCCTAATCTGCTGCCCGTAACCCCGCCGACCCCTATATTATATTTATTAACCCCTAACTTGCCCCCCACAACGTCGCCGCAAGCTACTTAAAATAATTAACCCCTAATCTTCCGACCGCAAATCGCCGCCACCTACGTTATCCCTATGTACCCCTAATCTGCTGCCCCTAACATCGCCGACCCCTATGTTATATTTATTAACCCCTAATCTGCCCCCCACAACGTCGCCGACACCTACCTACACTTATTAACCCCTAATCTGCCGAGCGGACCTGAGCGCTACTATAATAAATGTATTAACCCCTAATCCGCCTCACTAACCCTATCATAAATAGTATTAACCCCTAATCTGCCCTCCCTAACATCGCCGACACCTAACTTCAATTATTAACCCCTAATCTGCCGACCGGAGCTCACCGCTATTCTAATAAATGTATTAACCCCTAAAGCTAAGTCTAACCCTAACACTAACACCCCCCTAAGTTAAATATAATTTACATCTAACGAAATAAATTAACTCTTATTAAATAACTTATTCCTATTTAAAGCTAAATACTTACCTGTAAAATAAATCATAATATAGCTACAATATAAATTACATTTATATTATAGCTATTTTAGGATTAATATTTATTTTACAGGCAACTTTGTAATTATTTTAACCAGGTACAATAGCTATTAAATAGTTAAGAACTATTTAATAGTTACCTAGTTAAAATAATAACAAATTTACCTGTAAAATAAATCCTAACCTAAGTTATAATTAAACCTAACACTACCCTATCAATAAAATAATTAAATAAACTACCTACAATTACCTACAATTAACCTAACACTACACTATCAATAAATTAATTAAACACAATTGCTACAAATAAATACAATTAAATAAACTATCTAAAGTACAAAAAATAAAAAAGAACTAAGTTACAGAAAATAAAAAAATATTTACAAACATAAGAAAAATATTACAACAATTTTAAACTAATTACACCTACTCTAAGCCCCCTAATAAAATAACAAAGACCCCCAAAATAAAAAATTCCCTACCCTATTCTAAAATACAAAAATTACAAGCTCTTTTACCTTACCAGCCCTGAACAGGGCCCTTTGCGGGGCATGCCCCAAGAATTTCAGCTCTTTTGCCTGTAAAAAAAAACATACAATACCCCCCCCCCCAACATTACAACCCACCACCCACATACCCCTAATCTAACCCAAACCCCCCTTAAATAAACCTAACACTAAGCCCCTGAAGATCTTCCTACCTTGTCTTCACCTCACCAGGTATCACCGATCCGTCCTGGCTCCAAGATCTTCATCCAACCCAAGCGGGGGTTGGCGATCCATAATCCGGTGCTCCAAAGTCTTCCTCCTATCCGGCAAGAAGAGGACATCCGGACCGGCAAACATCTTCTCCAAGCGGCATCTTCTATGTTCTTCCATCCGATGACGACCGGCTCCATCTTGAAGACCTCCAGCGCGGATCCATCCTCTTCTTCCGACGACTAGACGACGAATGACGGTTCCTTTAAGGGACGTCATCCAAGATGGCGTCCCTCGAATTCCGATTGGCTGATAGGATTCTATCAGCCAATCGGAATTAAGGTAGGAATTTTCTGATTGGCTGATGGAATCAGCCAATCAGAATCAAGTTCAATCCGATTGGCTGATCCAATCAGCCAATCAGATTGAGCTCGCATTCTATTGGCTGTTCCGATCAGCCAATAGAATGCGTGCTCAATCTGATTGGCTGATGGGATCGGCCAATCGGATTGAACTTGATTCTGATTGGCTGATTCCATCAGCCAATCAGAAAATTCCTACCTTAATTCCGATTGGCTGATAGAATCCTATCAGCCAATCGGAATTCGAGGGACGCCATCTTGGATGACGTCCCTTAAAGGAACCGTCATTCGTCGTCTAGTCGTCGGAAGAAGAGGATGGATCCGCGCTGGAGGTCTTCAAGATGGAGCCGGTCGTCATCGGATGGAAGAACATAGAAGATGCCGCTTGGAGAAGATGTTTGCCGGTCCGGATGTCCTCTTCTTGCCGGATAGGAGGAAGACTTTGGAGCACCGGATTATGGATCGCCAACCCCCGCTTGGGTTGGATGAAGATCTTGGAGCCAGGACGGATCGGTGATACCTGGTGAGGTGAAGACAAGGTAGGAAGATCTTCAGGGGCTTAGTGTTAGGTTTATTTAAGGGGGGTTTGGGTTAGATTAGGGGTATGTGGGTGGTGGGTTGTAATGTTGGGGGGGGGTATTGTATGTTTTTTTTTACAGGCAAAAGAGCTGAAATTCTTGGGGCATGCCCCGCAAAGGGCCCTGTTCAGGGCTGGTAAGGTAAAAGAGCTTGTAATTTTTGTATTTTAGAATAGGGTAGGGAATTTTTTATTTTGGGGGTCTTTGTTATTTTATTAGGGGGCTTAGAGTAGGTGTAATTAGTTTAAAATTGTTGTAATATTTTTCTTATGTTTGTAAATATTTTTTTATTTTCTGTAACTTAGTTCTTTTTTATTTTTTGTACTTTAGATAGTTTATTTAATTGTATTTATTTGTAGCAATTGTGTTTAATTAATTTATTGATAGGGTAGTGTTAGGTTTAATTATAACTTAGGTTAGGATTTATTTTACAGGTAAATTTGTTATTATTTTAACTAGGTAACTATTAAATAGTTCTTAACTATTTAATAGCTATTGTACCTGGTTAAAATAATTACAAAGTTGCCTGTAAAATAAATATTAATCCTAAAATAGCTATAATATAAATGTAATTTATATTGTAGCTATATTATGATTTATTTTACAGGTAAGTATTTAGCTTTAAATAGGAATAAGTTATTTAATAAGAGTTAATTTATTTCGTTAGATGTAAATTATATTTAACTTAGGGGGGTGTTAGTGTTAGGGTTAGACTTAGCTTTAGGGGTTAATACATTTATTAGAATAGCGGTGAGCTCCGGTCGGCAGATTAGGGGTTAATAATTGAAGTTAGGTGTCGGCGATGTTAGGGAGGGCAGATTAGGGGTTAATACTATTTATGATAGGGTTAGTGAGGCGGATTAGGGGTTAATACATTTATTATAGTAGCGATCAGGTCCGCTCGGCAGATTAGGGGTTAATAAGTGTAGGTAGGTGTCGGCGACGTTGTGGGGGGCAGATTAGGGGTTAATAAATATAACATAGGGGTCGGCGATGTTAGGGCAGCAGATTAGGGGTACATAGGGATAACGTAGGTGGCGGCGGTTTACGGAGCGGCAGATTAGGGGTTAAAAGTGTAATGCAGGGGTCAGCGATAGCGGGGGCGGCAGATTAGGGGTTAATAAGTGTAAGGCTAGGGGTGTTTAGACTCGGGGTATATGTTAGAGTGTTAGGTGCAGACGTAGGAAGTGTTTCCCCATAGGAAACAATGGGGCTGCGTTAGGAGCTGAACGCTGCTTTTTTGCAGGTGTTAGGTTTTTTTTCAGCTCAAACAGCCCCATTGTTTCCTATGGGAGAATCGTGCACGAGCACGTTTTTGAGGCCGGCCGCGTCCGTAAGCAACTCTGGTATCGAGAGTTGCATTTGCGGTAAAAATGCTCTACGCTCCTTTTTTGGAGCCTAACGCAGCATTTGTTTGAACTCTCGATACCAGAGTTAAATTTATGGTGCGGCCAGAAAAAAACCCGCGGAGCGTTAACAGCCCTTTTACCGCCGAACTCTAAATCTAGGCCTTGGTGATTGTTCCGTAGTCGAGAGAAGGGACTCGGGGCTCTGGGTTGTTGTCTCCAGTGCCTCTGATTGCTGTTCATGTTGCGTCCGCGTCCTCTTGTGGGTCTTTTGCTTTGCCCTCCCTCCTCTCCTGGTGTGTCTGTACTTTCGCCCTGCTCTAAAAAATCCTTTCTTTTATTTCTGTTTGAAGCTCTGATTGATTGGATACTTGTGGAGGTACTAGGGGTGACACTGTTTACAGGTTCATTTTCCTCTCCATCTGTATCTGAGATGTCACTTTGAATTACTGTTGATTTGGTATTATTTCCTGGATTTTTGTAAAAGTTTTTATTACGCCATTTGTAGACTTTATTGTTTTTAAAGTCTGTGATGTCTCTATTCAATTTACCTTGTTTTATTTCTTTCAATTCTAATTCCAGTTTGTCTAATTCCTTTTGATAGGATTTATAAAGTTTGTCAAATTCAGTATCTGTTTCAAATTTGGTTAGATTTTCAGTTAGTTCTTTAATTTTGTCTTCCAAAAGATCGTATTCAGAGCTATCATGTTTCATTAGGATTTTCATGAGTTTTACAGAGCATTCTGACAATGCTTCTTCCCATTCCGCTGTTAGTTTGTAATCTTTAAATTCAAATGCCGGGAACAGCTGGATTCTAAGCCCTCTAGGGATTAATTCTTTTTCAATATACTTCTCAAAGAAGTGTCTGTTCCACCAGACTTTGTCCTGCTTGTACATGGTTTTGTGCATATCCCTTAGGATGGAATCTAGGGAGGTGTAATTGCTAGAATTGGGACTAGAGCTATTGCTATCAAATATATCATTTAAATCTGCAGTTCTTTTTTGTTTTCTCGCCAGTCTATCTTTTTCCCATAGACTATCCATTTTGTGGTTTGTTTATTTTAAATTTTATGAGTCCGTGTGCTCTACTGTATGAAATTCTGACACTTCAGAGATAAATAGTCTACTACAACACAAATACAGTGGCACCACACCAGCAGCCTTTTCTAAATTAAAATTAGCTGAAATAAACCATGTTCATGTCTTGTTATTTATTGTAACCGAAAAGTTGGTGCTGTGCAGTGTGTAATATCTATCTTTTTGTCCATCCACAGGGATAGATAAATACGAAACTATCAAAGATATACAACTTTTCATCAGAAAACTATATTTAAAGAAACAGTTTGCTGTACCCAGCATAGATTGGGGCTGGAATACAGAAGAGTTAGAAACTATTCAAGACTTGGACACCCTATTAGGAGAGTCAGCTGATATAGAACATGGCAAATGGAGAGATTTAGTTCAAACTAAATCAACCTATGTACCTAAAAAAATACACTGTCCTCAAATAGAGGTATTTAACCAGATGGTTTGTAAAGACATCTCTGCTCTACATCCTCTACCAACAACCCCCAATCTAACTTATAAGGAAAAACAAGCACTGAAAGATATGAGTACTTGGGATGAAGTGGTAATCAGAAACGCAGACAAGGGTGGAAATATTGTAATATGGCCCCTTGAGATGTATCTAAAGGAAGCCAACAAACAATTAACAGATAAAAATTGCTACATGAGACTTCTAAACAACCCTACTACAGGCTATCTTAAAATCTATAACCATATGATAAATGAAGCAAAGCAAAATTCCATCCTCAACGCTAAAGAAATCAAATTTCTACAGAGAGATCATCCTATTACACCAACTTTCTATCTCATTCCAAAGGTGCATAAGAACAAGCACATACCCCCGGGCAGACCGATTGTTTCGGGAATAGGCTGTTTAACAGAACAGGCCAGTAAATATCTAGATTACAGACTGAGAAGATTTGTACAAGAACTCCCTTCTCATGTACAAGATACCATGGAAGTTCTTCAAAGATTAAATGATATCCATACTGATAAAAATACCTGGTTGGTAACAACTGACGTTGAATCTCTATATACCTCAATCAACCACGTGGACGGAATAAAAGCAGTTCAGTACTATCTAGATCAAAAATCAGAAGAAGATAAACAACACGATGAATTCATAATCAAACTCCTTAAATTTATTCTCCAATACAACTATTTTATCTTTGACAATAAATACTACCTTCAAACAAGGGGAACAGCCATGGGGACAGCATGCGCACCAACATATGCGAACCTTTTTCTTGGCTGGTGGGAGGCAGAATATGTATTCACAGAGAACAATAAGAATTATACAGATAAAATCCCTATGTGGCTTCGGTACATAGATGATATCTTCTTCATCTGGGAAGGATCATATCGAGAACTGCAAGAATTTATTAATCTACTGAATAATAATAACATAAACATCAAACTAACCCACAAAGCAAACCAACAACATATCAACTTCTTGGATCTAACTATACTTAAAGATACTGATGGGACCATAAAAACAGATCTTTTCAGAAAAACTACGGCAACCAACAGCCTACTCCATAATAGCAGTGCACATGCAAGTAACACCATGAAGAGTCTTCCTACAGGGGAATTCCTGAGAATCAGGAGAAATTGTTCAGATTTACATACTTTCCAAACACGTGCTCAAGAATTGGAGAATAGATTATTGGAGAGAGGATACAGCAAAAGAACCATTAAGAAAGCAAAATACAGAGCACAAGAAACCAATAGACAAGAACTATTAAAGAAGAAATTCAGACCCAGGAGTGATGCTCCTAGACTGATAACCACATACAATTCCCAAAGCAAAAAGGTTAATGAAATTTTTAATAAATATTGGTACATCCTTAAATCTGATCCAATCCTAAAGGATATAATAGGAATAAGACCCTCCATTTCTTACAAACGAACTCGCAACATTAAAGATATGATCACAAGTAGTCATCTACAGAGACACAAAACCAGGACAGCATTAGCACCAGGATCACACAAATGTGGCAACTGTAGCACATGTAAATATATGATCAAATCTGATCATATAATGGACCGATTCAGAAACAAACATGTCATCAAAGATTACATCAGCTGCCAAACGGAGGGAGTAATATATCTACTCAATTGCAAGTGTGAAAAATTTTACGTAGGGATGACAACACGAAAATTAAGAGTGAGAATAATGGAACATCTACGCAACATCAGAAACGCTGAGAAAGATAAGAAAGATGAGAAAACTCTAACAAGTGTCGCACAACATTTCCTACAGTACCACAAAGCTAATGCTGAAGAATTACAATGTAAAGGTGTAGAAAGAATAAGATTGGGCATCAGAGGAGGAAATCTTGAAACAGCTTTATTAAAAAGGGAAAGTAGATGGATATACCTTCTCAATACTGTACAACCATTCGGGATGAACGAAAATAATAATTTTTATGTGCATCTTCAAACATAGATTAGAAGTAACAATTCAAAAAAATGTCCCTAATACAAACAAGTATATGGAAGAGACACACGAATTTGAGTAAATAATAACAGTGATGATATAAACAATAAAACCACAAGTTCTCAGTTAATTAAGAGCGATTTGGATTAATTTCAAAAAAACTTTTTACATGAAAAAAAAACATTTTTACTTAGTAACAAACACTTCACCTAAATCACTATGTGTTGCAACTAACAACTGAAATGTAATTTAATCACACATACTTTTAATACTTTATGTTATTAAACTCATAGTTGAGTAATGAGCACGCATATAACATATGCAATATTCACTTACTGTACTTTACATACAGTATTGTTTTTACTGTCAATCACTTGCCCTTTTATCACATACACCCATATGCACCCACCACTATGTATTATCCTACACATGGAAGCACATACCCTTATCTCAGTCACTCACTTACAATCCATACACAATATTCTAAAGAAACATGACACGGTTAGATTTCATTTTAATAATTTTATTTATATTCTCTTTCCATTATTTCAATCAGAAGAGCACTTTTTGGTACAGTAATTAAAACAAATTTCTCACCACATTATTATATTAGACTTTCTTCTGTTAGAATTTAAACACTGGGTGTTTTAGAAAAACACACATATAAGTGGAAGCAACACAAACACTTTTTTAGTATAGAGACATGTCAACACCAATGTATATATTTCTTCATATCAGATGACATGGAATAGAATCAGCACCATCATATACCCTATAGTATCTCCCAGATTTATGCTTTTTTTTCGTTAAATCAAGTATAACAATGACACAAATAATTATATTAAACTCAAATGAAAGGATACATATAACCATATTACACAAAATAAAATAGAAAAAGCAATTTGAACAAATATGACACTTTAATTATGCTTTTTATGTAATTTGTATTATTATAACACTCTGTAAATTATTTCAGTAAAAAGAAACATCAAAACCAAGTAAAAGAAACAGAGTGAAGAATATCTCTATAACTAAAATAAATAAAAACTATTCTCAATTTATATTACTCTACTACCCTATCATAAAACATTAGACATATATTTCATTACTATAATTTTAAAAAACTGATACAAGAAATTCATCAATATATGTGGAACATGATATATTAAATGAATAGGACCAAATAACCATAATTTTAAAAAAATTGATACAAGAAATTCATCAATATATGTGGAACATGATATATTAAATGAAGTGGGCCAAAAAAACTATTATGGTGAAGATTCACACTATTATAAGCAATTTAAGACTTCCAGATGGAAACTTTGTTTCCCTTTATTCTCCTTTAATAAAATGCAGCTAATATCTGCCCAAGGCACATCAGGACCTCACACTGTTGATCGTCTAACTCATTCAGCTATTGCCAATAAAGAAACTTAATGGTTGGTGGAAACCAACAGATTGACATCTAGACTACCCAATCAAACAGGAGATAAGTTTGGGACCGGGTCCTCAACCCGCTTATATTCTCTAACTTCCGGCGGCTCGCCGCCTTTGAAAAAGCCCGATACGGGCGAAACCGGTCAGGGGGTTGTAGAGCTTAGGGGAGCTCTATAGATTTTTTAAAAAACTTTACCTTAGAATTGTCGGCCAGTATAGGAGGCTATAGACCTAAAATCTTTAGTGATATCTAGAAGAATTTTGAACCACTTTATATTGTTATTTACTAAGCTATCGCTAATCTACACAAAACAGAATGCCGCACACCATTAGCAAGTAACGCTGTTGGAAATCAGCTATGTTAAGAGCTGTATATTAATCACAAATCTTTTTAGGGGGGAATATTAGATACTGAGCCTTATTGACCAACTGGTATAATAATCACTGTGAATCGCTAGCGTGTTACTAACTTTTGCAGTGAGTTGGCATAATTTTGGGGGCCACAAACTCAGACCGGATATTTTCCGGTATAGTCATTTAAACTGACTGAACTCACTTCACTAGTATATTTATACTGGCATGTCCAGATCTAGTATTAAAACCTACTTGATAGTTGTTTATTAACTAATCCACACGATACTCGTCTCCTTTTGCTGCACTTAGTGAATGTGTTTAATATACCAAATATCTATTGCTTTTGATATGAACGATTCATTTAATTTATTAAAGTAAACATATTCCTACTTGGTACACACAGCAAATATTATCAGAATTAAATGTGATGGTACAGATACATAATAAGTAACATCACACGTTTGTAAGTATCAATAAAAAACAGTCAAAGGTAGCATAGGCAAGTGGCATGCTTTATAACCTACATGACTCAGTATCAATCTAAGTACAGTATTAAAGTGACACTATAAGTGACTCACAAGAGTTTGAAAGTAATTTTGAATACGTGGGAATCTATACTCTATAGTATCCACCCAGATACTAATGAAATTTGATATCATATGTAGATAGGAAGTGTTATTACACAGTTTCAAAGTGAATGTTCTACAATCATATCACCCAGGACAAAATTAAGCACAATATGAATGTGTTGTTATGTGTATAAATAAAGTGATATCACACAACTATAAATATCACTATTCCTATATTTTCTGAATATCTTCAGTGTGACAGATTGACATAACCCAATCACAAATAGAATATTGAAACTGAGATCTCCAATTGTGATCTGAGGATAACACTCAGAATAAAACAAATAACAAAATAAACATACTTATCTAAACATTTATTCCTATAAAGGTTTGACATCAAGTGGCATTATAACACTATATATGATGACTCCCATGGTATATTAATACCCTATATCACTATCACACATACTGTACTTGATATTATAACATTGATCCTCCCTACTAACTATTCAATCTGCTAATAGTGGGCATTAGTATAGTTACCTACCTATACAATTTCCTTCTTAACACTTTTGACACATCAAAGGCTTACTGAAAATTAAGGAATAGGCCTCCAATTCTTTGGTTGTTTTTAATGAGTGTTTTATTTTAAATATACTTAATAAAAGTTACATTTTAATTTCCCAATTTTCTCCACTACTAGTCCAGGCTCAGAGTGCTATATGTGCAGTCTTTGGAGAGGTCTCTTCCTCTCTTTTGTCTAGTTTTACATCCCTATCTTTACCCGTTTCACTCACAAACTTTTTGAGGATTTTCACAATGGATTGGTTATAACGCTCTGCAACACCACTTGAGGCAGCTCTATATGCAATATGGAGCTTTCTTTTAACCCCTAGTATTTTCCACATTTTGGTCATCACTTCACTAGTGAAGTGGGTTCCCTGATCTGATTTTGATTCTTTGGGGTAAACCAAATCTGGAAATCACGTGGTTGATGGCAATGCTGCGCATGCTTCAGCAGTATAGTTAGGTGCACTGATGCAATCTACCCATTTAGTGAATAGGCATGTCACTGTCAACATGTATTTGTTACCTCTTGATGACCTTGCTACTGGACCAAATAAAATCAATTTGTATATCTGACCATGTCATTACCATCCCCCTTTTCTGCAATGGTGCTCTATGTGTTGGTGCAGTGGGTTGGAACTGTGGACAGATTAAACAACCTTGACAGTAAATTTGAACATCTTTCAACATGTGTGACCAAAAGGCATAGTCACCAAATATTTCATATGTGAGTTTGGCACCACGATGACCAGATGGGGGAGCATCATGGGCATGTTGAAGCATGAGACCTCTGAACTTGGTGGGTACTACCCATTGCTGGATGCCAGTTTTGGAGGTTCTAATTAACAAACCATCCTGTAACTTGAATTGTGATCTTGACTTCATTAAGATTTTAAGATCTTCCTTGCCAATACAATCATCTTTTGAGATGGGGTTGCTTTCAGGATCTTCTATGTGTTTATAGAAGATGTCTACAATGGGGTCTTCTTTTTGACTAGTGATCAGGTCCATTGTACTAGATTAGGCTCACTCTGTTATTTAGCCTGGTTTCTGGTAATGGCTTCTACCTGAATTGCACCCATTAAAGGGCCATTATAGACTAATTTTTTCTTTGCATAAATGTTTTGTAGATTATCTATTTATAAAGTCCATAAAGTTTTTTTTTTTTTTTAAATGTATAATTTTGCTTATTTTTAAATAACATTGCTCTGATTTTCAGACTCCTAACCAAGCCCCAAGGTTTTATTTGAATACCGTCAGCTACCTTCTCTAGCTTGCTCCTGTTTGTGTAAAGGGTCTTTTCATATGCAAAAGAAGGGGGAGGGGGGGGAGTGTCTTATTTCCCACTTGCAGTGGGCTTTCCAACTACCTTTTCAACAGAGCTAAACTGAAAGCTTCTAAGTAAGTTTTTAAACAGTTTTATACTGGATTTTTATATCAGTATCTGTGCATTTTATTCGTTATAGTAGTGTCTATTACATGCAGTTATATGAAAATGAGTGTATACTGTCCCTTTAAGTGGTCGATATTAAGGAGTTCTCCAGTTATGGCTCCTTGTTTGGCTAATGAATCTGCAAGATCATTGCCTTCCTTATTTGGACCTAGAACCCTGGAATGACCCTTGGGCCTCTAGTTATCAAGCCGTCAACCTCAAATACGCTGGAATTCCGCAGCGTATTTGTGGCGAGGCTGATTCGCCTTAGTTATCAAGCCCTATACACTGGCAAAAGTAGAATTTAGTGACGTAGGCTTCGATCCGCCGGACTCAGTCTGACACAGATCGACTCTTACGTCACTCCAGATGTTCCGAACACAAGTTCGGCATAATCTGACTACTTTTGCTAGTTATCAAAAAACTAGCAGGTACGCTCGGCACTTTCCGGCCCAGCGTACCTGGTTTTCAATCCGCCACCCTGGAGGCAGTGGATCCCATAGGAATCAATGGGAGTCTGACCATAGCGAAAGTTCATGTTCGCTGCTGCCCGACATCCCATTGATTCCTATGGGAGCTGTCTACACCTAACACCCTAACATGTACCCCGAGTCTAAACACCCCTAATCTGTCCCCCCCTACACCGCCGCAACTAAATAAATGTATTACCCCCTAAACCGCCACTCCCGGAGCCCACCGCCACTCTAATAAACTGATTAACCCCTAAACCGCCTCTCCCGGACCCCGCCGCCACTATAATAAATATGTTAACCCCTAAACCGCCGCTCCCGGACCCCGCCGCCACTATAATAAATATGTTAACCCCTAAACAGCCGGTCCCGGACCCCGCCACCACTATAATAAATATGTTAACCCCTAAACCGCCGCTCCCGGACCCCGCCGCCACCTACATAATACCTATTAACCCCTATCCTGCCCCCCCTACACCACCGCCACCTATAATACATTTATTAACCCCTATCCTGCCCCCCCTACACTGCCGCCACTTTAATAAAATTATTAACCCCTATCCTGCCCCCCACTACACCGCCGCCACTGTAATAAAATTATTAACCCCTAAACCTAAGTCTAACACTAACCCTAACACCCCCCTAACTTAAATATTAATTAGATAAATCTAAATAATATTTCTATTATTAACTAAATTAATCCTATTTAAAACTAAATACTTACCTTTAAAATAAACCCTAATATAGCTACAATATAAATAATAATTATATTGTAGCTATCTTAGGATTTATTTTTATTTTACAGGCAGCTTTCAATTTATTTTAACTAGGTACAATAGCTATTAAATATTTATTAACTATTTAATAGCTACCTAGTTAAAATAAAGAGAAATTTACCTGTAAAATAAAAACTAACCTAAGTTACAATTACACCTAACACTACACTATACTTAAATAAATAATTCCTATTTAAAACTAAATACTTACCTGTAAAATAAACCCTAAGATAGCTACAATGTAATTAATAATTACATTGTAGCTATTTTAGGATTTATATTTATTTTACAGGTAACTTTGTATTTATTTTAGCTAGTTAGAATAGTTATTAAATAGTTATTAACTATTTAATAACTACCTAGCTAAAAGAAATACAAAATTACCTGTAAAATAAATCCTATCCTGTTATAATTAAACCTAACACTACACTATCTTTAAATTAATTAAATAAATTAGCTACAAATAACTACAATTAAATGCAATTAAATAAACTAACTAAAGTACAAAAAATAAAAAAACTAAGTTACAAAAAATAAAAAAAATAAGTTACAAACATTTAAAACATATTACAACAATTTTAAGCTACTTACACCTAATCTAAGCCCCCTAATAAAATAACAAAGCCCCCCAAAATAAAAAAATGCCTTACCCTATTCTACATTAAAAAGTTAACAGCTCTATTACCTTACCAGCACTTAAAAGGGCCTTTTGCGGGGCATGCCCCAAAGAAAACAGCTCTTTTGCCTGTAAAATAAAAATACAACCACCCCAACATTAAAACCCACAACCCACACACCCCTACTCTAACCCAAACCCCCCTTAAATAAACCTAACACTACCCCCCTGAAGATCATCCTACTTTTAGCCGTCTTCAGCCAGCCGACCACCTATGGAACAGAAGAGGACATCCACAGCGGCCAAAGTCATCATCCAAGGGGCGCTGAAGAAGTCTTCCATCCGATTGAAGTCATCATCCAAGGGGCGCTGAAGAGGTCTTCCATCCGATTGAAGTCTTCATCCAGGCGGCGTCTTCAATCTTCATCCATCCGGAGCAAAGCCATCTTCAGACGAGCCGACGCGAAGCCATCCTCTTCTTCCGACTGACTAACGATGAATGACGGTTCCTTTAAGTGACGTCACCCAAGATGGCGTCCCTCGAATTCCGATTGGCTGCTAGGATTCTATCAGCCAATCGGAATTAAGGTAGGAAAAATCTGATTGGCTGATTTAATCAGCCAATCAGATTGAAGTTCAATCTGATTGACTGATCCAATCAGCCAATCAGATTGAGCTCGCATTCTATTGGCTGATCAGAACAGCCAATAGAATGCGAGCTCAATCTGATTGGCTGATTAAATCAGCCAATCAGATTTTTCCTACCTTAATTCCGATTGGCTGATAGAATCCTATCAGCCAATCGGAATTCGAGGGATGCCATCTTGGATGACGTCACTTAAAGGAACCGTCATTCGTCGTTAGTCCGTCGGTTGAAGAGGATGGCTCCGCGTTGGCTAGTCTGAAGATGGCTCCGCTCCTCTCCGGATGGATGAAGATTGAAGACGTCGCCTGGATGATGACTTCAATCGGATGGAAGACTTCTTCAGCGCCCCTTGGATGATGACTTCAATTGGATGGAAGACTTCTTCAGCACCCCTTGGATGATGACTTCAATCAGATGGAAGACTTCTTCAGCGCCCCTTGGATGAAGACTTCGGCCGCTGCGGGTGTCCTCTTCTGTTCCATCGGTGGTCGGCTGGCTGAAGACGGCTAAAGGTAGGATGATCTTCAGGGGGTAGTGTTAGGTTTATTTAAGGGGGGTTTGGGTTAGAGTAGGGGTGTGTGTGTGGTGGGTTTTAATGTTGGGGGGTTGTATTTTTATTTTACAGTCAAAAGAGCTGTTTTCTTTGGGGCATGCCCTGCAAAAGGCCCTTTTAATGGCTGGTAAGGTAATAAAGCTGTTAACTTTTTAATGTAGAATAGGGTAGGGCATTTTTTTTTATTTTGGGGGGCTTTGTTATTTTATTAGAGGGCTTAGATTAGGTATAAGTAGCTTACAATTGTTGTAATATTTTTTAAATGTTTGTAACTAATTTTTTTTTATTTTTGTAACTTATTTTTTTTTTTTTATAACTTAGTTTTTTTTTATTTTTTGTAGTTTATTTAGTTTATTTAATTGTATTTAATTGTAGTTATTTATAGCTAATTTATCTAATTAATTTAATGATAGTGTAGTGTTAGGTTTAATTGTAACTTAGGCTAGGATTTATTTTACAGGTAATTTTGTATTTCTTTTAGCTAGGTAGTTATTAAATAGTTAATAACTATTTAATAACTATTCTAACTAGCTAAAATAAATACAAAGTTACCTGTAAAATAAATATAAATCCTAAAATAGCTACAATGTAATTATTAATTACCCTATTCTAAATTTAAAAAGTTCAAAGCTCTTTTACCTTACCAGCCCTGAAAAGGGCCCTTTGCGGGGCATGCCCCAAAGAATTCAGCTCTTTTGCCTGTAAAAAAACCCATATAATACCACCCCCAACATTACAACCCACCACCCACATACCCCTAATCTAACCCAAACCCCCCTTAAATAAACCTAACACTAAGCCCCTGAAGATCTTCCTACCTTATCTTCACCACGCCGGGTTCACAGATCGTTTTTTTCAGCTCAAACTGCCCCATTGTTTTCTATGGGGGAATCGTGCACGAGCACGTTTTTGAAGCTGGCCGCGTCCGTAAGCAACGCTGGTATCTAGAGTTGCAGTGGCGGTAAATATGCTCTACGCTCCCTTTTTGGAGCCTAACGCAGCCCTTCTGTGAACTCTAAATACCAGCGGTATTTAAAAGGTGCGGGAGAAAAAAAGCCAGCGTAGCTAACGTGCCCCTTTGGCTGCAGAACTCTAAATCTAGCCCTTAGGGTTTATTTTACAGATAAGTATTTAGTTTTAAATAGGAATAGTTTATTTAAGTATAGTGTAGTGTTAGGTGTAATTGTAACTTAGGTTAGTTTTTATTTTACAGGTAAATTTCTCTTTATTTTAACTAGGTAGCTATTAAATAGTTAATAATTATTTAATAGCTATTGTACCTAGTTAAAATAAATTGAAAGTTGCCTGTAAAATAAAAATAAATCCTAAGATAGCTACAATATAATTATTATTTATATTGTAGCTATATTAAGGTTTATTTTAAAGATAAGTATTTAGTTTTAAATAGGATTAATTTAGTTAATAAGAGTTATAATATTTAGATGTATTTAATTAATATTTAAGTTAGGGGGGTGTTAGGGTTAGGGTTAGACTTAGGTTTAGGAGTTAATAATTTTATTATAGTGGCGGCGGTATAGGGGGGGGGCAGGATAGGGGTTAATAAATTTATTATAGGTGGCGACGGTGTAGGGGGGCAGATTAGGGGTTAATAAGTTTAATATAGGTGGAGGCGGGGTCCGGGAGTGGCGGTTTAGGGGTTAAACAATTTATTTAGTTGCGGCGGGGTCCGGGATCGGCAGGATAGGGGTTAATAAATTTATTATAGGTGGCGGCGGTATGGGGGGGCAGGATAGGGGTTACTAGGTACAATGTAGGTGGCGGTGGGCTCCGGAAGCGGCGGTTTAGGGGTTAATACATTTATTATAGTTGCGGCGGTGTCAGGGAGCGGTGGTTTATGGGTTAATAACTTTATTTAGTTGCAGGGGTCTCCGGGGGCGCCGGTATAGGGGGTAGAACAGTGTAGTTTAGTTTGGGTGCTTAGTGACAGCTTGTCAATAAAGCTGTCAAAAAGCCGAAGAGCAGCGAGATCGGATGAGTGATAACTATCACAGTCCGCTGTTCATCGCCCCGTACTTGGTGCACGGCTTTTTGACAGATTTATTGATAACTTTGGAGAGCGTATTCAGGTCTGCGGTGGCGATGGTAGGCGAGCTTAGGCGGGCGTATTGGGGCCGGCGATGGCAGGTAAGTAGACACGTTGATAACTAGAGGCCTATGTCTTTTTCCAGTGGATGGTTAAATCTGCATGCCATTTCTTTTCCAAGTTGGAAGGTATTCAACAAAACTGGCGCGCACATAATTTGAGTCGGTAATGATCACAAATTCATGAATACCATGTTCAATAGCCATCTCAATGGGTTTAAGAACAGCAGTTAGTTCTGCAACTTGACTGGATCTTGGTCCAATGTTGAAACCTGTAGAAATATTTGGGAATCCATTGGCCCAAGTTATACCAATGCCAGCCACTAATCTGCGCTCATTTTCGATAGTGGCATGGGAAGAACAACCATCAACATATACCCAAGGTAATTTTTGACAATGGTGACATTATATATTTTATATAGGGCAAGCAATTGTTCCTCCAGGAAATCATCTTCTAATAATTCCTCCCCAGGATCCTTAGCAGTACAGTCGTGGAGCTCAGCAAGCCCCTGTGCGACTGGATTCTTTTTATTCTGCTTGTAGCGAATTTCTAAAAGCCAGCCTTGTAAGGAAAGAGCCCACTCTGTTATGCGGCTATAAGACAAATTCCCATTTCTTATTCTCTCACTTTGCAAATATAGCAAAGGCTGGTGGGCCGTTTCTACAATAATTTTCTCACCCTGTATATAGCTGCGAAAATTTTGCAGAGCCCATACAGTAGATAAGAGGGCTTTTTTCGCAATCGCTACATTTTATTTCTACTGGGGATAGATTTTTGCTCACATAAGAAATTACTTTGCTTACATTATCATGCTTTTGGTATAAAACAGTACTCATGCTTATATCTGTGTAGCCTGTTTCTAAATAGAAAGGTTTACCACCTTCAGGGTACGCTAAGCAAGGTGCTTGAGTGAGTTTCCTCTTCAGCTCCTTGATGGCTGTCTCTTGAGACTCACTCCAGTGCCATTTCACATCCTTCTTTAGAAGAAGTAAGTTGTGGTTTAGCTAATTCTGCATAATTATCAATGAATTTGCGAGAATAATTTGTCATACCCAGGAATGATCTCAATTCCTTTAAGTTAGTTGGATTTTTAGAATTTATTGTAGCTTCCACATTTTTCTTCTGAGGATTTAGCCCTTCAGAAGTAACTTCATGTCCTAAGAAGTTTACACGAGTGCGGCACCATTGAGCTTTTTATAGGTATAATTTGACACCTGCCCTTTTAAGTTGACTGAGGATATGGTTAAGCTCTGCGATGTGTTTTTCAAAGTCTGTGCTTTTGATTAAAACATCATCAACATAAGATAAGGTCCCCCTTTCCAGTTCATCAGGCATAGCCTTATGCATGAATACAGCAAATTCATGTCCAGAATTTATGTATCCAAATGGAAGTCTCTGGAATGCATACTGGACATTTTGGAATGAGAATGCCAGCTTATACTGGTCCTCCTCATGTACCTTTATGGTCCAATATCCATGTGCACAATCAATGGCAGTGAATATTTTAGATCCCTGCATCTGCGCTAGGCACTGGTCAATATATGGCACAGGCCAGCCAGACATGTACACTCGTTTGTATAGCTGTCTTAAATCAGCACACAAATGCCATTGTCCATTGGGCTTAAGAACACCTAGAATAGAATTATTATAAGAACTGTGCACCTGTCAGATAATACCTCTTTCTTCCAAGTTCCTTATGATTTCTGCGAGAGAATCATATGTGGCTAAAGGAAGTCTTTATTATTTAACAAAAACAGGTGGTGCATTGGGATCTGTTTGGATTCTTGCAATGTGCAAGTCTGTACCTCAGTCATAAGAATCCCTAGCAAAAATATTCTTGTACTCCATCAGGAGTTCTCGCAGTTGTCGGAGTTCATCATCACTGGAACAGCCATTAGCTAAAGATATTTGCTCTTCGACTATTTGCTGAAATCCTGGAAAGATTTCAGGCTGTCCTATTTCATAGGCTTCTTCCAACCTAGAGGTGAGGTCCCCTTGATTATAATTTATATTGCCCCCATAACTCTGGGTATTGGGGTATTCTTGCAGTTTAATCAGTTGATTAAACACCAGGGAGGCTTCTTCAATTTTAAAGATGCCTTCCTCTGAGCTGAAGGGATAAATAGACTGAATTGTAAATAGTCCCTCTGGTATAGATGCAAAGGATTGTTCTATTAATTGTTCTTCAGATAAATATCCTTCAGTTATTAGCCCAATTACATTATTCTGGAATCCAAAAGTGTAATAACTTGATTCCAGTGAATATCCTATGGTAGTTCCCTTGGATAAGGTTATATCCTGTGGGGTCATGTTATGCACAATAACATGTATTGGAATAGTTCCAATATTTACCATAGGAGTATAGGTCATTGTGATACCCAGATTTTGTATTCTATGTGAGAGGCAAATTAGTGTTTCAGAAGTTCTTTATTTCTGACCTCTCTTTACTTGTAAGGGAAGAGGAATCTATCAGCCCCAGCAGGAATTATAAAATCGTTAGACACCTGCATATTCACAGCATATGGCAATTGCTGGTTTGATTTCAGGGCTGCGTTTTCATCCTGAAATAATTCAGGATCCCCCCTTAACCTGCTCCAGAAGTAAGAGTTAATCAAATCTATTTGTATGGTATATCTATGTAAGAGATCATTGCCAATGTATATTTGATTATGGGGAGCATTTAAAACTAAAAACAGGTGCTTTGCTGATTTATTACCTATAGATATAGATAATAAGCACTTTGCTGTGACATTATAGCTTTCAGACCTGTCATCCAGGCCGTGGACATAGTGGTCTTGGGGAGAAAGATATTTAATCACTTTAGGTTCAGCTAACTGCGCTAATAAGCCTTTGCTTATATAGCTAGCTTCCTGTTTTAAGTTTAATTTGGCATACTTGGTTTTCCCAAGGTCATGCACTTGCATAGGGATAAAAAGATCATCCTTAACTTTCTCAATTCCTGTGAGGTATTGAACGTGGCCTTCCCCCTTAGGGATTTTATGATCCCCCTTGTGGAGAGATATGGTTAATACATCGCCATCTAAGGAAATATTTGCTATCTTTCCAGGTGAAATTTTTAAAGTATTACCATCAGAGCCACTTAAAGGAGTCTGATCATCTATCTGCAGGATTGTTACTTCAGGTACAGAGTTATTTATGAAATGAATCTCCACAGCATCTGGCTTCTCTTCCACCACGTGACAGTTATGTCGGGTGCGAGATATATCGGATTTCTCATAATTGATGGGTCTTTTTACTTGTTACCAAATTACATTATTTATGAAATCAATTATGGTGCTTAATCGCTTCAGGAGATCACTACCAATAATTAAACGATCAGTTGGCAGATCCACTATAATGACAGGGTGTCTTATAACCCTGTTCCCCAGTTTAAATTTTAACCATGCCATACCATAGACTTTTAGAGAGTCACCCCCAACACCTATTAGTGAACCATCAAATTCTTTTATTATTAGGTTTGTGGGGTGTTAGCTCATTTAGCTGTGTGTAGTACCTGCGGGATAGAATCCAGTATCATTTTATCCCATGATAGGGTTGGAAACTGAATCCTGCAGCTCAGCTAATACATAATATCTCCCTGCAGTTTCTACCATTTCACACATAAAACTGGCATGGTTACACAGTTGTGGGCTTCGCCATGTGTTACCTGAATCCGCCGTGTTACCTGATGCAGAAGAAACTTCATTCTTACCATTCATTTCCTCTATAATAGGGCTGATTGGGTTTTTGTGTACTGCATCTGTGGAAATAAGGTTAAGAGAATGCTGCAAAGGAAGAGATTGGTTAGAGCTTTCAGGCCGAGGTTGCTCATCATCACAGCTAAACCGTCCGTTTACGGTGTGAAGGGAGAGAATATGATTAGTACCATTATTTACATTTATCATTTCATTTAGTATATCTCTTCCCTCTCTTTCAGGTAATATCAGAGTATTTATGATTGCGCCTGTGGCCCACTGTTGACCATTGGCTGTACCCCTAAAAAAGTATTATTCAGTGGCTGAGAAGTAAACGCTTGACTCATATTAGCGAATTGTTCGCTCAACCGATTTAACTGGGTACTAAGCTGATCTACTTGATTGAACAAGTTACCTCTACCCCTGGGCCTATCTCTTGATTCCTGGACCATTGGGTCCCCTCAGAATCAGGGCCACTATTTCTATCCTGGCGTGGTTGCCCCTGGGGTTCAGCTTGTCTTGCATTATTTTCTTGGGGTGCACTATTTAACTGGGGCGACTGGTTACCCTGAGAATATCTGTGCCACTTATTGTATCTACCTTTAAGGGGATACCTATTACCTGTTGGTATTCTTCTCTTTGGGAATAATTATTTACCTGAGTATGCCCCCCATCTTGAGCATAGTTTCTCTGCGCCTCAGCCCGTGTTGGGGAAGGGGCAGAGTTAAAACTTTGTGGGGATGGCCTGTTTTCTTGGGCCACTTCTGCATACGTCTTCTTTTTGGACTCTAAATTTAGGGGGCTAGGTGACACCCTAGTTTCGGCCACTACTTTACTACTGGGTTTTGATTCCCTTTTAACCCCCTGTTTTTTAACCGGACTGCTGAATAGAGTATATCTTTGTACACTCTTTGATCAGCCAGTCTAATTAGCAGTGCTCATCAAAATCTCTAGCTAAATTAACTTTGATGTGCGCCGGCAATGCTTCGAAAAATAAATTCACAAATTCTGAGCATTCCAATATGGGATAAACTTCAGCCATACTGTACGCACTTTTCAGTACAGAAAGGAATTCTATAGGGCTTTGATTTGTACTACATTTTAAACCGTATACAGCTATTTTCGCTGCAGTTTTGCCAAAATTCTTTTCTGCACTGTCGTTTTGTCTCATTCCAGGAATGAATATTCATATCCTTTAGTGAAGCAAAGAATTTGTGATATTTACCTTCAAATACCCAGGGTAGAAATTCAATTTTTGACTGCTCACTTGTAACATTCATAATGGATAAAGCATTTTAATAAGTCACTAAGTGGTCAATTATAGAATTGGTTCCCTTGTTGGAGAACTAAGGTACTGCATGACTTAAAATTTTTATTATTTTAGGGGTGTCATATACCATATTAGATGTATCTCGGCCTTTCCTAGGAGCATTATTTTTGGGGTTGGAGTGTTCCCTATCTTCCCTATATTTACTATGGGGACACCCCCTATGTACATTAGTACTGCGTGGGCTATGTGGGTAGCTAGCTCTGCCCTCTGACTCACTACTAGAGCTTTCCCCCTCATTGCTAACAGAGGGGTTTCCCTCATTGCTAACAGAGGGGTTTTCACTATGACAATACGGCCTATTTAAACCACTTAACTGTCTCTGGCTTTGGGCAAGTTGCTTATGTAAATCTTCTATTTGAGCTAGTAATTTTTGGTTATGATTATCTAAGGTGGCCATGTCTTGTTTAAATGTGAATTTCAAGTCCACAAAGAGTGGACTTAAGTGGTTGGATGTGCACCAATACTTTTTGTTGTTTTGTAATTGTTTTGATCACTTTGGTAGCACTCCCACAATATGTGTGTTAAGATTAAACAGTCCTTTTGTGGTGTGCTTCACCAAAAAAAACCTTTGTTGTATCTCTTAAATAGGGAGCTGACCAAATCCCTCCCCTTTGGTTAATGCACATCACCCAGCCCAGGTATGTTCCAGATAAATATACTTAATAAGTTAGAAAGCTTCACACTGTGTAGACATGACTTGCTGCAGTGTGGAAACTGGTTAATGTTAGGACCAGTCTATATGGGACACCTTGTAAGTGGTGACTGGCTTAGCAGAATATGATCATATTGTGTGACTAAAATCCTATTTCATTTAAAGGCATTTTTTACAGCAAAAAAATTTTTTTGCAGCATAAATATAAGTCAATATTATTGTGATATGTTAATCCCAATTTTATTTGAACTATGTAAGTATATTTAGCAGATAGAAGTATATGTGTTTTTGCAGCTCAAATATAAGCCAATATTATTGCGAGATGTTTATCCCAATCTTATTAGAAGCTATGTAAGTATATTAGGCAGACAGAAGCATATACAAGTATGCCATGAAAGAGTGGACTTAAGTGGTTGGATGTGCACCAATACTTTTTGTTGTTTTGTAATTCTTTTGGTCACTTTGGTAGCACTCCCACAATATGTGTGTTAAGATTAAACAGTCCTTTTGTGGTGTGCTTAACCAAAAACCCCCTTTGTTGTATCTCTTAAATAGGTAGCTGACCAAATCCCTCCCCTTTAGTTAATGCACGCCACCCAGCCCAGGTGTGTTCCAGATAAATATACTTAATAAGCTAGAAAGCTTCACACTGTGTAGACATGACTTGCTGCAGTGTGGAAACTGGTTAGTGTTAGGACGAGTCTATATGGGACACCGTGTAAGTGGTGACTGGCTTAGCAGAATATGATCATATTGTGTGACTAAGATTCCATTTCATTTAAAGGCATTTTTTACAGCAAAAACATTTTTTTGCAGCATAAATATAAGTCAATATTATTGCGAGATGTTAATCCCAATTTTATTTGAACTATGTAAGTATATTTAGCAGATAGAAGTATATGTGTTTTTGCAGCTCAAATATAAGCCAATATTATCACGAGATGTTTAACCCAATCTTATTAGAAGCTATGTAAGTATATTTGGCAGACAGATGCATATACAAGTATGCCATGAAAGAGTGGACTTAAGTGGTTGGATGTGCATCAATACTTTTTGTTGTTTTGTAATTGTTTTGGTCACTTTGGTAGCACTCCCACAATATGTGTGTTAAGATTAAACAGTCCTTGTGGTGTGCTTAACCAAAAAAACCCTTTGTGAAATTTCATTTTTGGCTATATTTAAATTCTCTTTGCATCTGTGTGATGAGCGAATACTATCTTCTAGTCCCTGTATTTGCAATTCCTTCTCTATGAGATATAGCGACATTTCGTCAATAATGCATATTACAAGGGGCCAAGATTTTAGTATTAGTTCGTCGCGTTTTTTGCGATTTTCGCATTGATTAATTTTTAATAATTCTTGGACTAATTCACTTTTTTCATTCCACCTTCCCTTATCAATAGCAATATTTTTAGCCTTAATTTCAAGCATATCCATATAATCATTTAAATCACCCGCAATATTACACCTTTTTAATGTGGCCTATAATGTCCATCTTAAGGAGTAAGTGGTAATTTCGGGGGAACAAATTTCAACACTATGTACAGAATTAAATTATTCACTTCTGGTTACTGACATTATTATATTAGCTTAGTATTTAGTTAAATTAAAATGTTAATACAATTTTGGCCAATAAGAGAAAATATATATATATTTTCAAAAATATTAATATTAATTTTGAAATATGAAAAATCAATGTTTCATCAATTTTTCAAAAATTCATTTTTAATAATTATTCTTTAAAATAAAAGCCCCAATAAAAATGCATATATCCAAACAATAAAATTAATGTCAATTCCTAAATTCTTTATATTAGTTAAAATTTATAGACACATTGAAATATATTTGTAGAAAACCAGATATGAATCAAAACTATACACGTTTAAACTGTTATAATAGGCTATGCAAAGATCATAAAAATTACCTTATTTATTAACCTTATTCACAATTGAATTTCATTAAAATACCACACTGAGATACCAAGGTATGGTTTGCTTAACTTCCAGACAAATATATTCAGTCAACTTAGCTCATAAAATATTCTATTTAACTCTAATTAAAACACCAGGAGTTATATATTCTTAATGTAAACAGCTAGTTTATATGCCAATCTATCTAAGCTGAAACAAATTATTTTGTTATCTACAATTAAGACTATTCTAAAATATAGGTATATTTGCAAAGATAAACTTCTTAGCATACAAAAAACAAGCTTAACACTATACAGGACTGTGAATATGAGTCTAAAATATAAAGTACCTTTTTTAAAATGGCTGAACTACAATTTGTTATGGTTACTAAATACCTGTGATTTAAATATCAAAAAATAAATAAATAGAACAATCATACATCACCAGTTTGAGCCAATTTGTAGTTCAATCTTTTGCAAATATTTTCAGATCACCTCATTTGAAGAAAAGTTATTGCATAGATCAAGAGTTAGTCTCAGTTTTTTGTTTAAAGTTGATTGTGTCCCAAGTATGGCAGCCAGTTATCAATCAGACCAGTGTAAACAGACCAAAAGCCTCAAGACTGTCCTCTCTTGCATTCTGCTTTTCTGTGTATAATCATCAGTGATCTGTTTTTGGTCACGCCCTATGGATGCTTGTCTTGGATTGGCCCTAACGGAGCTGAACATCTCATTGGTCACATGGATTTGCATGTGTTTTAATAGTTAATATATTTGGCTGTCATACCATTCTAATTTCCTAGGGGGCAGCAGACAACCAGCAAATACAGTCTCACCATCAATCACTGCTATTCCAAATCTCTCCCTATATAATGATTATTTAACATACTATAACTTATTGCATTAATCACTTACAATATTAATTATAGATGGGGTGATATCATATCATTTTTCTGATTACCCCAATACCAAACACATTCGTCTAGATTATGAGTTCTGCGCTAGGGTTAAAAAGCAGCATTAAGGGGTCCTAACGCTGCTTTTTAACGCCCGCTGGTATTACGAGTCAGGCAGGAAAGGGTCTACCGCTCACTTTCTTTCCGTGACTCGAGGCTACCGCAAATCCCCTTACATCAATTGTGTGTCCTATAGAATGAATTGGATATATATCAAAGCGCCAACCGTAGAAGGCAGGGTCTAAATACACTAAAATTACACTAAAATTGCTTTACAAATGTGTTTCAGTGTTTTGGTATCAACACTATTAAAAGATTGTTATCTTTCATCAATGAGAGTGAAAGTTTATACAATGAGACCAGTGTTAGTGGAACCCGATATTGTATTTAAACAGCTTTTATTAAAAAATGACAAACAATTAGTTAAAAAACACAATCCTCAGGATCTTAAAAACAAATCTCTGCTTGGCAGTATAAAAACAATCTTAATGTCCCTCATGGATCCATGTTAACAATCTAATCCTTATTCCAACCTTTCATTGGAGCTGTACAATCAATTTTGGAGTTTTTAAAGCTTCTACGGTCTGTTAAAAGTTCTTAAATACAGTATACCACAAATAATACCTTTTATATATTAAGGGTGGCAGACAGAATGCAGTTATTTCTCCGGATTGGCTAAATTATATCACCCAAAACCGGACCTAGATACATGTGCGGCAAAATATAATATGACACAAACTATCAAATTCTAAAACCTTGTGATTTTTGTGATTCCTATAACTATTACAAATGCTCATGTGTTTCCTAAAATATTATACAATGTACAACCTGCTTTGGAATTTCTTCCAAAACTGTGATAAAAAGAATGCTCTTCAAAAAACGCTTGAAAAGAACAAAAACATGTTATGTGGTGAAAAATGTGACAAAAGATATTAGAAAATTATGATGATAAAATGGAAAATATATTAAAAAATTCAAAAACTATATTAAAAAATATCCAAAAATTATATAAAAATCAAAAAATCAAAAAATGTATTGCAGTAAAAAACAATCTAGTGATTAATCCTCAGTCCAGTGCTTTTCCATAAAAACGTGTATAATAAAATATAGAATACAACCAATAAGTCAGTGGAGTGTCAGACTAATCCAATTCAGGATGAGTCAGTGCAGTGGAATGTCAAACAGTTAAAAAATAATAATTTCAAGTATCCTCACGGTCCTATATGTGCAAGGTTTTCAAGACACCCTGGGTCTCTCTTTTCTCAAGCGAGCGGTCCCTCAGCCTTTTCAAGCTTTTGCCCCTCTGCTTGCTAGCCCACGGTCCCTGGTTCTATGTATACAAGATCTTCAAGGCACCCTGGGTCCCTTTGCCCTCAAGCGTGCGGTCCCTAAGCCTCTTCAAGCTTTTGTCCCTCTGCTTGCTAGCTCACGGTCCCTCTGCCGAAAAAATATATAATAGTGTAGATTGCTACAATTTGGTAAATAATATGAAATAAACCTTACCAGCTGGTAAGGTTTATTTCATATTATTTACCAAATTTGACCACATAACATGTTTTTGTTCTTTTCAAGCGTTTTTTGAAGAGCATTCTTTTTATCACGGTTTTGGAAGAAATTCCAAAGCAGGTTGTACATTGTATAATATTTTAGGAAACACATGAGCATTTGTAATAGTTATAGGAATCACAAAAATCACAAGGTTTTAGAATTTGATAGTTTGTGTCATATTATATTTTGCCGCACATGTATCTAGGTCCGGTTTTGGGTGATATCATTTAGCCAATCCGGAGAAATAACTGCATTCTGTCTGCCACCCTTAATATATAAAAGGTATTATTTGTGGTATACTGTATTTAAGAACTTTTAACAGACCGTAGAAGCTTTAAAAACTCCAAAATTGATTGTACAGCTCCAATGAAAGGTTGGAATAAGGATTAGATTGTTAACATGGATCCATGAGGGACATTAAGATTGTTTTTATACTGCCAAGCAGAGATTTGTTTTTAAGATCCTGAGGATTGTGTTTTTTAACTAATTGTTTGTCATTTTTTAATAAAAGCTGTTTAAATACAATATCGGGTTCCACTAACACTGGTCTCATTGTATAAACTTTCACTCTCATTGATGAAAGATAACAATCTTTTAATAGTGTTGATACCAAAACACTGAAACACATTTGTAAAGCAATTTTAGTGTAATTTTAGTGTATTTAGACCCTGCCTTCTACGGTTGGCGCTTTGATATATATCCAATTCATTCTATTTCCATATTTTGACCACTAGGGGTCAATCTATCTTAGCTAAGGGTCACTTCCAGCAGGCGCTTGGTGAATTGGTCTAAGAATTGTGTGTCCTATCTTTTCTATGGGATTTGCCTAATTCTGGTATTACGAGTCTTGGAAGAAGTGAGCGGTACAGCCTCTACCGCCAAGACTCCAACTGCAAAAAAAAGTCAGTAGTTAAGAGTTTTATGGGCTAACGCCGGAATATAAAGCTCTTAACTACTGTGCTATAAAGTATACTAACACCCATAAACTACCTATGAACCCCCTAAACCGAGGCCCCCCCCCACATCGCAAACCCTATAATATCATTTTTTAACTCCTAATCTGCCGAACAGACATCGCGGCCACCTACATTATAGCTATGAACCCCTAATCTGCTGCCCCTAACATCGTCGACACCTACATTATATTTATTACCCCTAATCTGCCCCCCCATGTCGCCGCCACCTACCTACACTTATTAACCCCTAATCTGCCGACCGGACATCGCCGCCACTATAATAAATGTATTAACCCCTAAACCGCCGCACTCCCACCTCGCAAACACTATAATAAATTTTATTAACCCCTAATCTGCCCCCTAACATCGCCGCTACCTACCTACAATTATTAACCCCTAATCTGCTGCCCCCAACGTCGCCGCTACTATAATAAAGTTATTAACCCCTAAACCTAAGTCTAACCCTAACCCTAACACCCCCTAACTTAAATATAATTTAAATTAAACGAACTAAATTTAATAACATTAAATAAATTATTCCTATTTAAAACTAAATACTTACCTAGAAAATAAACCCTAATATAGCTCCAATATAACTAATAGTTACATTGTAGCTATTTTAGGATTTATATTTATTTTATAGGCAACTTTGTATTTATTTTAACTAGGTACAATAGCTATTGAATAGTTATTAACTATTTAATAGCTACCTAGTTAAAATAATTACAAAATTACCTGTAAAATAAATCCTAACCTAAGTTACAAATACACCTAACACTACACTATCATTAAACTAATTAAATAAATGACCTACAATTATCTAAACTAAAATACAATTAAATAAACTAAACTATAATACAAAAAAACAAACACTAAATTACAGAAAATAAAAAAAAATTACAAGAAGCTTAAACTAATTACACCTAATCTAAACCCCCTAATAAAATAAAAAAGTGGGGTATTGCCCCAAAGTAATAAGCTCTTTTACCTGTAAATAAAAATACAATACCTCCCCAACATTACAACCCACCACCAACATACCCCTACTCTAAAACCCACCCAACCCCCCCTTAAAAAAACCTAACACTAACCCCCTGAAGATCTCCCTACCTTGAGTCGTCTTCACTCCGAGACAAATTCTTCATCCAAGCGGGGCAGAAGAGGTCTTCCATCCGATTGAAGTCTTCATCCAAGTGGAGTCTTCTATCTTCATCTATCCGGAGCGGAGCGGCAGCATCCTGAAGACCTCCAATGCGGAACATCCATCCTGGCCAATGACTTCCTGCCGAATGACGGTTCCTTTAAATGACATCATCCAAGATGGCGTCCCTCATATTCCGATTGGCTGATAGGATTCTATCAGCCAATCCGAATTAAGGTAGGAAAAATCTGATTGGCTGATTCAATCAGCCAATCAGATTGAAGTTCAATCCGATTGGCTGATCCAACCAGCCAATCTGATTGAGCTTGCATTCTATTGGCTGATCGGAACAGCCAATAGAATGCGAGGTCAATCCCATTGGCTGATTGGATCAGCCAATTGGATTGAACTTCAATCTGATTTGCTGATTGAATCAGCCAATCAGATTTTTCCTACCTTAATTCCGATTGGCTGATAGAATCCTATCAGCCAATCGGAATTTGAGGGACGCCATCTTGGATGACGTTATTTAAAGGAACCGTCATTCGTCGTGAAGTTGTCGGCCAGGATGGATGTTCCGTGTCGGAGGCTCCGGATGGATGAAGATAGAAGATTCCACTTGGATGAACACTTCAATTGGATGGAAGACCTCTTCTGCCCTGCTTGGATGAAGACTTCAACTGGATGGAGGACCTCTTCTGCCCCGCTTGGATGAAGAATTTGGCTCGGCTGAGTGAAGACGACTCAAGGTTAGGGACATCTTCGGGCGGTTATTGTTAGGTTTTGTTAAGGGGGGTTTTGGTGGGTTTTAGAGTAGGGGTATGTGGGTGGTGGGTTGCAATGTTGGGGGGTATTGTATTCTTATTTACAGGTAAAAGAGCTGATTACTTTGGGGCAATGCCCCTCAAAAAGCCCTTTTAAGGGCTCGTAAAAGAGCTGATTACTTTGTAATTTAGGATAGGGTAGGGCATTTTATTATTTTGGGGGCTTTTGTATTTTATTAAGGGGCTTAGATTAGGTGTAATTAGTTTAAACTTCTTGTAATTTTTTTATTTTCTGTAATTTAGTGTTTTTTTTGTATTATAGTTTAGTTTATTTAATTGTATTTTAGTTTAGATAATTGTAGGTCATTTATTTAATTAGTTTAATGATAGTGTAGTGTTAGGTGTTATTTGTAACTTAGGTTAGGATTTATTTTACAGGTAATTTTTTTATTATTTTAACTAGGTAGCTATTAAATAGTTAATAACTATTTAATAGCTATTGTACCTAGTTAAAATAAATACAAAGTTGCCTGTAAAATAAATATAAATCCTAAAATAGCTACAATGTAACTATTAGTTATATTGTAGCTATATTAGGGTTTATTTTCTAGGTAAGTATTTAGTTTTAAATAGGAATAATTTATTTAATGTTATTAAATTTAGTTTGTTTAATTTAAATTATATTTAAGTTAGGGGGTGTTAGGGTTAGACTTAGGTTTAGGGGTTAATAACTTTATTTTAGTAGCAGCGACGTTGGGGGCGGCAGATTAGGGGTTAATAATTGTAGGTAGGTGGCGGCGATGTTAGGGGGGGCAGATTAGGGGTTAATAAGTGTAGGTAGGTGGCGGCGACGTTGGGGGGGCAGATTAGGGGTTAATAAATATAATATAGGTGTCGGCGATGTTAGGGACAGCAGATTATAGGTTCATAGCTATAATGTAGGTTGCGGCGGTTTCAAGAGCGGCAGATTAGAGGTTAATAGTATAATGCTGGTGTCAGTGATAGCGGGGGCGGCAGATTAGGGGTTAATAAGTATAAGATTAGGGGTGTTTAGACTCGGGGTTCATGTTAGAGTGTTAGGTGTAGACTTAGAGAGTGTTTCCCCATAGGAATCAATGGGGCTGCGTTAGGAGCTGAACGCTGCTTTTTTGCAGGTGTTAGTTTTTTTTTTCAGCCAGCTCAGCCCCATTGTTTCCTATGGGGTTATCATGCACGAGGACGTTTTTCCAGCTTACCGCTACCGTAAGCAACGCTGGTATTGAGGGTTGAAATGGAGCTAAATTATGCTCAACGCTTCCTTTTCTGAGACTAACGCAGCCATTCAGACAACTCGTAATACCAGCGTTGTCTTAAGGGTGCGCTGGAAAAAAAAGGCTTGTTAGCACCGCGGGTCTTTACCAACAAAATTCGTAATCTAGGCGATTATGTTTTTAACATCATATTACTACTATCCCAAAATCCATTCAAAATTGCACCTGGTCATTTCCCCACATTTATATACAAACACAGCATGTTTCATATTCAGTACACATCGTTATGGGACAACCAAGTGTGTATTTGTTAAACATGCCTGAAAAATAAAAGATTAGGTTATTTATATTTTTCATTTAGCAGACATTCATATTTAATATTATACGAACAGACAATTTCATATCAATTAATGTTTTTACTGTCATTTTCTATTAGCTTCCTGGAACACAGAAAAACTGTATTTATTTTTTAAATCAATGGGTCAGTATTTGTATATACCAATGTAGTTATTATTTAATACTGCAAATATTTATTTAATATAGTATGTCATACAGAGACTTGCAATGCTAATTTGCCTGGGGTTGTATATTGGAAACTCCGCAGGGGACAATTCACACCCAAGTGACATCAGCTATCTCAGCCAGAAACTGTTTTTTTTTTCTGAGGCCAATCAAGCTTCAAACAAAATCCAGTGAGCCATGGTGTTAAATTATCACATGTGTCTGTTAGCTTATGAGAAAATAGTGCAGAACTTCGTCTACAACAGACGTTGGTGGTCTAACATTTGATCATCAAGTAAATGTTAATTATTACTTCCTGAGTTTTAAAGCCAGACTTCATTAACTGACCAAATGCTTCATTTCTTTGTTCTCATCTGGATGCATTGTAATCAGGAAGCAGGGGGTGTCTCACCCTGCCCAGACCATCTCATATCACATTTTTCTTTTTAGTTACAAAATGAGATATTAAATATCTCTGATATATCTGTAGCTTGTTTAATGTTACTTACAGGTACCCTGACAGAACCCATCTCGCCAAGGTAGGGGAAGAGACAGGACGATGAGGAGGAACAAAAGAAATCAGAAGAGGACCTGACATGGATCCACGAAGACTCTCAGTCTTGGACAAAAATGCTTTAAGGCACAAGGTAACGCAAAGTTGGGGTTCAGATGGAAAATAAGGGTAAAACAAAGATTTTGAGGATGACTTAGTCCTGTGGGAAATGTAAAGGAAATTCCTTCAGGAGAAAAAGAGATGGAATAAACATCCAGGGCCCTGATATCAGAGAGTCAACTAAAAGAAATCAATCAAAGCAACATGGTCAGTTTTGCAGATAACTGCTTAAGGGAAAGCAAAGAGTTATCTGGCCAATCTCTAAGAAAAGATAAAACCAGATTGACGTCCCAAAGGCTCGAATAATGAGAATGGGGAGGATTCTTAAGATGAATTGCTTTAAGAAGATGACAAACTAAAGGGTGTTTGCCCACAGGGACATTTTCAAAGGGAAGATGACCCGCAGAAATGGCTGAACGAAAAAGATTAATAGTTTGATAGGCCTTACCCTGCGAAAAAAGTTCTGTATGAAAATTCACAATCATTGGAGGAGAGGAAGAAAAGGGATCAACATCCCGTCCCATGCACCAATGAACCCAGACTGCCCAGGCTGAAGCATAAGATTTCCTAGTACTTGCGGTCCAAGATTCATGCAAGAGGAGGGAAGCCTCTCGCTAAAGGCCCTCGGAGGACCAGGATCCCCTGAAATCTGCCAAGCCTGAAGGTTCAGATGACCTTGGATCAAGAGAGGATGCGGGAGATCCTAGGCGTCCACAAGGAGTTTGGGGAGTTGGGAAGAAGGTGAGGGGGGCCGAACACATCTCTAGAAGGGGAGCAAACCAAGGTTGAGCTGGCCACCAAGGAGTGATCAACGTCAGAAGACACTGAAATCATTGTACACTCAAAATGGTCCTCGCCAGAAGAGCGAAAGGAGGGAAGGCGTAAGCCCCGCGGGAAGGCCAAACTTGCAGAAAATCGTCTACTCCTTGGTTATCTGTGTCTGGGAGCCAGCTGAAAAATCTCGGTAACTGGTGATTGGTCCGAAATGCAAAAAGATCCACTGAAAGGGGTCCAAAGATGCAATTGATTTCTAGAAAAACTTGATGGTTCAGCATCCAGTTGCTGGAATCCCTCCAGTGACGAGAAAACCAGTCCACTGTTAGGTTGGAAACGCTCAGTATTAATCGGGAGTGGACAGAAATTCTGCGTTCCAAACAAAACCAATAAAAATGGGACGTTAAGTATGACAAAGCTTTCGAGTGAGTCCCACCTAGTCGGTTGATTTAATGGACAGCTGAAACAATCAGTCATATTTTTTTTTAAAACTGCGAACGGCAAAAGAGCCGGCTAATAATTCCAAGCAATTGATGTGAAGGTTGGATTCCTTCATAGTCCAAGGGCCGCCAGTACAGGATGTACCACAAGAGGCACCCCAGCCTAAAAGGCTTGCATCGGAAGAGAGAATGAAATCTGGGGAAGATCTGAAAATCGCTCTCCCATTCCAAGCCTCCATGTGCTGCAGCCACCAAGACATCTCCGATCGAACTTAGTTCGTCAGAAAAATATGTTGTTGGTAGGAACGGAACTCTCGGAAAGATTGAATCTTCAACCACTGCATAACGCAGTAGTGAAGTGGAGCTGTAAATATGGCCTGGATTGAAGAGGAAAGGAGACCAATGATCCTCGCCAATTGGCGGATTTTAGATGGGAGCGGCTCTTAGAGCTGATTGAATCTCTGCTTTGATACGATCTATCTTCTCTTGTGGAAGGAGAAGATGACCAAGGGTAGCATCTATGGAGAATCCCAGAAACTTAACTTCTTTCTTGATTAAAAAACCCAGGGAGGAGAGGAGAGAGGACATTTCTTGAAGCTGAGAGAGCAACAGGTCTTTGTCTTGTGGCATCAGAAGAATATCGTCCAAGTATACCACTAGATGAAATTCTTGAGTCCTGAGGCATGCTAATACCAGTTTGAGAAGCTCTGTAAAGCACCAAGGGGCTGAGCTGAGTCCAAAAGGGAGACAGGTAAACTGCCAAAGGTGGTCTGCCCATCTGAACTGAAGATACTTCCGACAGAGAGGGGCCACCGGCACAGTTAAATAAGCATCCTTCAAGTCCAAACGAACCATCCAATTGTTCAGACGGAGGAGGTCTCTCAGCATATGGATGCCCTCCATTTTGATTGAAAGGATTGAAAGGTAAGAAGAGGCAACAGGAATGGAGTCCCCAAGCTCTTCGTGTGGCGGTAGCGCTCAATAAACGCCTGCTACCATTGCACACACTGAATCACCAATTATTTTAACTTATAAAAGTTTGAAATAAAAGGCAGTTTACTACTTTAAAAGAAAATTACCCTAATTCAATAAAGAATTAATAGAACGTTTGCATACGTTAAGGAAATAAATATAAAATATATAAATATTATCTAAGTTTAGTACAAAAATTAATGAAAAATAAAGAATTCCCTAACTAAGCAATGCATATGAGTAATTAAACTAAAATAAACATATATGGGATAATATATAAACTATAAATATATAAATTAAAACATGGGAAGAGAAAACATCACCTGCTGACTGGAAGGCAGCAAAGAAAAGAGGAAGATATTTCCTGTTGCTGTGGGATTATATTATCTGCTTGTTGCTGATTGGTTGTTTTTGTTTCTATGTTATTGTTCTTTGCTGCTGTTTTGGAAGTCAGTAAAGATTATGCATAAAATATGAAGCCTCCTGTCTTGCCATAAAATCTAATTGAAAGTGGATCCTGACTCTTTTAGTAGTACTTTCATTGATAAAATGATCTCCTTTATGCTACAATATATATTAATTTTTACCATAATTATACTCTCCCCGTTCTCCCTCTGCAAAACTAATTTTTTCTTGGTCTCTGACGTTTTGATCCCTTATCCAATCCACTGCGCTGCCCTATGGCAACAAGCATGAACAGCTCTGCAACACATCTTGTTTTTTTATTGTTTTTGATGAACTGTATGGCAACACAGTGGATTGGATAAGGCAGTGTTTTTCAACCAGTGTGCCGTGGCACACTAGTGTGCCGTGAGAGATCCTCAGGTGTGCCGCGGCAGACTGACAACAGTGTGACATATTTCTTTAACTGCTTGTTTTTTACTCCAAGTGCAGGGTTAGTTTGTAGGAGGCATGGCATAACAGCACAATACATACAGTATGTGTGTGTGTTTGTGTGTATGTGTGTGTATATATATATATTAGGCTACAATGTGTGATTTTTTTTAAATTTTGGGATGGTGGTGTGCCACAGGATTTTTTAATGTAAAAAGTGTGCCACGGCAAAAAAAAGGTTAAAAATCACTGGGATAAGGTATCAAAACGTCAGAGACAAGAAAAAAATAGTTTTGCAGAGAGCAGACGGAAAGGAGATAGTAATGGTAATAGATTGTAATCATTATATCGCACTTACATTTGACATATTTTACAGTATCTATAATAATTTTTAATAATTAAAATGAATGGTTTTAATATTTTAAATATAATATACAATACACAATACAAAATTATAAACTATTTAAAAGTGTGTAAAGTAAGTGGAAATTAGTTTTTCTAAAATATCCATCATAAAAATAATAGATACTTTTGCATGCTCTTCTAATCCTTTGCCTCTCTGAGTAGCATTACCACAAGGCTCTGTCTTGGGTCCCTTGCTTTTTTTCTGTATACATTCCCCCTCGGAAATCTATCCTTTGGGTTCCAGTACAACTTATAATTCTGCTTATTATCCCCCCCCCCCCCTCCGACACCTGAAATTTTTCCTACTGAAGGAGACGCTATTCTAGGCACCTGTCACGCCGCGCCGCTCTAGCCATTGATAGGGGTGCAGCGTCTCCTTCCCTGCTCGTTGCCAGGGGCTGTGTCGGGTCCGGAGGCGTGTGGCACTGACGTCATCGCCGCACGCTCCTCTCCGGTCCTGGCACCTGGGCGGGAATCCTGCGACTATTTAAATTCCTTCTTCATGATCTATCACTGCCCAAGTATAGGTGTTACTTTGTTTACTCCTGGGAGTGATAGATTGTTTTGTCTTATTGCCTCACTGCTGCTGAACTCTGCCTGTCTGACTACTCTACCTGTTTAACCTCTAAATTGCTGGACTGATATATTGCTGCTGAACCCTGCCTGTCTGACTATGCTTCTTAACCCCTGTTATTCTGGATTGCCTCTTTGTTGCCGGATCCTGCCTTACCATTGCCAAACCCTGCCTGCCTGACCATTCTAGTGGTTTGTCCTTGGACTGCTTTACTATTGCTAAATCCTGCCTGTCTGACTATTCCAGTGATTTGCCTTGCCCTGTTCTGCCATTGCCACTGGGGACTGTCCTGCCTGTGGTGAGTGCCGCTCTCCTCATCTTACTAACTTTCTCTGCTTTGGAATATTCTCTATCATTCCGGCTTGGCACCGGGATAACAAGACTACTGGCCGAGTTTGGTCTGATATAGGGGTATCCCATGAGCATTACAGCACCTCATCCAATGTCCGCTATCTTGGTGTCACACTCGACTCTGAATTCACAATCATCCCAGATATACAACAACTTTCCAAATCCTGCCAAGCACACCTACACACTTCCAGAATTTGCCCTTACCTTACCCAAGAAACTACAAAAATACTAATCTATTCCCTCATTTTATCATATATTGACTATTGCAACCAACTCTTAAATGGCCTTCACAAATCATAATTAATACTTTAGCTAGACTCATCCACCTAAATCACTAATCTACATGAGCTGCCAATCTCTGCCAGTCCCTACACAGCCTCCCCTTACACTTTAGAATATAATTCAAAATAATAATCCTAACCTATAAAGTACTCAACAACCTCACTCCCAGCTATATTTCCTCACTTCTTTCTAAATACTACTTGACCCACTCTCTTTGGCCAAAAACTCTGATCTATGTCTCTCCACTCCTATTATTTCTTCTTCCCTTCTCACCTTCAAGACTTCTCATGCGCTGCTCCTGTCCTCTGGTACTTTCTACCCTGCTTCATCAGACTGGCTCCATCCTTGTGAATTCAGTCTCTCTTTGAAAACCCACCTATTTATAGAGGCTTCCCAACTCTCCTAGACCTGCTTCTCATCCTAACCTAAAACAAAAATAAACTTAAGCTGCCTTGACTTGCTGCTGCAACTACTATCCAGGGCCGGCATTTTGTATTAGGCAGCTTAGGCACCCGCCTTAGTGCGCATCAGCAGGGGGGGGGGGCTAAGAGCGGTGCCGACTGCCTACTATGATTTAAAAAAAATATATATATTTTTAAATTTTGAATATAGCTTCTTGCATGGTGGTCCTGCGCCTGCCGCAACTAAACTTATTTTCAGTGTGTGGAGTCACAGTGTGTGACGTGTCTGTATCACAGACTCTCAGAGTCTTAGTGGAGAGGAGTGGAGGACAGTGGACTGGAGGCGACAAGGCGGAGCTCACTTGCCTTGCGCAGCTGCTGCGCTGCCTGCCTTCCTGCCGCTGCCAGTGGCTGACTGTCTGTCTACCTAGTAGTGACATCACTCAGCCTGAGAAGGAGAGCGGGAGAAATCGTGCAGCAGCAGCACCACCACCAACCATCCATCTGAGGCTGAGCCCTCAGCCACGTGAGTGAGGTGGTGACTGAGTGAGCCTGCCCGCATCCCACCACAGTCTCGCAGACGACGAGTGAAGAAGACGAGTGAGGACTGGAGCAGGTAGGAAAGGTGCATGGCACTGTGGTGGCCTGGGCTGGTGGGCGTCTCTGAGGAGGGATCCGGAGGCATTTAGGAAAGGGGGGGAGCTCTGAGGAGGGGTCCGGCTGGAGGCTGGAGTGGGCATTTCTACTAGTAGTAGCAAAGCCTATTTGATACTGATAAGAGGCAGATAGGTCTTAGGAGCCACAAAGGTTAGTGCTGAACAAGTAGACACTTCTCTTATCTTTGAGTGTGGGAAGAGGGGGGTCTAAAAGAATTACTTTCTCTGAGCCCTATGTACTCTAGGCAGCTTTTAAATATTTACATGGTATTGTCCAAATGCATTACATATTTGGGGTTATTTAGGGGCATGTACAATGCATTGTGGGATTTGTGGCTTCCCTTACTTCTGAAAATCTAGTCATATTGGTTACATGCATGCAACGCTGGCCTGGTTCTCTCTGCTATCTTACTACATACTCTTTATGTAGTCATTTAAATATTTGAAGTGCAGCAGCACTTTTTTGTGTTAGAGTGTGTCTGTATATGTGTATTAGTGTCTGTGACTGTGTGTTAGTGTGTGATGTACTTATCCCTGCAAGATGCCCTTCAATTTTCTTTAAATATATGTTTTTCTAAAGTGTGGTATACACATTACCTTCAGGTTATTGTTTATTCAGTTTGTCCAATTGAAGTGATTTGATAGATGCTACTCCTGGTATTATGCCTATTATTATTAACATAGGATTTTGTAAAAGTTCTTGACCTGAATTTTAGATCCAATACATATTCACAGGCTCTATGGGGGTATGGTGGAGAGACATACTAGTGTAGCAGGAGTGGGTTAACTCATTACATTGTAGATAAGACGCAGGTCTCCTTCCATTATATAGCAGACTGATTTTCAACAATATATATTCTGGTTCAACGTATTACTCCTTATGTAGTAATGTTATTACTGAATACATAGATACTTTATGCTACCCAAGGCCAGATAGAGTTTTAAAACCGAATCAGATAAGATAGTCTATTAACATAGTTGGGAGTTTACTAGACTACGTCACCTAGTCTCTTGTTATGGTGCATAGGGCCCATGCTCATATGACAGGATTATGCTACACTATTCAATACTGATTTGCTGAGACATGATACCATACATAGTTACCATATTGAAAATTTGGAAGTATTTAATAAATGTTGTCTCCTAACAGCAGTTAATATAACTCCTATTTCCACCTATATTGTACTTAAGCCAAATGAGCCTAGACTTTATATAGTAACCCAACGATACATGTCTGTGTTATATGCACTATATTTTGGTCCTTATCTTGCACGGTTGTTTTACCTCTATTAGTATTATTCTACAAACCGAATCTCCTCCCCCCAGCTTACTAGGTAGGCATGGGAAAATGCATCCCTTAGAAGTCTTCTTATTCATGTTCTCCTTTCAAATCTCACTCAGTACAAAGTTCCATATTAGAGGTCCATGAGAGGCCTGACCCACTGTTTAGGGATTCCACTTCACTTTTGTTTTATTTTTGTTGACGGAGAAACACAAATGTATAGATTGTTTATTATAAAATGAGGTAATCTATTACATGTTTAAGTTCTACAAACAGAGTATTTCATCTTGGGACAGCCCTACACTTAGATATTGCATAGTCCTATAATAATTTATTTTTTATAGTATGTTATATCTTGTTGCATTTATGTTGTCCTATATAATTTATGTATTTTGAGACATGCACAGTTTGACAACTGCGATATATTGAAAGTCTGTATTTCTTAAATACCTTAATAAAAATTATTTATTTTTTTAAAAACCATGCCAATTACTGAATATTTATTAGCATGTACATTTGTTTTTGTTGAAAAACAAATGGTTCTTTACAGCAAACTTTGGGATCTGCCGCACTAATGTCCCTATTAGCGCGGCCCTGTTGTCTTTGTGGAAGAAGAGGATTAGCGTGGCTCCCCAGCATGCTATAGGTAAGTATACACCTAATGTAAAGAATAATGAATATACTAGTGAATTACATTCATTATTCTTTAAATTAGTGCATTCATTCTGATATTCGTTTTGGTAAACTCAACGAAGGCTGCAACAGGAAGATAGTCATTTGTGCAGGTATTTTTGAATAGTCTTATAACCTTGGCGGATCTTGCCGGCACAAAATGGTGGAACTGGTAATCTGAACAACGATCCTAACAACGTAACTTCTGAACCGCCTGACACGACAGATACCCTATCAAGTCTGGAACCAGGAGCTAAGTGTTGCACGTTACATCGTTAGGACTGTTCTTGAGGAGCTATTTTTTATCTTCTATTTTGTAAGTAGCCACATTCGCATGTGGGGCTTACAATAAAATTTGTACCACTACACTTTAATCGGGTTTGCGCTTTTCTCCTTTTATGATTCAGATTTATCTTTGGGGGTGTATGGAGTTACCCTTTTTGGAAGAACAACACCCTTACCGATCTGGAGCATCCATAATCTTATGAATGGTGGAACTACCTCTAACATTTATATGGGAATCTCATCTCCAGTGGGGTAATATCTATACTTTTGCGGTATACAGTCTGTCCTTGGACTATGTTGTTTATTTTGTTTTTAATATATTGAACTGAGCTTTTAGCTTTTTATACAATATTTTTATGTGCTTTTTATTAATACTGTATTGTGTTAGATTTACATATCTTTTCTCCAGCAGCACTATTTAATGTTTTTTACACTTTTGTTGTTGTTTAAACTCAACGAATACCCACATTTCCATTACAGATGCAGAAGCCTAGGTAATAATAGTAAAAAATGCTCCTACTGTGTAGCTAAAACAATATTTAAAAAATCAGAGAGGTACAAGTGACCCCTCATTGTAAAAATAAAGCCTGCCCTCTAGCACAACAAGAGGGAGCTATGGGCTCAGTTAGAATTTTACAGTGATCACTTGCCTTTTACAGGGAATATGATCCATCATTTGAAAGAACAGACGCTCCTCTTTTAAATTAGTTTTTTATTCCTGCTAGTGCTCTGTGGGCTGAATAGCAGAACTCCCACTATTTTATTGGTGGACAGTGACATATCTCAAGCTTAAACGCATAAAATATTTTCTTGTCTCAGTAAAAGGAACATTTGTTTTATGAAAAACAAAAACTTGCAGCACATTTTAAAATGTCCTCTTTTAGATTCAACAATGAATAAAAAAGGTTTGCATCCATTTAAAAATGAAAGTGGTTACCATAGAGCCCTATATCAAGGGTAGAGGAAGCTGCTGGTGAGTAATAATTTGTTTTACTAACTATTTATGCTTTTCTATTCAAATCCCTGTTTTTGCCCATTTATCTCTCTTCTCATCCTTGGTAGAGCATAATAACAATAGGGTTGCCTGCAAATTAATTTGTAATATCGCTTTTTAGAATTGGGCTGTGTTACTATGAGGATTCATTTATCAGTAAAGTGGTGTGGGCAGGACCTCCACACCTGCAGACAGAGAAGGTCATAGTCCCTCATATACAAAAAACAAAAAAGTCCAGCCGTAGGAATGAAAATGATGTCTTTCATTTCTTCGTAGGAGTCAAGGTGAAACAGAACTGAGACAACGTTTCAAGCTCAAAAGCCCTTAATCATGACTTGGGAAATCTGATCACCCTGCCTAAGTACCATCTCTTTTACTATTGGTAACCAGGGCCGGCTCTAGACATTTTGCTGTGTGGGTTCGAAAATGAAATAACACCTCCCCTTAGCCCTCCCTCACTTCTCCCTAAATAACACAGTAATATCAATACACTGTCACAACAACCCACCCTAGTGACCCCCTTACTAAGCCTGCCTAAACCGAAATAGAATATAATTTGACTACTGTGCATTGTGTATTATGATGGTACCATCTAGCAGTTTACTGACACCACACAGACAAACTGTGCTAACCTCTATGGAAGCAAGGGTATTGTTTAGTAACTATACTCACAAAACATATCTACCAATCAGCAATAAATGTTAAAGAAAAAAAAAAGTTTACTATTGAGGTCCATGTCCCAGAAATAATTTACTAGTCCCTTATGAAAAACTGCTGCTTTTTCTGGTTATCTACTAGAAGCATTATCAGAGGTGGCTGTAATCTTTTGTTTTCATGGCCCTCTGGGAACGTATTTGGAAGTCACAAAACCCACTCCAGGTAAATATAATGGAAAAGTAGGTTGTCCTACCCCCTACCACCCGAGAATTATGTGTTAGTGTTTGGTGGTGGGGGGATATAGCAACACAAAATTTGGATATTTGGGTTGAGGCAGTTTAATGGGATGTGCTGCACTTTCCAGAGCATGAGGTATAATATAGCACTGTCAACACAAGGAAATATAAGAAGGGAACATATCTACAGGGAAATTGTTTCTTTGTCGGTCACTGTCTTTAAATGGCAGATTGTCTCTCATGCTTCCATTGTGAACCTGTCAGTCTCCGTGATGTTCCCTCAGAGACTGGCATTCTTTTGTAAGAGGTTTTTTGTTAAACTATAGTAGAACAAAGTAAAACTGCATTGCCTGGGCATTGCTGAGCAGTGTGTTAAAGGGATATACAATTTGAAACCTTTTTCCTTCACACACTCTTGCCTTGAATGTAGCCCTGCTCTGACAGGTTGATAATAAAGGTAAATTGGAAAGTTGTTTACATTTGTATGCTCTATCTGAATCATGAAAGAAAAAATGTTGGTTTTTATGTCCCTTTAACTGTTTGATTACAGTTAAATTATTTTTTAAGTGTTTGATTACTGATAAATAATTAACTGTTTGATTACAGTTAAATTAGGGTTAATATCTTAGGAGGTGCCAATAACGTCTCACTCAAGAGAACACATTGTGATTGAATAGTAACGTATGCCTCTAAAACTTAATCTGGTTCTGAAGAAAGAACATTCTATACCTGCAAGTGACTTCTGAGAAACATAACTGCAACAGATCATGGTGTGACACAATCTTCTTTAAATGCTGTCAGTCTAATATACTGACTAATGGGTTTCAGGTAGGGATGGGAACATTTTCCGAAACATTAAAAATTTAAAACGAATTTTGACACATTTGTTTATTCGAAACAATTTTTGTTTAATGTTTATAAAACATTCTAATATTCTTTTTTCAAATATTTGTTTTAGAATTTTAAAGAACATTTGAAAATATTTGTTCGAATAATCGAATATTTAGCTATGTATTTTACATCAAATTTGAAAATATTACTAACATTCAATATTAAATTCATTTATGCAAATTCTAATTTTTAATATTCAATTTTGGTTTCAAAATAGTATTTCTAATTTACAGCTATATTTTATAAATATAATATTTGTATTTGAATTCGATTTCAAAATAGTATTTCTAATCTAAATTGACCTTTTATAAATGTAATATTCAAACTTGAAACCAACATTTGAAATTGAACATTACATTTGAAATCCAAACCAAAATTCGAAATCGAAAGTTACATTTGAAAATCGGAAATAACATTCGATTTTTGAATTTTAAAGAAAATTCGTTCTTATCAACATCCGATTTTGCAAATCGAATTTTGAGAATAAAATTAATTCTACCATTCGAATTCAAATTTAAACACATTCGCCTATCCCTAGTTTCAGGCTGAATAGGTTTAATCATATAAAAATTACTTAAAAAACTGAAACAGCTGATTGTTCTAAAAGGGCAAATACATAGGGGCCTATATATCAAGCTCCGAATGGAGCTTGATGCCCGTGTTTCTGGCGAGCTTGCAGGCTCGCCAGAAACAGCAGTTATGAAGCAGCGGTCACTAAGACCGCTGCTCCATAACCTGTCCGCCTGCTCTGAGCAGGCGGACAGACTTCACCGCAATTCAACCTGATCGAGTAGGATCGGATTGATTGACACCCCCCTGCTGGCAGCCAATTGGCCACGAGTCTGCAGGGGGGCGGCGTTGCACCAGCAGCTCTTGTGAGCTTCTGGTGCAATGCTTAATTGCTCTTCGTATTCAGCAAGGTCTAGCGGACCTGATCTGCACTGGCGGATCAGGTCCGCCAGACTTTGATAAATATAGGCCATCGGGTTATTAACTGTCCAACACAAAAACACTAATAATAACGGGTGGCAGATGGGGAATAGACAAAAGAACCTTCCCAATGGTTTACGTAAGGCGATACCATTGACTGTGCCATACATATTTTTTACAGCTGAACAGTGATTTTATTTCCTTGGCTGCCAGTAATACACAAGTCAACCATTTTAACTCTTTGGTTGAGAGTAACACACAAACAGCATTGATTTGACCATATTTTACTGCTTACACAGAGCAATGTTTTAATACCATGCACCTTTAAACTTTCAGTTGTTTCTTTTTTCTTACAAGGCAAATACACACAGGGTTTTCTGGCACTGTTAGGCACACACCTAAATCCCTAGCTAATACCTTATTCCTTTAGAGCTTTTAGAATTAATTTTATAGCATTAATACTGTAGCTTTAATCCTGGGTGCAGCCGTATGATTCTAAAAGGAAAGTAGGTGATAGCAAATTAACAACTTATTAAACTAGTAATTAAGTGATAATTTAGTGCATAAGTAGCTTTGTTTATTCATGGTATAATAATCTGTATTTTAATGATTACCACTCATGTGGCCCCTTGGGTCATATGACTTTCACTGTAGCTTTCAGGCTTGAATTTTATAGAATATTAGGGGGCCACAACTCTAAAATGCAAGTCTAAAACCATCGGTATCTGCAAAAAAAGTTGGGGTTTTTTTTGGGGTGGGGAGAATATAAAATGCCCCAAAATATAGATATCAGTGGCTGTAGTAAGCCGTTGCTTGCTGTACACATGAGCTCTTGGGAGTCAGGAAAGGGGCAAGAAGCACTGTTTAATACTAATGAGCCACCGTGTGTAGAAAAGCAACATTCTCTGGCTGCACAAGCTGCCACTGATATTACTATGTTTGGGGCATTATTTATTTTTGCCCCACCACATAAAAAGTTGTGCAGATGCCTATGCATGAGCAGCACATGAGTAGAATTTACTCAAGTAGGTACTTTTTCTTAGATATAAGAAGCAAATTCCAGAAAGCTCTCTTTACACCTAAACCCCCCCCCCCCCCCCCCCCCCCCGGGCACACATGAGCTGTTGAATTTACAAATTATACTCAAAGGGACATTAAAAGAAAAATGTGTTTCCCTACACAATTATGTGTAGTAGTGTAGTAGAAAAACTTTACTCATTATTTTTTTAGACAAGTTTTCCTGTCATTTAAGAGGGAAGTGAGAAACTTTGAGATTGATTTCTAAAATGCTTAACTATGCACAATGGAAAACTGCACAAACCTAACCCTAACACATATCTGTCCCTAATTAGCCTCAGCAGAGGTTATCAGAATATGAACTGCAAAACAATGCATGCAATGCTACCAAAATGAAAGTGGCTTGTCTCATCTACTCCAATAGCAAGTCTTGATTGGCTCCTTCAATTGAGTGAAGTTTGAGCATTAAAAACAGTTGCACACTGTCACGGGGTAAAGTCTGTCCAGGAAAGGACAGAGATTGGTAACTGATTACATTTGTATACAGACTGCCCCAACACGTAGGGTAATACCCAGAATGTGACAAATCCAGACAATCAGCAAACTCATAGTAAAGTCCCAGCCAAAGGTCAAACCATGCAGGGAAATAAACTGAACAGAATGGTTATCCAAAATTGTAATCAAAGTCCAAGCCAAGGTCAGTAACTTGTGAGAAAACTAAACAGTACCCACAAGCGACTCTCGTTATAGCGTGATTGGCAGCATGGTTGGGTGTTTTGTGCTGTAAACAGAACGTGATGGGTGCTTACCTGTTCCTACGCAATGTGCACTAAGACAGACTGGAATATTAATTTAACACTGTAATAGCACAGACAATTGAAGTAATAAAAGGTGTTTTATGTCCCTTTAACTCTTAAAGTTGTGTTTTTTTCTATCCCGAATATACTCTGACCCTACACTGATCTTGCTAAAAGCTACACTGTGATCATTTAATCAGTGTAGGACTCTATGTATAACTGTCTCTTAATGACTACAACAAATAAGATAAATATACTCAAAGGGATAAAACAGATATTACAAGTGGCACGCTAAATCATTTTTTAGCTTGTGCGCTAACTGTGCTCAAAGTAAAAGTTTACAGTGCGTGGGTTAGCACATGTATTACAAGTTGAATACAAAAAGCATGTAAGATATTGAAACTGCTCTTACTGCTCCGCATATGCAAATTAGATATACAATATCTCACAGTTTTATCTTCACCATAACTTAAATGAATATTGATTTTTGCCTAGAAACAAGCTTTACTAAGCAGCAAAACAAACCTATCTTCTGTTTTGCAGCACTAAACCCATAAAGGGATTATGGAAGCAATACCTGTAAGATATTGTATATTTGCATATCTTACCCAGAGTTCTCTGGTGCATTGATAACAATGTATTCAGACTATTTCTATTAGAGCACAAGTAGAGCGCATGATCCAGGCACCGGCTGGTGACGTCACACTTGGGAAATGAGTGTTCGTATCAGAGAATTTGTTTTAGTGATTTGTGAAGAGTGTTGTGCTCTCAATGCAAAAATCAGAAGGACAGACGATTCTCAAGCGCTTTCCCGGAGTGTTACATACTTCTATGAGAAGGCAAGTGGGGATAATCGCCTAGATGTGATGATTGGCTATATAATAATTGCAACGGTTTCTTTAAATCTATATGAATATATACAGATATTTAAACATGTATTTTGTATGCAGGTCTCTTGCTATGCAGGGCCTAATTGCTGATATACATTATGCAAAATGACTTTAATATATCTTTAATTTAAACAGTTTCCAAATAAAGCATCACGAGGAATGCTCAAATGTTCACAAAATTCCATCCCTTTAGCAATTGCTCCAAAGCCCAAGACTTCAAACAATATTTAATTAGATTTACATGTTTAATTAGAGTTGTATAATTAAAATGTAATATTAAATCTTCAGTTTTAGCTGTTGCTTTGCTTCAGGTGCAAGACATTTTGCAAAAGAAATGAACTAACCCATATGAGATAAACAAAAGCATCAACTCAGGCTGAAACTTGGATGAAATCCTCCGAAACCAGCTTAGGTGCAATGCACAGGATCCCTGTCACTCTGGGCTGATTGATTATTTCACACTCTTTTGTTTGCCAGGAAATTTAATATTTTTTACTCTGCATTGTTTGTTGGGTTGTTGCTTAGCAACCTGTCATTGTTTTCTTCTGACATATTACCCTCATACTTACCTGGGGAAGGTGTATCATTCTGTTGCTTCTTGTAGGAAAAAATATTACTACAGATTAGATTTGTTTAGAATTGCGGTTAGAAATTATGTCAAGAATGCTGCTCTCAAATGTAGTTTCTTTCTTTCTTTTTTTACGCTCTAAATTATATAAATAACCTGGGATTTTATGGTTATGTTTTCTCCTTTCACTGAAACCTAAACCGTATATGATTTCAGAAGAATGTGAAACTTAATTGTTATTTTATTCACTGTCTAATTTTAGTTTATTTATAGACTAGAATAACTTTATGTGTGCTGGAATATTTGATATTTTTTGTATAAACAGCTGTAAATCTCTCTGCAATAATACATTTTTTTATTTTTTATTGAATTTTTTTATTGGATATTTTTTGTATTTTTAAAATGTTAATATTGAGACTTTTACTTATAACAACCCAATAATTAAGGCATCTAAATGGGATATAATATGCTGGTACTTAATAGCACAGGCATACAAATTTAATAAATTATACTTTATTTTTTTAATAACTGCCCTTAACCCTTTTTAAAATTTGACAGCGATACCTTTTCCTAAATGCCAATTTGAATATATATGCACTTAATTTTGTATATTCTCAGCTTGCATGGTTCATTAATAGCAAATGAGTTAAGATGCATACATATAGCTGATCTCTGATGAAGCACATGTGAGCGTGCGTGAAAAACTAGATTGTTAATGAGACAGATACCTGGTAACATACAATCTTGTGTTAATAACATGGATTGCCTAAAATAGTGCAACCATTAATATTACTATTTGTGTGCTAAGCTTCTTTCTTTGTGCAGTTCACAAATGCAGTATGTTCAACTGCCTAATTTCCAAGATTGATGCTAAAGGAATTCAAAAAGTATTGGAAACTTGGTTTGAGAACCAAGGGAAGAGTTGCAAAATGGTTTATGTAAATGTTTTGTAGCTGTAAAATTTTCAAATCTGTTTTTTTTTTTTACGGTAAATAGATCTTTCTGGATAGAACAAAAGGTGTCTCATGATCTCACACACACAAACAAGTGGCTGGTCAGGTGTGCACCAGGGTGTTCTAGAGGTGAAGGTGTTTCATGATCTCACACAAACAAGTGAATTGAAGTCGTAGTTGAAGCCTCGAGGTGCCAACCAGGGGGAAAGGGGACTGAGCGTGTCCCAAAAACTTGCACAAGATCAGAGAGGCAGCACACCAGGAATCCATATAAAAAGCAGAGCTTTATTCCATTAGTGAAGACACACAAAGTAACACATTAAGGAGGAGGGGCGTGGCCTTACGCATTTTGTGCCGTGCGGCACTTAGTCATTTTATAGAGGTGTGGTTACGATTTGTTACATATGCTTGCCCAGCATGCACAAAGATTCAACCACATATAAAGACTCTATTGCTCCTGTGCAGTACCTAGACTCATGGCCGTGTCTCACTATTTCAAATCTGGTGAGATTGTTTTATTTTTCTTTTATCTCTTTTATCCTTCACAGTGGAACTGGTACAAGATAGATGATTCTCTATGGATTATAATGAAGTGATCTGCAACTTGCAGATGTGATGAGGGGAGGAAAATCTATATGAATTCCTCAATTTTTGAGATATTTATTTCATGAACACAGTAAATAGACTCATACAGTATGACAAATATACAAACAAACACAGGTAATGTAATCAATTATACATACAATGAAAAGTAAGAAAATAGTTTTTTGAGTCTGTGAAACTATCTCAATACACTAACATCAGACCAATAAAGGGAAAGATGAGGCACATCACTAATAACTATCTTTCTGTTAAAAGAGTAGTGTTCAATGCATTGCTTTTAAATTTGGTTTTGAGTCCAGTCAATGCTGGAGCAGTGTGAACCCCACAAACCTATATATTATTTCTTTTTTTCTTTCTTTCTTTCTTTCTTTCTTTCTTTCTTTCTTTCTTTCTTTCTTTCTTTCTTTCTTTCTTTCTTTCTTTCTTTCTTTCTTTCTTTCTTTCATCAAACTGCATAATCTTGGTGTTTGACAAATACAAGATGAAGAATACCAGTAGCTGTAGAAGCAGCAAGCAATGGCAAACACAGCAGCTAAAGACAGGACACAAGAAGGGCATATTGTATTATCTAGACACTAGCAGGTAGACATGTGCATTTCGGTTCAGATCGATTCAGACTTTTCGAATTTCGGTTCGGATCGATTCGAATTCGGCAAAATTTGAATGAATTCGTTTCAGATTTATTTGGATTCGAATGAATTCGTTTCGGATTTATTCGGATTCGAATAAATTCGGCTGAATTCGGTTCGATTCGGTTCGATTCGGTTTGGAAATTCGGAAATTCGGTATGTTTTAGGTGGGATATGCTGTGTATTAGACTAGTATTATGTACTGTATATTAGGTGTAAATACTAGTGTAATACACGGCCATCCGAATCTACCGAATAAAGTCAGTAGTTAAGAGCTTTATGGGCTAACACCGGAATATAAAGCTCTTAACTACAGTGCTAAAGTACACTAACACCCATAAACTACCTATGAACCACTAAACAGAGGCCCCCCCCACATCGCAAACCCTATAATAAAATTATTTAACCCCTAATCTGCCGACCGGGCACCGCCGCCACCTACATTATAGCTATTAACCCCTAATCTGCTGTCCCTAATATCGCCGACCCCTACATTATAGTTATTAACCCCTAATCTGCCCCCCCAATGTCGCCGCAATCTAACTACAAGTATTAACCCCTAATCTGCCGACCGGACATCGCCGCCACCTACATTATAGCTATTAACCCCTAATCTGCTGTCCCTAACATCGCCGACCCCTACATTATAGTTATTAACCCCTAATCTGCCCCCCCCAACGTTGCCGCAATCTAACTACAAGTATTAACCCCTAATCTGCCGACCGGACATCGCCGCCACCTACATTATAGCTATTAACCTCTAATCTGCTGTCCCTAACATCGCCGACCCCTACATTATAGTTATTAACCCCTAATCTGCCCCCCCAACGTCGCTGCAATCTAACTACAAGTATTAACCCCTAATCTGCCGACCGGACATCGCCGCCACCTACATTATAGCTATTAACCCCTAATCTGTTGTCCCTAACATCGCCGACCCCTACATTATAGTTATTAACCCCTAATCTGTCCCCCCCCCAACGTCGCCGCAACCTAACTACAAGTATTAACCCCTAATCTGCAGACCAGACATCGACACCACTATAATAAATGTATTAAACCCTAAACCGCCGCACTCCCGCCTCGCAAAAACACTATAATAAATTTTATTAACCCCTAATCTGCCCTCCCTAACATCGCCGCCACCTACCTACAATTATAAACCCCTAATCTCCCGCCCCCAACGTCGCCGCTACTATAATAAAGTTATTAACCCCTAAACCTAAGTCTAACCCTAACACCCCCTAACTTAAATATAATTTAAATAAAACGAAATAAATTTACTATAATTAAATAAATTAATCCTATTTAAAACGAAATACTTACCTGTAAAATAAACCCTAATATAGCTACAATATAACTAATAGTTACATTGTAGCTATTTTAGGATTTATATTTATTTTACAGGCAACTTTGTATTTATTTTAACTAGGTACAATAGTTATTAAATCATTAATAACTATTTAATAACTACCTAGCTAAAACTAATTACACCTAATATAAGCCCCCTAATAAAATAACAAAGCCCCCCAAGATAAAAAAATGCCCTACCCTATACTAAATTACAAAAGTTCACAGCTCTATTACCTTACCAGCCCTTAAAAGGGCCTTTTGCGGGGCATGCCCAAAGAAAACAGCTCTTTTGCCTGTAAAAAAAAACACAATACCCCCCTCACATTACAACCCACCACCCACATACCCCTACTCTAACCCAAACCCCCCTTAAATAAACCTAACACTACCCCCCTGAAGATCTCCCTACCTTGAGTCGTGTTCACCCAGCCGGGCAGAAGTCTTCATCCGATGAGGCAGAAGAGGACATCCAGACCGGCAGAAGTCTTCATCCAAGCGGGGCAAGAAGAGGTCTTCCATCTATCAGAAGTCTTCATCCAGGCGGCATCTTCTATCTTCATCCATCCGGAGCGGAGCGGCAGCATCCTGAAGACATCCGACTCGGGGCATCCTCCTCTTTCTTGATCCGACGACTAAATGACGGTACCTTTAAGTGACGTCATCCAAGATGGCGTCCCTTGAATTCCGATTGGCTGATAGGATTCTATCAGCCAATCGGAATTAAGGTAGGAAAAATCTGATTGGCTGATTCAATCAGCCAATCAGATTCAAGTTCAATCCGATTGGCTGATCCAATCAGCCATTCGGATTGAGCTCGCATTCTATTGGCTAATTGGAACAGCCAATAGAATGCAAGCTCAATCCGATTGGCTGATTGAATCAGCTAATTCGGATTTATTCGGAGATACGGCAGCTATTTCGGATTCATTCGGTAGATTCGGAAGTATTTTAATTCGGAAATTCGAATCGATCCGAATCTCCGAATTTACTGAATTTTCCGAATTTCCGAATAAATCCGAAACGAATCGCACATGTCTACTAGCAGGGATAATATAATAATGTTGTCAAGAAGGGTACTGGCTATATAAGCTCAGTCCAGTAAAATGGCAAACATGGTACCTGGAACAAGTAGTAGTAGTAGTGCTTCAAAGGTAAAATATTAGTATTCTGGAAGCAAAAATAAAATGTTGCAGATTACTAAGAGCATAGGCAGCAAGCAAAGCAGAATCATACACAATATTCAGGCATCAAGAGGTAAAAATGTTATTCAAACTGAAGAAGGTTAAACTGTAGAAGTTTTTAAAAAGCACAGTATATTAAAGGAACAGTCTACACCAAAAAATGTCCTTTTTAAAAAGATAGATAATCCCTTTATTACCCATTCCCCGTTTTTGCATAATCAACACAGTTATATTAATATGCTTTTTACCTCTGTGATTACCTTGTATCTAAGCCTCTGCAGACAGCCTCCTTATCTAAGTGCTTTTGACAGACATGCTGTGTAGTCAATCATTGAAGACTCCTAAATAACTTGACGGGAGTGAGCACAATGTTATCTATATGACACACATGAACTAACACTGTCTAACTGTGAAAAACTTTCAAAATGCTCTGAGCTAAGAGGCGGTTTTCACTGGTTTAGAAATCAGTTTGAGCCTAGCTAGGTTTAGCTTTTCAAAAATACCACCAAGGGAACAAAGCAAATTTGATAATAAAAGTAAATTGGAAAGTTGTTTAAAATTGCATGCCCTGTCTGAATCATGAAAGTTTAGTTTTGACTTTACTGTCCCTTTAAACAAACAGGATAAAAAAGGGGCATTCTGGCAGCATGAAAGGGTAAGCAGTTACCAAAAGCCAGGCTGGAATGAGCAGGGTCATGTGGTGCAAACAGGTAGAGGCAGATTTATCTAAAGGAAGGAGGCAGCAAGGGATCAAACACAGAGGCCAGTAAAATTAATATCAGACATCCCAACCTGCAAAAACTAATTTTAGGTAGATGGCTTCACCGATTACTGCGTTGTGATTATTGGTTATTTGTAGAGCGCCAACTGATTCCGCAGCGCTATAATCAAAGGCGGAGTACAACAAAACAATTATAGGGATCAAATGGGTAGAGGGCCCTGCCAAGAGTTGCACTGTTGTAGTCATCTCTTAAGAAGGTGATCTACAAACAGCTAGACACCTGGAAACCCTAAATAAGATAGAGACTTATCATTAAAGTAGCTTTTCACTAAACTCACGTTAAAAAAAGTAGCTTTATTGCACAACCACATACAACAAACCTATTTTCCAGTGATTGTACGCATGTTGAATGCTCAAATATTTTAGAATACAAAGTTTAATTACGTGCAGTAAATAAGGTAGTATTTGTGTTTTATTATATTAAAATCAGTGGGGGTTTTTTGGTTACTGATACATTCTTTGAGGGTTCCATAGTGTCCCAGCTTGTGAAGTACTCAGTATAGTTGTCCCTGTACGACTTTTGGATTTGGATTTTGAGTTTGAGAGGCTATTTGTAATTATGTTTTTTACTCACAGTAGAGTCAGTTTGATAAGGACCTGACAGCAGGGGTGTCTATCTCCTCCCTCACAGGGGCACACTCTCTTTGCCCTCTTTCTTTGTTCTCACTCAGCCTATGCTGCAGCCGATGTTACCTGCTGCTGATTCTCCTCCCCCAAGAGCCTTATCGCCACCTCCAAACAGCAGAAGGGAGGAAGGCAGACACAAAAATAAGCTGAAAGTAAAGACAGACTTGCTGAGACAGCGCCTTCTTGCTCGATGACGTCACTGCAACTAGAGGCATTCCTTAAAGAAAGACTGTTTCCGGATTTGGGTCATTTTGGATCATGGTACTTGTAGTTTCAGGGAGATCGCATTTAATTTGCGGGCGTCAGGGAGCCGCTATTACAATGAGGGAGACTCCCTGAACTTCAGGGAGAGTTGGGACGTCTGTAATATCACAGTAATAGAACAGACAGAATAACTCAATATATACTGTAGGCCCAGAGCAGTGACTGATATTTTCTTTTAAAGATCACATGCAAACAACAAGTATGGTCATTGCAAAATCAATGTAGTCAATGACCCAACATAAACTACAGTGTTATTATGGTTAGCTATTATAGAAATAGGTGTGTATGAATTTCTCTACAATATTTTCACATGGATTCATGTTATGATTCATGTTATACCTTAGTATTTGGCTTACATTATTATTAAAAGATTTACAAATTTTTTGTGCTATTTATAGAGCTGTTTAATTGTATGTTATTCTGTTAATAAAAGGGGACATATATATAACCAATCTGCACAAAAAAATAAAAGGGGACATATATATAACCAATCTGCACAAAAAAATAAAAGGGGACATATATATAACCAATCTGCACAAAAAAATAAAAGGGGGCATATATATAACCAATCTGCACAAAAAAATAAAAGGGGACATATATATAACCAATCTGCACAAAAAAATAAAAGAAGACAAATATATAACCAATCTGCACAAAAAAATAAAAAGGGGCATATATATAACCAATCTGCACAAAAAAATAAAAGGGGGCATATATATAACCAATCTGAACAAAAAAATAAAAGGGGGCATATATAACCAATCTGCATCAACTTTGTTACTTTTGTATTTTGTATCTATTCAGTGTTGTTTCTGAGCTAACACTGAACTAGTGTTATTCTCAACCTTAGTCTACTGACGTTTGTTCTTGTGGAATAACTATGCACTTGTTAGTATCAACATGGTCTCACTATATTTCTTGTTATCTTATACAAAGGCCGAATGTCTACAGTTTCATGCCTTTACATAAACAATTTCATGTTTCAAGTGTTGTTATTTTCCACTGAGAATGTTGTAATAAGGGGGCGTGTATGAAGCCCCTCTGTGTCAATTGGCAATGTATGTGATGTAAACTATATGAACTGTAGCAAGGGAGAAAAGCACCTTTAATCAAATCCTCACATAAAGTAATACACTCACATTGTAAAAAACATATATATGCATGTAGTGCATTAATGAGCACAAACATATATCACCATATCTCCTGTTATCCTCTGTTTCTTTTCTTTTTCTTTCAGATAATCACAGGAAGATCAGATAATATCCGTATATGTATAGCAAATAATGTTATAAGTCCCAAATATGTCCAATAAATATATGCAGGATATAAGGGCTCACTAATATCTCTTTTATGGAACGGTGACACTCTGCTTTTCTCGCGTCCTGCGTATTCAACCTGCAGGGTACGGAAGACTCACTGGGACCCAATTCCTCCTAAAGCAGAAGTTCCGCTTGACAGCCAAAAACAACAGCTGATTGTAGCTCAACGCGCGTTTCGTTCCGTAATCGGCTGAACTTTTTCAAGAGTCTACAGCTTGCCCTCCTACACCTAGGATTCCTCATTATTCCTCCTATATCCGGTGTTACAGAGAGCACTAATTATAATATGCAATGTGTGGACATATTTCGTATAGCTAAATCTCACTCTTATTCAAAGCCTATTAATGAGTGGATACTATAATACGAGTGACTGAATAATTATTATTATAACAATATTCTCACACTTATAATAAAAAGATGACAATACATATTCTCCTAAAAACATATTTAAAATTCCATATCTTAAAACATATGCTAAAATAAATGTATGTACATAAAACATAAAATATGTCTATAAAATATTAACCTAAAAAATGAGAAATTTTATGAAAAATGTTGACCTATTGTAGAATAATGATATTGTATACAAATTCATGTAAACATGACGTAACATAAAGTATATAGATACCTAGAAATATCAATCATAGTATCCTCAAACTATATGACCAATTGACCATATGTCCATTATTTCTAACAATTCATATAATTATTTAAAAAGTTTAAACAGTTAAAAAGGTTAAAAAAAGTTAGAAGATTCCTGAAGGAGGTTTTAAGTGTAGACCCTATTCTTAAAACCCTGGGACCTCAACCAGAAATTAGATTCAGGAAAAATAAAGATATTAAAAATTATCTAGCACCCACTAAACTAAGGGGACCCAAAAAGGTTAAAGAACCTTTACGATGGTTGGGTACATACCCAGGCCTGTTTAAATGTAAAGTTAAGATAGAACTGTGTGATGTGTCCTCACATTAGTAAAGATCATAAAGTGTTTAACAATGCAGATAAATCTGAGAGTTTTCAATGCAAGGATAGATCTAACTTTTTTAACTGTTTAAACTTTTTTAATAATTATATGAATTGTTAGAAATAATGGACATATGGTCATATAGTTTGAGGATACTATGATTGATCTTTCTAGGTATTTATATTCTTTATGTTACGTCATGTTTATATGAATTTGTATACACTATCATTATTCTACAACATAACATTTCATAAAATTTCTCCTTTTTTAGGTTAATATTTTATATACATATTTTATGTTTTATGTACATACATTCATTTTAGCATATGTTTTAAGATATGGAATTTTAAATATGTTTTTAAGAGAATATGTATTGTCATCTTTTTAGTATAAGTGTGAGAATACTGTTATAATAATAATTATTCAGTCACTCGTATTATAGTATCCACTCATTAATAGGCTTTGAATAAGAGTGAGATTTAGCTATACGAAATATGTCCACACATTGCGTATTGTAATTAGTGCTCTCTGCAACACCGGATATAGGAGGAATAATGAGGAATCCTAGGTGTATAAAATCTCTCTACAGAGGGCAAGCTGTAGACTCTTGAAAAAGTTCTGCCGATTACGGAATGAAACGCGCGTCGAGCTACAATCAGCTGTTGTTTTTGGCTGTCAAGCGGAACTTCCGCTTTAGGAGGAATTGGGTCCTGCATATATTTATTGGACATATTTGGGACTTATAACATTATTTGCTATACATATACAGATTTTATCTGATCTTCCTGTGATTACCTGAAAGAAAAAGAAAAGAAACAGAGGATAACAAGAGATATGGTGATATATGTTTGTGCTCATTAATGCATAACATGCATATATATGTTTTTTACATTGTAAGTGTATTACTTTATGTGAGGATTTGATTAAAGGTGTTTTAACGCTGCACATATATCTGGTGTCTTGTGCTTTTCTCCCTTGCTACAGTTCTTCAATCCTGGTGGATCTTTTCTTTTGGGGAAAGCTTTCCTTTAGAAGAGCTGCATAACACTTCATCCTCTACCATACCCTTGGAGAACGAACTATCAGCCAATAGGAATTAAAGTGGAAAAAATCCTATTGGCTGTTGCAATCAGCCAATAGGATTGAGCTTTCATCCTATTGGCTGATCCAATCCGTATTTGCGGTTGACGGCTTGATAAATAGGCCTCCTTGTATCAGGTGCAAAACTCTGCTCCAGCTGAGGTCAGAATACTAATTGGTGATAAGGTGTATCCAGCCTCGAAAAGTTCCCTTAACAGAGACATAGATACAATCTTTTGTCTAATGCCATTTTGTTTCTCATTTCAGCAGTATTGCTAAATAAATGACAGTATCAATATTTTACTTGTTAAATCACCTCCTGCTTCTGGTTTTCTACGTTTGATTTGCTTCCTCTTATTGCCTTTACATATATCCATATCTTCTGACTTAGCTTTGCTTCCATATTTTCATGAGTCTATATGACACAGTAGGAATACAGCTGGATAAAATGATAGACAAAATACCACCAAGTAAACATCATGCTATAGTTATATTGTTGTTTATTGCTAAATAGCATTTATACATTTGGCTACAAAATTAAGATTAAAATTTATATTCTAAATTCGATAAGTTTATATGTTTGCTAAATTAATGTAATCTATTCCTTTTATGACCTAGATAACAAGTGGAGCACATAGACATTAACTCTGTTGTGTGTTTACATTGCTCAAGTACTATCAATAGATCTTGTATTTTTTTGTTCTCTAAATTTATTTTTTATTGATATAGCCTAGGACACACTAACATGTGCATGTTGTATAGCACAGGTGCACTAAATCCCTTACATAATAGAATTATTTGGGGGTGTGCAGTAAAATTCATGTTGGATCTTACCACATACATCTCTGGCCTCACTCCACCCACACATAAAACACAATATATTATTTAGGGACCCCTTGAGAGCCTGGGCCAAACTTTGCAAAACGTGGGGGATGGAGTTCACATTTAGCAAATATTTACTGCTCCAGGGAAATCCTAACTTTCTCCCAGGATACACCACTTCTGCCTTTAAACAATGGGAACGCCAAGGACTGACTATGATAGCACAACTGATTAATTCTACGACACAACAGTTGCTTTCCTTCTCCGACCTTCAAACACAATACACTCTCCCGGCCTCACACAGATTCGCCTATTTCCAGAGTAGACATTACACACAAACTCTCCTGACTGAGGGACTGACCTCACTAACCACTAACAAAATTGTTGCTCTATGCAATCTGGCCACTCAGGGAAATCACTCAATCTCTCCCATTTACAAAGCAATAGTCACATACCATGAAACGCAAACACTGCAGGACATCAACACTAAGTGGCAGGGGCAAAGGATACCTGAGGTCACAACAGATCACATCTTAAGTAGTATAGCCACAGTCAGACAAACCACCCTGTCCGCGGGCCTGCGAGAAACGCAAATAAAATTCTTACATCACGCATACATAACGCCGACAATTAGATCCAAATGGGTAAAAGACGCTGCAAGTGAATGTCCTAAATGCTCGGTGTCTGCCCCGGACTGGACGCATCTAGTTTGGGATTGCCCTAAGCTGCAGAGGTTTTGGGGTAAGGTTAGATTTTGGCTGTCCAAAATACTCACAACTAATATAACTTTAAACGCAGCTGTCATATTTTTCTTTCAAGACATCTCATTACCACTAAAACACAGAAAATACTCCAATATAGTAGTGCTGGTGGCTAGGAAAATAATCCTATGGTATTGGGCCAAGAACAGAGAGCCCCCTTTCAAAAAATTTACCCATGCTATACATCAACAGTTTCTTGCAGAACATGCAGACACACAGAGTAACCGTGATGTTAGAATTAAGTCATTTATGACTAAGTGGGACCCGTACATATTACACCTACCAAAGGGACTGAGGAAGAAATTGCTGCGCCCCTTCCAGCATTCTATGTTCATGCTAAATGAGAATCTACGGAGACCCTGACTCTTAACTGACACACTACTGATCTGGACTGACTAAATCACTAAATCACTAGAAGTCCTAGCGGCTACATGAGGAGACCCTTGGACTGTGAGCACATCCATCCGCCGACGCAGCAACCTGAACACTTCTTTATCTACATATCAAAGGTACTTAGATTGTTTTATGTTTATGTTTCTGTTTTCTGTTTTATGTTACTAGTTGGCATGACTGCATCAGCCTATTGACATAACTGCAGTTTTGCAGCATTAATGCCTATTATGGAAGGTCTGACTACGCACTAACATTATAAGTGCAAGAAGAATCCTACCGGAGTATGAAAGTAGACCTCAACGTAGTGCAGTTAGCGCCTCGGAGCATAACTTTTCCATACTTGGCACGGTACTACCCTGCAACACCCCCTAGACTCACTGATGCAGTTTGCTAGTATTTATTTGTGAATATGTTTTGTATTGTTTTGTATAGTTGTGTTTTCTTAAACGTTTTAAATATGCAGGGGGCTTGACCGCTCCACATAGCCCAGGATAAGATCTGATAGACTTACTCCAGACTTGGATATCTTGAAAAGACTATGCTATACCTCATATTGTTATTGCCATATGATGACAACCATTGTATAATGCTATGTGACAGTGTTTAAGCTCACCTGTGAAAAAAAATTTCAAAAATAAAGTTTAAAAAAAAAAAAATTAATGTTGGATATCGCTTGAATGCTAAGCCAATGGTGTGCTAAGCAAATAGTGCACTAAGCCAATGGTGTGCTAAGCCAATAGTGCGCTAAGCCAATGGTGTGCTAAGCCAATAGTGTGCTAAGCCAATGGTGTGCTAAGCCAATGGTGTGCTAAGCAAATAGTGCACTAAGCCAATGGTGTGCTAAACCAATAGTGCGCTAAGCCAATGGTGTGCTAAGCCAATGATGTGCTAAGCCAATGGTGTGCTAAGCCAATGGTGTGCTAAGTCAATGATGTGCTAAGCCAATGGTGTGCTAAGCCAATAGTGTGCTAAGCCAATGGTGTGCTAAGCCAATGGTGTGCTAAGTCAATGATGTGCTAAGCCAATGGTGTGCTAAGCCAATGATGTGCTAAGCCAATAGTGTGCTAAGCCAATGGTGTGCTTAGTCAATGATGTGCTAAGCCAATAGTGTGCTAAGCCAATGATGTGCTAAGCCAATAGTGCGCTAAGCCAATGATGTGCTAAGCCAATGGTGTGCTAAGTCAATGATGTGCTAAGCCAATGGTGCGCTAAGCCAATAGTGTGCTAAGCCAATGGTGTGGTAGGATGATGGTGCGCTAAGCAGATGGTGCGCTAAGCCAATGGTGTGCTAAGCCAATGGTGCACTAAGCCGACGGTGCTCTAAGCTGATGGTGCACTAGGCCAATGGTGCGCAAGTAGTGACATTCTTTGTGTAGTTCTGTGCTATCCTATTAGTAATAATGTTTTTTATTGAGGTCTTAAAAAGCGTAAAATTTTACAGAGTTATTTTGGACTGTGCTCGAGCGAAACTCTTAACTGAGCACTTATAATGGACTAGATTACGAGTGGAGTGCTCCCGCTCAAGCATAAACTACGCTAAACAGAGGCTTTTTGGAAGCATATGGTTGCAGTCATACTACAAGTTGGAAGTAAAAAGTTTGCGTGCAAACGTAAACCTGGCAGAGGAAAAAAATAGCATGACCGTGTTAACTTCTTCTCCCATGAACTTCTATGGAGTGTCTCTACCCCTAGTCCCCTGTCTCTCTCCCCCCTCCCCTGTGTCTCTCCTCCTCCCTTCCCTGTGTCTCTCCCCCATCCCTCCATCCCTCCCCTGTTTCTCTCCTCCTCTCTCATGTCTCTCCCCCTCTCTCTTGTCTCTCCCCCTCTCTCTCTCCCCTGTGTGTCTCTCTCTTTCCCCCTCCCCTGTGTCTCTCTCCCCCTCCCCTGTCTCTCTCCCCCCTCCCCTGTGTCTCTCCTCCTCCCTTCCCTGTGTCTCTCCCCCATCCCTCCATCCCTCCCCTGTTTCTCTCCTCCTCTCTCATGTCTCTCCCCCTCTCTCTTGTCTCTCCCCCTCTCTCCCTCCCCTGTGTGTCTCTCTCTTTCCCCCTCCCCTATCTCTCTCTCCCCCTCCCCTGTCTTGCTCTCCCTCCCCCTCTCTCCCCCTCCCCTGTCTCTCTCTCCCTCCCCTGTGTCTCTCTCTCTCTCCCCTGTCTCTCTCTCCCCTCTGTCTCTCTCTCCCCTCTGTTTCTCTCTCCCCTCTGTCTCTCTCTCCCCTCTGTCTGTCTCTCTCTATTTCCTCTGTGTGTCTTTCTCTCTCTCTCCCCTCTGTCTCTCTCTCTCCCCATCTGTCTCTCTTTCCCCTCGGTCTCTCTCTCGCCTCTCTCTCTCTCTCTCTCTCCCTCTGTCTTTCTCTCTCCCCTCTGTCTCTCTCTCTCTCCTCTGTCTCTCTCCCTTTCCCCTTTGTCTCTCTCTCCCATATGTCTCTCTCTTTCCCCTCTGCCTCTCTTTCTCCCCTCTGCCTCTCTCCCCCTCTCTCTCTCTCTCTCTCTCTCTCTCTCTCTCTCTCTCTCTCTCTCTCCCCTCTGTCTCTCTCCCCCCCCCTCTGTCTCTCTTTCCCTTCTGTCTCTCTCTCGCCCCTCTGTCTCTCTCTCCCCTCTGTCTCTCTCTCATACAATTTTAAATAACTTTCCAATTTACATATAATATTTAATTTTATTCATTCTCTTGATATATTTTGTTGAAAATCATATCTAAATATTCTCAGTAGCTGCTGATTGGTGGCTGCACATAGATACCTCATGTGATTGGCTCACCCATGTACATTGCTATTTCTTCAACAAAGGATATCTAAAGAATGAAGGCATATCCTAGCCAGTGTCTCACCAGCCTCTGACCTCACTGATGGAGAGCTAAAACTACAAAAAAAACCAACACCAATAATCCCACACTACCCCGAATGTGTATATTCAAGAGTGCTAAATCCAACATGAAATATTAATATTTCACATTCCAATGTTCTTCACCTAGAAGAATGTTATATTATATTTATTCTTAAATAAATATTCTATATATATAAATCTGTATATACCTATACCTATTGATCTATTCCTCTAGATAGATAGGTATAGAAATGTATTTTACATGAACACTATCAGATAAATATAGAAATATATGTTTAATAATCAAAAGTACATTATTATTCTATTTAAAGAACATAGGAATGTAAAATATGGTATTGCACATAGTGTTTTTTTATTTAGATTAGGGTTAGAGCACATGAAAATTTGGTAATCTTAAAGCGTGTTATAGAAACATTAAATATAAAGAACTAGATTACAAGTAGAGCGGTATTTTGCGTGGTAATTATACAGTAAAACACAAAAAAAATCACACACACACCAGAAATGAAATACACTCTGATTTTATTAATCGTAATAAGTTATTGCATATACATACTTGTTTCCTTTATTTTTTTAAGCAGTTAATACTTACCTTAACGAGCTCTCCATGCGATATATGTGTAGGAATATCTGTTTAAAAGTACTTAGCACATATTCCCCTATGTGAAGAACATTGTAATGTGAAATATTTACATTAAATACACAGTTAAGCACTTTATTAAATACGAATATTGCATAAACATAATATACATCTTTTCAGCTACTTGTCTGCAAAGAGGTCCAATGCACATAAATATATACTGTATATGTCTATATATGTATATGTACTTATGTGTTTATATGTGTATATATGTCTGTAAATACATAAATATATACTGTATACGTCTATATATGTATATGTACTTATGTGTTTATATGTGTATATATGTCTGTAAATACATATAAATATATATATGTCTATATATGTATATGTACTAATGTGTTTATATGTGTATATATGTCTGTAAATACATATAAATATATATATGTCTATATATGTATATGTACTAATGTGTTTATATGTGTATATATGTCTGTAAATACATATAAATATATATATGTCTATATATGTATATGTACTTATGTGTTTATATGTGTATATATGTCTGTAAATACATATAAATACATATGTGGACTGTGTATATATACATACATATACATACTGTATTTAATTTAGACATTTATATGTACATATCTCTATGTTAAAGGCCTTTGCATGCCTTTTTTTTTCTAACACCTAACACCTCACATCCTTGAGACCGTATAACGTTTTCAAGCAATATTTTTTAAATAATTTTTATTAGTCAGTGTTATTATGAGTGTAACTGTACTTTTAAATGTATTTTGATGTGTTTTATGCAACTTTTTATTCAAGTGTAACAGTTAACTAGAGCTCTAAAGTCACGCTATCCCGATGTGCGTTAAATGTAATTGTGGTCAAGCAAACGTGTTTATTGTAAACTCACAATACACGCGCTACTTCTAACAGGTGCTAAAAAGGCGATAAATTCCCTTATCGCTCGTGCGGAACTGACCATGGGCATTTCTGGGTGCGTGATTCGAGTTTCTCACCTTAACCTTGGCCCAGTATGTAGAATTCATAAAGACTTGTTTACAAGCTAGTCTTCCTGTTTCCAAGCTGAAAGTTTTTGTTTTCCTATATAGAAAACTGATTTCTAGAGAGTGCATATTTTTCTGGTTTAATTTGCTTGTACATAGTTTTGAAGACATTTTTGTGATGTCGCTATCCAAAATAGTAGAAATTGTTCTATGCGTTGAGTTATGAGCAGTTATTAGATAGATGTGACTCCATTGATTATAATGGATCTGATCCTGCACCTCACACATGTAACGATGGGAAGGTACAAACAAATCTTTATGAGTTCATCAATGTTTGAGTTTGCTGTAAGTTTTTCTTTTTCACAAGATAGTGTCACAATCAGGTTTTATATAATCTAGACCTTGTATAACCCTATTCATACGCACCAATCCTAGAGTATTAGTAAAGCTTTAATTGATAGTGATAACAATCTCATAATAATAATAATTTAGCCATCTGTAAATGAGCTTCCTCTTTCACAATACATTTTAATATAATTGTATTCATTCATATGAAAATATAAGCTACCTGTTTCATTTCTCTAACAGCATATTTCTGAAGATAAGATAAAATGTTGGTAGAACAAGGAAGGCTTTAGAGTTATCTTTATTTAATATAGCATATACAGTATTTTTGTATTATAGTGACCATATAACCATATTAACTTTTAAGGAAACTATATAATTGCTTACCTTGATTTTCAGAGATAAGAAAAATCAAGATAAGAAAAATCAATAGAATGCATCAGCCAATAGGATTTTTTCTACCTTAATTCCGATTGGCTGATAGAATTCTATCAGCCAATCGGAATTGAAAGGATGCCATCTTGGATGATGTCATTTAAAGGAACCTTCATTCCAGAAGAGCCGTCGGATGAAGAGGATGCTCCGTGTCGGATGTCTTGAAGATGGACCCGCTGAAGATAGAAGATGCCGTCTGGATGAAGACTTCTGCCCATCTGGAGGACCACTTCGCCCGGCTTGGATGAAAACTTCTCCTGGCTTCGTTGAGGACTTCGGCCCGGTTGGATGAAGACTTCTCCCGGTAAGGTGATCTTCAAGGGGTTAGTGTTAGGTTTTTTTTAAGGGGGTATTGGGTCGGTTTTAGAGTAGGGTTGGTTGTGTGGGTGGTGGGTTTTAATGTTGGGGGGATATTTGTAATTTTTTTTTACAGGTAAAAGAGCTGATTACTTTGGGGCAATGCCCCGCAAAAGGCCCTTATAAGGGCTCTTTGTAAATTAGTGTAGGGTAGGGCTTTTTTATTTTGGGGGGGCTTTTTTATTTTGTTAGGGGGATTAGATTTAGTGTAATTAGTTTAAAAATCTTGTAATTTGTTTATTATTTTCTGTAATTTAGTGTTTTGTTTTTTTTGTACTTTAGCTAATTTTATTTAATTGTATTTAATTTAGGTAAGTCATTTAATTATTGTGTAGTGTTAGGTGTTATTGTAACTTAGGTTAGGTTTTATTTTACAGGTACTTTGTATTTATTTTAGCTAGATAGTTATTAAATAATTAATAACTATTTAATATCTATTCTACCTAGTTAAAATAAATACAAACTTGCCTGTAACATAAAAAAAACCCTAAAATAGCTACAATGTAACTATTAATTATATTGTAGCTATCTTAGGGTGTATTTTATAGGTAAGTATTTACTTTTAAATAGGAATCATTTAGTTAATTATAGTAATTTTTATTTAGATTTATTTAAATTATATTTAAGTTGGGGGGGTTGGGATTAGGGTTAGGGTTAGACTTAGATTTAGGGGTTAATAACTTTAGTATAGTGGCGGCGACGTTGGGGGCTGCAGATTAGGGGTTAATAAATTTAGGTAGGTGTCGGCGATGTTAGGGACGGCAGATTAGAGGTTAATAATATTTAACTAATGTCTGCGATGCAGGAGGGGCTCGGTTTAGGGGTTAATAGGTAGTTTATGGGTGTTAGTGTACTTTTTAGCACTTTAGTTAAGAGTTTTATGCTACAACGTTGTAGTGTAAAACTCTTAACTACTGACTTTAAAATGCGGTACCAGTCTTGACAGGAGAGGGTCTACCGCTCACTTTTTGACAGACTCGTAATACCGGCGCTATGCAAGTCCCATTGAAAAAAGAGGATACGCAATTTACGTAAGTGTATTTGCGGTATTTCCAAGTCTGGCCAAAAAAGTGAGCGGTGAGCCTGTACCTTCAAGACTCGTAATACCAGCGGGCGTTAAAAAGCAGCGTTAGGATCTATTAACGCTGCTTTTTAATGCACAACTCGTGATCTAGCCATTTAGGTTTCTCACTGAAATTATTTACAAACAGCTTGTGCAATTATGGCACAAATGGTTGTAAATGCTTCTATGAGATCACTTTTCAGAAATAGCAGACATATATGGCTTTGGCATTGATTTTTGGTAATTAGAAGGCCGCTAAATGCAGGGCCGGATTTCCCATTAGGCACAGTAGGCATGTGCCTACAGGCGCAATGCAGTGAGGGGCGCCTGCCTGTAGAGAGAGTTACTGACTGCATCTGCAAAAGTTTTAGTTTTTTTTATAATACATTTTACTGCTGGAAACGCTCCAGTTCTTCAGCCCCCGTCATGTTCCTAAGCAGCCACAGCACCAGGAACATGACAGGAGAGGAAGAGGGAGGAGCAATTCATCGGCAGTACAGTCAGAGGAAGAGAGCGGGAAGACTGATTCAGCCCTGCTGCAATAGTGTAAGGCAATAATTTATTATATGCCCAGTAAATATAACTTGTAAGATTATATAAACTTGCATTTACAGCCACCAGAATAGTTACAGATGGTGCAATGTGAAAAAAATAACTGTCACACCGGCAACAGTTAGTGACTTGCAAGGCCGGTGGGCCACAACAGCAGCAGGGGATCAGACTGGCTACAAGGAGGTGGTAGGCAAACTCATACGTGCTTCTAGCTTAAATTTTTGTGCAGCTGTCTATTATCACCTGCCTATTATTTTCCTTAAGGCTGCTACATAGACTGGGAGCAAAATAGAGAATGCCATTTAGAACTTCTAAGGGGCGCTCTCTAAAACTATTTTAATGCTTTTGAGCCTTTGTGGGTGGGGAAATCGGAGTGCAGCACAGCACAGATCATCTGCTGCAAAATTTAAAGAAAACAGGAACAGAACTACCACAGTCTGACAGCACCGCCCCTTTAAACTAAATGCCTAACAAAAAACTTCCCCCTTCTTTTTTCCCTCATGCGGTGCCATCAGTGAGGCAGCACACTCAGGACAACTCATTTATAGGCAGGAGGACTGATACTAAATGAGGTCCTGAAAGGGTGACAGATGCAGCTGAGATTTGCCAGGTCTGTTATTTATGTTATCTTAAAACTCGGAACTTCTGTGTGCTGCATATATGATTGACCACAACAAATCTCCTATCCTTATCCCCAGCCTCAGACTACTCAGAGCAGGCTTGCTTTTTAGTATATGTTGTTCCCTGAGGAGAGACTGTGATTTTATAAGTGCTACTGTGTATGTTAAATAAACAGCCAGACAGTTTTTTTTTTTTTTGGTGACAAAAAATATATAAATATATGTGAACTCATGTAGGCAGGATTAGTCTAATATTAGAGAGCATGTTGAGTTATTAAAATGTGTAATTGTATTTATATTTATTTTTGCTGTATGTATGTGTGTGTGTGTGTGTATATATGTGTGTGTATGTGTTTGTATGTGTATATATATGTGTATGTGTGTGTGTGTGTGTGTATATATGTGTGTGTATGTGTGTGTGTGTATATATATGTGTGTGTGTGTGTGTGTGTGTGTGTATATATATGTGTGTGTGTGTGTGTATATATATGTGTGTGTATTTTTTGTGTATGTGTGTGTGTGTGTATTTTTTTGTTTGTGTGTAGGTATGTATGTGTGTTGTGTGTGTGTATTTTTTGTATATGTGTGTGTGTGTATTTTTTTGTTTATGTGTGTAGGTATATATGTATGTGTGTTGTGTGTGTATATATGTGTGTGTATGTGTTTGTGTGTGTGTGTGTATGTGTATATATGTGTGTGTATGTGTTTGTGTGTGTGTGTGTGTGTATGTGTATATATGTGTGTGTATATATATATATGTGTGTGTGTGTATTTTTTTGTTTATGTGTGGGGGGTATATGTGTGTGTGTGTTTATATGATGTGTGTGTGTGTGTATATATATATATATATATATATATATATATATATATATATATATACATACATATGTATATAGCAGGTAATTGATCATTGTGTTATCACTTTGTGTACACACACTTGCTTCCTTATCTGTATTATGAATGGACAATGGAAAATTAACATTTTATTACTTAAAGGGACAGTCTACACTACACTTCTTTTGCGGAGTTGGGGCAGGGGGGTTCCCATGTCATGTGATGCCAAGCTCAGCCAGTTTATTTGTGAAAGTGTTTGCTGATTGTAAAAATATGTCAAGTAATTTACAGAGTTTTTGTTTTTTTTGCACAGATTTAAAAGTAATACTGTGCTTTTTTTTGTGAGGGGCGCGGGGGGGGGGGGGGGCGCTTTAGGTTTTTGTGCCTACAGGCACCTGAGATGTAAATCCGGCCCTGGCTAAATGCTGCTGGGCACCACACTTGTATTATGCTGAGCAGATCAAGGGTTAATTAGGTAGCTTGTAGGGTTAATTTTAGCTTTAGTGTAGAGATCAGCCTCGCACCTGACATATCCCACCCCCTGATCCCTCCTTGACCCCCCCTCAAACAGCTCTCTTCCCTCCCCCACCTCTCAATTGTCACCACCATCTTAAGTACTGGCAGAAAGTCTGCCAGTACTAAAATAAAAAGCTTTTTATTTTTATATTATCATTTTTTATTTTTTTTTATTCTGCAGTGTTGGATCCCCCCTTAGCCCCCAACCTCCCTGATCCCCCCATCAGCTCTCTAACCCTCCCCCCTCTACCTATTTGCCACCATCTTACTGCCAGTACCCAGTTTGCTAAAAAAAAAGTGTTTTTTATTAAAAAATTTTTGGCAAAAAAGCCCATTTTCTGTAGTGTATCTGCCCCCCCCTAAATAGCCTACCCACCTCCCCCTCCCAGATCCCTTTCTTAACATTTATTAATCCGCCCTTTCCCTCTCCCTCCATCCCATCACCTTCAATGTATTTTATTTTTAAAGTACTAGCGTGCACACACACACGCGCACTCCCAACCACATGCGTGCACCGGATCAGGAAGTGATCCAGCGATGGGCCGCCCACCCGCCTCCCTTCTATGGCTCCCAACCACCAATGATCGGTAACATATACAATATCGAGGCATCACTGCAATTCCTTGAAAGCGGCTGGATGCATTCACGATCGCTTCTACTGCTTAAAACCCCTTGGTCATTAAGTACCCTGTACGTCCTTGGTCTTTAGGGGGTTAAAGGGACTTGAAACCCAAAAGTTTTCTTTCATGATTTAGGTAGAACATAGAATTTTAAACAACTTTCCAGTTTCCTTCTATTATCAAATTTGTTTCATACTCTTGGTATCATTTGTTGAAGGAGCAGCAATGCACTACTGGTTTCTAACTGGGCACATGGGTGAGCCAATGACAATCAGTACATATATGCAGCCACCAATCAGCAGCTACAACCTAGGTTCTTTGCTGCTCCTGAGCTTTCCTAGATTAACCTTTCAGCAAATGATAACAAGAGAAGGAAGCAAATTAAATAATAGAAGTAATTCGGAAATTTGTTTAAAATTGTATGCTCTAAATCATGAATGTCTAATTATGACTTTACTGTCCCTTTAATGCTGGTATCTGTGATCACGTAATCAGTGAACAGACCTGGAAATGGTACTGAGATAGCAACTCAGAGCCCACAATATCATTTAGAATATAGGCAATTTCAGAAGTGACTCCAATAACAAGACAGGTCATATAATTGTGGTCAGGAACAATTGCAAATTGAGAATGCAGCAGACAATCAATTAAAAAAATCCAGGTCATACACTTGTGGTCAGAAACATAAGAATAATCCTATCCACGAGCAGGAAGAACAAACATACATGGTTGTTGCATGAAGCTTGACGCCAGAATAAATAATCTGAAGAACTCCAAACATCATTGTGTCAAACTTTTGATCAACCCCATAGTTATGTGCACGTAACAGGGCAATAATACAATACTCTAACACGTTAGATCATTTTATTTTTGTTCTGTTATGTCCTTTTAACATTTGTTGCATTTGCTTGGGGACATAGAGTTTTGCAACAATGTTTATTTATTTATGTTCCATTGTTTTCTTAAACCTTTTCTTATCATCTCTTTTTGTATTACATATTACATCTCAGTTTGCTTAAATGTCAACACTGCACTTAGTATACATGCTAGAGGGAAAGAATTAGAGAAACATAATTAATGTGAAATTAAATTCTTAATATATGTTTTCATATGAAATGTCTGACAAAGCCGTACGCACTCTTCAGAGAGCAGTGGTTACACTACACATGTAAAATAATGTTAAAAAATTCTGTTACATTGGGAAGTGGTTACCAAGGAAACTTTGAGTTAAAGAGGCCTATTTACCAAATGTCTGTCGGACCTGATCCCACAGTGCGGATCAGGTCCGACAGACATCGCTGAATGTGGAGAGCAATACGCTCTCCGTATTCAGCATTGCACCAGCAGATCTTGTGAGCTGCTTGTGCAACGCCGCCCCCTGCAGACTCGCGGCCAGTCAGCCACCAGCAGGGAGGTGTCAATCAACCCGATCGTACTTGATCGGGTTGAATTGTGGCAATCTCTGTCCGCCTGCTCAGAGCAGCCGGACAGGGTTATGGAGCAGCGGTCTTTGAAGACTCGCCAGAAACACGGGCCCACAAGCTCCATACAGAGCTCAATAAATGGGCCTCAAAATATCTTCCTTTTTACACAGAGAATGTTATGTGATATTTTCTAGTCAGCTTTTTACAGATATCGTAGATCATTTTAGCCCCCTCATGCAACATACTTAAAAACTAATCCTTAATAACATTTGTTCTATAATGTATCTTAACTAGAAAACTATTTATAGATCAGTTTTTGAAAAGCATTTTATATATAAAAAAAAAAAAAATCCCATTTAAATGGAAAAAATCTGATTTTCTTTTTCTTCTTATTTTTTCTTTCTAAAATGATTCATTTTTATCCACTCTGGAAATAGAATCTGAGGTTAGGACTCACAAGGGACAGTATTAAAGCAAGTGTAGTCTAAACTGGAAAATGCATGGATAAGAGATCAACTATGGAATTATGGAGATTCCAATTCAAGACTTGCATAATGCGGGACACACAGGACATTTGCTCAGTTCTTGTATAAATCATGACAACCCTTACTGTTTAGAACCCTGGCAGTTTAAATTGATAAAATAGACTAAAGAATTAAAAGGGACATGAAGCTTAAAAAAAAATATTTAATGATTTAGAAATTTGCTTCATTCTCTTGGTATCATTTGTTGAAGCAGCAGCAATGCACTACTGTTTTCTAACTAAACACATGGGTGAGCCAATGACAATGTGTATTTATATGCAGCCACCAAATCAGCAGCTGGAACCTAGGTTCTTTGCGGCTCCTGATATTTCCTAGATAAACTTTTCAGCAAAGGATAACAAGAGAAGCAAGCAAATTAAATAATATAAGTACATTTGTTGTTTAAAATTGTATGTCTAAATCACGAAATAAATGTTTTGGGTTTCATGTTCCTTTAAGCATTCTGAGTAACACTCTTATGAGACAGTTTTAATAAATTGTGAGAGTACCCAATCTTACGTAATGAACAAACACCTACCAGACATTCACAGCATTTTACTTCTATGCACTTACACAAGCAAATCTTACAAACCTTTTTTACAGAAATATCTTTATCATTAAGGCGCGCACAGATTTTTTTAAAGTTTCAGATACTGGTAGGTTGTGACATAGACTAACGAGAGGCACCAACTGGCGGTTGTCAGCCGTCAATATCTGTGTTTAGTCCTGCACTGGGAAATGTTTCAGAAATCTATGAAGGCAACTAATTAGTGTTACTTTATGATTAATGAGCCATGAACTTTCACTTTTTAAAATAATTAAAAACTACTTAAATTCTAAGTACAGCTACAAATAAATAAAACAATACAAAAATATTTTTTCAACGCAAGAGATCAAATAAGTGTAAAAAGATAAATGATCAGAGTTACCAATTAAAGGGGAAAAAATATTAAATTTAAAAGGCAATGCATTTCAAATCCAGTAAGAAGCATTTCTGCATTATACTTCCCTTTACAAAAAAAATATTTTAACGTTATTAGTGTTTAATGAATTTTACCCACTGCCAACATAGGACGAGATTATGAGTGGCGCTAACTGTTGCGTGCGAGTGATAAGTAGCGCACATATTACAACTTGAAGTAAACGTGTTTGCACAAGCACAATTGAATTAAACACACGTCGGGATAGTGAAACTTCAGAGCTCTAGTTAACTGTTACACTCGACTAAAAGTTGCACAAAACACGTCAAAATTACATTTAAAAGTACAGTTACAATCATAATAACACTATCTAAAAAAAATAAGTTTAACAAATTGCAATAAAAAGTTATAAGGCTCAAAGATATGAGGTCTCACACTGCAAAGGGCGTTAGCATAGAGATACATACAGTATCCCACAAAAGTAAGTACACCCCTCACATTTTTGTAAATATTTTATTATATCTTTTCATGTGACAACACTGATGAAATGGCACTTTGCTACAATGTAAAGTAGTGAGTGTACAGCCTGTATAACAGTGTAAATTTGCTCAAAATAACTCAACACACAGCCGTTAATGTCTAAACCATTGGCAACAAAAGTGAGTACACCCCTAAGTGGAAATGTCCAAATTGGACCCAATTAGCCATTTTCCCTCCCCGATGTCCTGTGACTCGTTAGTGTTACAAGGTCTCAGGTGTGAATGGGGAGCAGGTGTGTTAAATTTGGTGTTATCGCTCTCACACTCTCTCATACTGGTCACTGGAAGTTCAACATGGCACCTGATAGCAAAGAACTCTCTGAGGACCTGAAAAAAAGAATTGTTGCTCTACATAAAGATGGCCTAGGCCAGTGTTTTTCAACCAGTGTGCCGTGGCACATTAGTGTGCCGTGAGAGATCCTCAGGTGTGCCACGTCAGACTGACAACAGTGTGACATATTTTTTAAACTTTGCTTGTTTTTTACTCCCAGTGCAGGGGTAGTTTGTAGGAGGCATGGCATAACAGCACAATACATACAGTATGTGTTTGTGTGTATGTGTATATATATATATATATATATATATATATATATATATATATGCTGTATTAGGCTATTTTTTTTAAATTTTGGGATGGTGGTGTGCCACATGATTTTTTAATGTAAAAAAGTGTGCCACGGCAAAAAAAAGGTTAAAAGAAGATTGCCAAGACACTGAAAATGTGATGCAGCACAGTGGGCAAGACCATACAGCAGTTTTACAGGACAGGTTCCACTCAGATAACCAACAAAGGGGATAAACCTCAGCTGATAGTCAAAATAAATGTATTACTACTTCTTCAAAGCTTAATCAAAGAAGGCACGCTGCAACAAAACGAAACAATGTCCAGATTCAGATATAACAGTATATATGTATATCGGGCACTGTTCAGCTTGCGGCAATCATTAAAAGAGCAATGGAATAACCCCGTTGAAACACCTTTAGTATGGAACAAATGTCTATATACAATGTTGGGCAGTAATAAAGCCGGTATTTACCTTCGGACGAGCTCCTTGCTCTTCTCTGCTCAATGATGCTTTTCCTCTGCGTCTGGGGAAAGAAAGCAGTCTGTGAATGCTCCAATAGCTCTTTGTAGCCAAAAGACCGGTCTGGAGGTGTGTGGGTACTCAAGCCAATCGCTATCCAGGTGCGTATGGCGTCATTCGTTGTAGGAACCCATCGGTCAATCACAGGCGGGGAATCACGGAGTAAGACCCAATCACAATAGAATCATAGACCAGGAGATAGCAATACACGGATCGTACAGGTTCAGTGGAACACAGCTGAGGTCCGGGAGTAACAGTCTCTGCTTATTCTGGCAATGAACAAGCAAATCAATGAAGGATAGCAGAGACTGTTATATTAAAACTTCAAGCTTTATTCGAACATCAAATTAAAATAGCAGAGGCACCCTCCAGCAGGACATGAAAACACAGATCCCACAAAGGACAAGCTTACGCGTTTCGGCTAAAAAACCTTAATCATAGCTGTATTCCCTAAACCAAATCTCACCTTTAAAAAGGAGGCCTAATTTTTCCATTGGTTAATAATCAAAATGTGGGAGTGTCACAACGGCCTGAGGTATTAACACATTAATGTCATGCAATGTTCATAGAAAAATTAACTATAAACTTTAAACTTTAAAAGCCCATATATAAGCATACAAAAAGGGGGAGAAAAATGATTTAGATAATATTTTTATCTTTGCAATATTTTCAATAAATAGAATATAAAGATTTTTTTATTTAAAGAGCTTAGCTTGACAGCCCTAGGCCTAGATTTAGAGTTCGGCGGTAGCCGTCAAAACCAGCGTTAGAGGCTCCTAACGCTGGTTTTGGCCGCCCGCTGGTATTTGGAGTCAGTGATTAAAGGGTCTAACGCTCACTTTACAGCCGCGACTTTTCCATACCGCAGATCCCCCTACGCCATTTGCGTAGCCTATCTTTTCAATGGGATCTTCCTAACGCCGGTATTTAGAGTCGTTTCTGCAGTGAGCGTTAGAGCTCTAACGACAAGATTCCAGCCGCCTGAAAATAGCAGGAGTTAAGAGCTTTCTGGCTAACGCCGGTTTATAAAGCTCTTAACTACTGTACCCTAAAGTACACTAACACCCATAAACTACCTATGTACCCCTAAACCGAGGTCCCCCCACATCCCCGCCACTCGATTAACATTTTTAACCCCTAATCTGCCGACCGCCACCTACGTTATACTTATGTACCCCTAATCTGCTGCCCCTAACACCGCCGACCCCTGTATTATATCTATTAACCCCTAACTTGCCCCCCACAACGTCGCCGCAAGCTACTTAAAATAATTAACCCCTAATCTTCCGACCGCAAATCGCCGCCACCTACGTTATCCCTATGTACCCCTAATCTGCTACCCCTAACATCGCCGACCCCTATGTTATATTTATTAACCCCTAATCTGCCCCCCTCAACGTCGCTGACACCTACCTACACTTATTAACCCCTAATCTGCCGAGCGGACCTGAGCGCTACTATAATAAAGTTATTAACCCCTAATCCGCCTCACTAACCCTATCATAAATAGTATTAACCCCTAATCTGCCCTCCCTAACATCGCCGACACCTACCTTCAATTATTAACCCCTAATCTGCCGACCGGAGCTCACCGCTATTCTAATAAATGTATTAACCCCTAAAGCTAAGTCTAACCCTAACACTAACACCCCCCTAAGTTAAATATAATTTTTATCTAACGAAATAAATTAACTCTTATTAAATAAATAATTCCTATTTAAAGCTAAATACTTACCTGTAAAATACATCCTAATATAGCTACAATATAAATTATAATTATATTATAACTATTTTAGGATTAATATTTATTTTACAGGCAACTTTGTAATTATTTTAACTAGGTACAATAGCTATTAAATAGTTAAGAACTATTTAATAGTTACCTAGTTAAAATAATAACAAATTTACCTGTAAAATAAATCCTAACCTAAGATATAATTAAACCTAACACTACCCTATCAATAAAATAATTAAATAAACTACCTACAATTACCTACAATTAACCTAACACTACACTATCAATAAATTAATTAAACACAATTGCTACAAATAAATACAATTAAATAAACTATCTAAAGTACAAAAAATAAAAAAGAACTAAGTTACAGAAAATAATAAAATATTTACAAACATAAGAAAAATATTACAACAATTTTAAACTAATTACACCTACTCTAAGCCCCCTAATAAAATAACAAAGCCCCCCAAAATAAAAAATTCCCTACCCTATTCTAAAATACAAATATTACAAGCTCTTTTACCTTACCAGCCCTGAACAGGGCCCTTTGCGGGGCATGCCCCAAGAATTTCAGCTCTTTTGCCTGTAAAAAAAAACATACAATACCCCCCCCCCAACATTACAACCCACCACCCACATACCCCTAATCTAACCCAAACCCCCCTTAAATAAACCTAACACTACCCCCCTGATGATCTTCCTACCTTGTCTTCACCATGCCAGGTTCACCGATCCGTCCTGGCTCCAAGATCTTCATCCAACCCAAGCGGGGGCTAGACATCCACTGAAGAAGTCCAGAAGAGGGTCCAAAGTCTTCCTCCTATCCGGCAAGAAGAGGACATCCGGACCGGCAAACATCTTCTCCAAGCGGCATCTTCTATCTTCTTCCATCCGATGACGACCGGCTCCATCTTGAAGACCTCCAGCGCGGATCCATCCTCTTCTTCCGACGACTAGACGACGAATGACGGTTCCTTTAAGGGACGTCATCCAAGATGGCGTCCCTCGAATTCCGATTGGCTGATAGGATTCTATCAGCCAATCGGAATTAAGGTAGGAATTTTCTGATTGGCTGATGGAATCAGCCAATCAGAATATAGTTCAATCCGATTGGCTGATCCAATCAGCCAATCAGATTGAGCTCGCATTCTATTGGCTGTTCCGATCAGCCAATAGAATGCGAGCTCAATCTGATTGGCTGATTGGATCAGCCAATCGGATTGAACTATATTCTGATTGGCTGATTCCATCAGCCAATCAGAAAATTCCTACCTTAATTCCGATTGGCTGATAGAATCCTATCAGCCAATCGGAATTCGAGGGACGCCATCTTGGATGACGTCCCTTAAAGGAACCGTCATTCGTCGTCTAGTCGTCGGAAGAAGAGGATGGATCCGCGCTGGAGGTCTTCAAGATGGAGCCGGTCGTCATCGGATGGAAGAAGATAGAAGATGCCGCTTGGAGAAGATGTTTGCCGGTCCGGATGTCCTCTTCTTGCCGGATAGGAGGAAGACTTTGGACCCTCTTCTGGACTTCTTCAGTGGATGTCTAGCCCCCGCTTGGGTTGGATGAAGATCTTGGAGCCAGGACGGATCGGTGAACCTGGCATGGTGAAGACAAGGTAGGAAGATCATCAGGGGGGTAGTGTTAGGTTTATTTAAGGGGGGTTTGGGTTAGATTAGGGGTATGTGGGTGGTGGGTTGTAATGTTGGGGGGGGGGGTATTGTATGTTTTTTTTTACAGGCAAAAGAGCTGAAATTCTTGGGGCATGCCCCGCAAAGGGCCCTGTTCAGGGCTGGTAAGGTAAAAGAGCTTGTAATATTTGTATTTTAGAATAGGGTAGGGAATTTTTTATTTTGGGGGGCTTTGTTATTTTATTAGGGGGCTTAGAGTAGGTGTAATTAGTTTAAAATTGTTGTAATATTTTTCTTATGTTTGTAAATATTTTATTATTTTCTGTAACTTAGTTCTTTTTTATTTTTTGTACTTTAGATAGTTTATTTAATTGTATTTATTTGTAGCAATTGTGTTTAATTAATTTATTGATAGTGTAGTGTTAGGTTAATTGTAGGTAATTGTAGGTAGTTTATTTAATTATTTTATTGATAGGGTAGTGTTAGGTTTAATTATATCTTAGGTTAGGATTTATTTTACAGGTAAATTTGTTATTATTTTAACTAGGTAACTATTAAATAGTTCTTAACTATTTAATAGCTATTGTACCTGGTTAAAATAATTACAAAGTTGCCTGTAAAATAAATATTAATCCTAAAATAGCTATAATATAATTATAATTTATATTGTAGCTATATTAGGATGTATTTTACAGGTAAGTATTTAGCTTTAAATAGGAATTATTTATTTAATAAGAGTTAATTTATTTCGTTAGATAAAAATTATATTTAACTTAGGGGGGTGTTAGTGTTAGGGTTAGACTTAGCTTTAGGGGTTAATACATTTATTAGAATAGCGGTGAGCTCCGGTCGGCAGATTAGGGGTTAATAATTGAAGGTAGGTGTCGGCGATGTTAGGGAGGGCAGATTAGGGGTTAATACTATTTATGATAGGGTTAGTGAGGCGGATTAGGGGTTAATAACTTTATTATAGTAGCGCTCAGGTCCGCTCGGCAGATTAGGGGTTAATAAGTGTAGGCAGGTGTCGGCGACGTTGTGGGGGGCAGATTAGGGGTTAATAAATATAACATAGGGGTCGGCGATGTTAGGGCAGCAGATTAGGGGTACATAGGGATAACGTAGGTGGCGGCGGTTTACGGAGCGGCAGATTAGGGGTTAAAAGTGTAATGCAGGGGTCAGCGATAGCGGGGGCGGCAGATTAGGGGTTAATAAGTGTAAGGTTAGGGGTGTTTAGACTCGGGGTACATGTTAGAGTGTTAGGTGCAGACGTAGGAAGTGTTTCCCCATAGGAAACAATGGGGCTGCGTTAAGAGCTGAACGCTGCTTTTTTGCAGGTGTTAGGTTTTTTTTCAGCTCAAACTGCCCCATTGTTTCCTATGGGAGAATCGTGCACGAGCACGTTTTTGATGCCGGCCGCGTCCGTAAGCAACTCTGGTATCGAGAGTTGCATTTGCGGTAAATATGCTCTACGCTCCTTTTTTGGAGCCTAACGCAGCATTTGTTTGAACTCTCGATACCAGAGTTAAGTTTATGGTGCGGCCAGAAAAAAACCCGCGGAGCGTTAACAGCCCTTTTACCGCCGAACTCCAAATCTAGGCCCTAATGTGCATATTAGCATTCCCAAATATTGCAAAATATTGCAAGAGATACATATGGGCACAATAAGAAGAATATATTTTACAAAATTCAATATGTATATTTCAACATAGGATGTTGTACAAATCACAAATCTTTATACATGTCACATATAGATAGCACAATAATTCTGAATCAATCAATCAATAATGCAAAATGAACACATTGATCATAGATCTTACAAGTATTATAACATTGAAGCAACACAAGATCAGAAACATGATTTGTATCAGTAGTACAAGGCAATTAAATTAAAAAAGATACAACAAAAATAGTATACATAAAATATATATATAACCTATAATGTTAGCATCTAAAATTATTATTCCCAATAATTTATCAAATCGTACTCTGAGTTGAAGCCAGACGGAAACTTAGTCTGGAGAATAAAAATCCAAAACATTTCTTGTTTATTTAGTAGCTTAATTCTATCACCTCCCCTTCTGGGAGGAGCTACCCTCTCAATCGCTTGCCACCTCAGAGTATGATCTGATTTGTCATGTACATTTGCAAAATGCTGAACCAGCGGAGTTTTAGATTTACCAATAGTGATTGTGGATAGATGTTCCCGTATCCTCGAGTTAATGTCTCTAGTGGTCAACCCTACATACTGAAGGTGGCATAAAATACATGTCAAAATGTATATGACAAAATTAGATCTACAGTTTAGGCAGGACTTTATAGAGAATTGGGCACCTGTTACTTCCGATTTAAATGTATCTAAAACAATCACTGACTCACAGGGATGGCACCTGTTGCTGCCACATTTAAACATACCCCTGTGGGTGAGCCAAGAACCTCCATGTTGTGATTCATGAGGTAATTGTGAAGGTGAGACCAAATTACCAAGTGTCATAGATTTTCTATATGAACACCTAATACCACTATTGACACATTTGACCAGGCCGTCATTGGCCGCCAGCATATTGAAGTGTTTTTTAACTATTTTACATATCTCGTTATACTGGTCACTATAAGTTGTAACAAATGTTTCACTATCGTGCCTATCCTTGTTTTTGGGTTTCTGTTTAACTTGCAACAAAGAATCTCTGTTTAAAGCCCTTGTCTTTCTTTCAGCTTTATTAATACTATAAGATGGATAGGCTCTTTGCAATAGGCGATTCCTTAGAGAGAGAGATTCAGTTTCAAAAGCATCTGTGCCTGTACAATTACGCTTTAGCCTAATAAATTGACCCTTTGCTACTGCATACGGGACATGACGGGGGTGACAACTCTTCGCATGTAATATGGTGTTACCCGCTATTGGTTTTCTGAAGATATTTGTGACAATTCTACCCTCATTGTCACCAGTAAGAGCTAGGTCAAGAAAGTTTATACTCACAGCATTGGTTTCAAACGTGAAAATCAGACCACAATCATTATTATTCAGATATTGAATGAACTGCTCAATAGTATCAATGGGTCCACTCCAAATAAGTAAGAGGTCGTCAATGAAACTCTTATAAAACACAATGAACTCCATGAAGGGATCCATATCTCCATAGATGTGGGACCGCTCCCACCAACCCATAAAAAGGTTGGCGTACGAAGGAGCAAACTTCGCTCCCATAGTGGTCCCACACCTCTGGAGATAAAAGACCCCCTCAAAGGAGAAATAATTGTGAGTCAGTAAAAAATAAGTGACCTGTACAATATAATTCTTCAACTCCAAAGCGTAAACTGAATCCCTATCAAGACTGAATCTTATGGCTTCCAGCCCTTTACTATGTGGAATCGAAGAGTATAAAGCCTCTTGAATAGACAATACTATGTTGATGAGGCATTACGCCAATTACATGATGATAAGATTTATGAGATACTCCCAGGGGACCCCACTTTTAAATATCAAAGACAACTGTCTCACCTACTAGGTTTGGACAAAGGTTTGTTGATAAAGATACATTTGATTACCTAATGGTGGTTAAACCAGTAGTTCCCATCTTTCACCATTTGCCAAAAGTGCACAAAAGCTAAACAGATGTTAAAGGCTGCCCTATTGTTAGTGGCATTGGCTCACTTTTTGAGCACTTGTCCGAATGGTTAGATGGGATCCTGAACCAATTTGTAGTAAAATTACCAAGTTTTTGGAAAGACACCAAAAATGTACTTAATCTGGTTAGGAACGTATCATGGGATACTACTATTCATTCCTGGTTGACTATTGACGTGGCCACTTTATACTCTTCGATTCCACATAGTAAAGGGCTGGAAGCCATAAGATGCACTCTTGATAGGGACTCAGTTTACTCTTTGGAGTTGAAGAATTATATTGTACAGGTAACTTATTTTTTACTGACTCACAATTATTTCTCCTTTGAGGGGGTATTTTATCTCCAGAGGTGTGGGACCGCTATGGGAGCGAAGTTTGCTCCTTCGTACGCCAACCTTTTTATGGGTTGGTGGGAGCGGTCCCACATCTATGGAGATATGGATCCCTTCATTGTGTTTTATAAGCGTTTCATTGACGACCTCTTACTTATTTGGAGTGGACCCATTTATACTATTGAGCAGTTCATTCAATATCTGAATAATAATGATTGTGGTCTGATTTTCACGTTTGAAACCAATTTTGCAAATGTACATGACAAATCAGATCGTACTCTGAGGTGGCAAGCCATTGAGAGGGTAGCTCCTCCCAGAAGGGGAGTTGATAAATAAACAAGAAATGTTTTGGATTTTTACTCTCCAGACTAAGTTTCCATCTGGCTTCAACTCAGAGTACAATTTGATAAATTATTGGGAATAATAATAATAATTTTAGATGCTAACATTATAGGTTATATATATATATTTTATGTATACTATTTTTGTTGTATCTTTTTGAATTGAATTGCCTTGTACTACTGATACAAATCATGTTTCTGATCTTGTGTTGCTTCAATGTTATAATACTTGTAAGATCTATGATCCATGTGTTCATTTTGCATTATTGATTTATTGATTGATTCAGAATTATTGTGCTATCTATATGTGATATGTATAAAGATATGTGATTTGTACAACATCATATGTTGAAATATACATATTGAATTTTATAAAATATATTCTTCTTATCGTGCCCATATGTATCTCTTGCAATATTTTGCAATATTTGGGAATGCTAATATGCACATTAGGGCTGTCAAGCTAAGCTCTTTAAATAAAAAAATCTTTATATTCTATTTATTGAAAATATTGCAAAGATAAAAAAAAAAATATCTAAATCATTTTTTATCCCCCTTTTTGTATGCTTATATATGGGCTTTTAAAGTTTAAAGGGACCGTCTACACCAGAATTTGTATTGTTTTAAAAGATAGATAACCCTTTATTACCCATCCCCAGTTTTGCATAACCAACGCAGTTATATTAATATTCTTTTAACCTCTGTGATTATCTTGTATCTAAGCATCTGCAAACTGCCCCTTTATTTCAGTTCTTTTGACAGACTTGCAGTTTAGCCAATCAGTGCCTGCTCCCAGATAACTCCACGTGCACAAGCACAGTGTTATCTATATGAAATACGTGAACTAACACCCTCTAGTGGTGAAAAACTGTTAAAATGCATTCTGAAAAGTGGTGGCCTTCAAGGTCTAAGAAATTAGCATATGAACCTCCTATGTTAAGCTTTCAACTAAGAATAGAAATAATGTGGATGGCCTCAGCGCCTGATGGGAACCTGTATGCCTGGGGGCGGGTAGCTCCTAGCAGTTACCCAAGAATGTGATAAAAAGGAAAAAGAGCCCAGGCGCCTACCCTAAGGGGCTAGGTTATAGTGTATAATAGTAGGGTAAAAACAATTTTATTTACATACTACATGTAATAAAATCAAAGAAACATAATTATACAATGGCAGAAATAAAGGCAGATAGTTAATATTAAGACAGTTAAAACCTTAACTTCATGGATCCATGATCATAAAAAACAGTTAATAATACAATCAATAAAAACAGTGGTTAAACATAAGAGGTGGTTGATACAAAAGCAATATTCGGTTATTAAATCAGATATTCAAATACAATAAAAAATTCAATAAAAATTCAATCAAAAATCCAAAAAGTCCCAAATAAAAATCAGAAATATATATATTCAAAATGTCCAAAGTCAATCCAAAGTACTGTCTATAATCCTGTGAAGAACTGTGTGAGAAACCAAAATTATTTAGTGTGAAAATCCGAAAAAATGTAAAAAATATGTGTATATTCCAAATATAGTGTGTTCAATAAATATGATCCAAAAACATAGTCAAATCCAGATAAGTAATCAAGATAAAAAACGTGAAGGTGATGTGATCAGGAGAACGGTGGTGATAAAGCAAAATTGAAGAGAGACACAGTGCTGCAATGTCCCAAAAAACGTATGAAAAAAAAAAATAAAAAAAAAATGGCAGGACAAAAAACAACAAAGGGTCCACCAGTCCTGGTCTACGCGTTTCAGCCTGTACTAGGCCTTTCTCAAGACTGGTTTATGCATATTAGAGGTGGCCTTATATAGGGTATTTAACCGGATATTGTAGATTTCTTTCACTTCCGCTTTTTTCAAAACAACAAACTAATTGGTCTTTAAACTTTATTTTGCACTTTATAAATAGTTTGGGGAATATAAAGTTTATATTATAGTTATATATTATAGTTTTCGTGGCCTTTGAAATAATCCTTAAGGGTAAAATGTATACTTATTTGGTCGGCTACGTTAGCCTCGTGACGTCACTTCCGGTCCTGGTATTTGTTACGATCTATGAAATAGTGATCGTACTAATTGATTAGTTGTATATCTACTAAAACTTTTGTAAGGGATTATAATCCCTTTCTTGAGATTATGGAAATAGGTACCTTAAGTACAGGTTTGAAATTTGAAAGTACTATGCGTCGGTCCGTAATTCGACAAACCTGATTGGTCGTGACGTCACAACATAGAGTGGGCGCCTTTGATTGGCTCTAAGAAAGGTGTGTTTATTTATTCATAGTGTGTATTGGGGCTTTGTGATTGGCCATATTATGGAGGTGTGAGATTTCTTTTACTTCTGATTGGAGATGGGAGGTATAGCTTATTTGGACGGAACTACTCGGTAAAATGATACCAGATTTTTGAAATTCGATAGTTTTGTAATTGATATGATTTCAGACGTATGTTGAAATCGCATATGTCACACTTCATATCGAATCTATGAAGTCAATAGTGTAGTGATTAGTATAAATTCAGACATATATTAAAATTATATTGGGGTAAAAAGTATTGGGGTAAAAAATATTATGTTATAGAACCTTCATTTTTCATTTTTCTTTGTAGTTAGACAAAAAGTATAAGTTTAAATCTCGTCTGCGTCTGTTAGATGCGGACAAATAATGCTTTCTTTGACTTGATGCACAGGGCAAATAAAGGGATTTTTTCAGCGTTGGTTATGAATTACATTAGGAGTAAAGATAGCGATTTTTTGGATACTGACACTTCAGATTTAGTGGAGATACATCCACTAAAATCTCATTGTGTATAAAAGTAAAAATAAAGTAAAGTAAAATAAAAATAAAATTCTGTTGTGACAACTTGGGATACTTGTCTTCCTGATAAGAGGGTTCTGTAGCATGAGTTGAATTAGGAATGGAGATAGCGTATTCACAAACTGACAGTTCAGATATAGTGAAGATAATTATATTAGAATCTTATTATGTATAGAGTGAAAAATCTATTATAGCAACCTTGGCTGCTATTGCTATTAGTCCTAACGTTTGTTACTGCATTCTAGAGGGGGGATATAGAAGAGTATACATAATCTGTATGAGTGATTATGATGTCAGAAGATGACGATAATTCTACTCAATACCTAACTTTTTGATCTATGAAAAATGCTAAAGGATTAAAAACATTTGCTTCTAAAATTTAAAATGTAGTAATAAAGAACCAGTTGAAAGACTCATGTATAGACAATGGGGAGGGGGCACTGATACTCAAACATACAAAATGTATATACCTACTAAAATCCTGTCTAGTTTAGCCTATGTGATAGGGATAGGTTAGTATGATAAAAAATTGAAAAATAATTGAAAGAATCGGGGGGGCTTTGGTATTCAGGCTTACAGGATGTATGTATTCCATCCAGACAGTGGCTGATTAGGCCTAGACTGTTGGGAGAGGTTTATGTGATCAATGCTTGTAAGTTCTAAGGTGCCTCAATTGAGAAAAGTACAGTTTGATGTTTATGACTGTAGTGTTGCTACTAAAATCAAACTTGGTTAATTAAAACCAAACTTGAATCAAACTTTGTGGCTAAGTGAAGTTATGTACTCAAACAGCTATAGTCTTATATTTAAGGTGATTTATAAAGCCTTAATCTAAAGCTGTCTTAATAAGAAGAATGGAATCTTTCATCCCAGACAATCAAAGGGAGTATTGGAGAGGGGATGCTATATCCTAGATGATAAAGGAGAGTTGTGAGTAAAATATATATACCATTAGATGGTCAAACCTTATTAGAAAAGGTGCAACAAATGTTCTTTATAATCAGATTTTGGATAACAGTTGGTATGGTCAAACCATATTGAAGAGATACGATAGATCTTCTTTATTGTTAAGACCTCTTGGATACAGACAATCTAGGTTGAAGATCCACCTTGATTCCGCTGTGAGGAGTTTCTTTTCATAATGGCCTCCACGCCAGTCTTTTTTAATCTTCTGTATCCCTAAAAAAGTGAGCTCTTTGGTATTACCTTTGTGTTTTTCGGAAAAATGTTTATATAGGGCTGTATCTGTGTTCAATTTTTCTTATGTTTAACCACTGTTTTTATTGATTGTATTATTAACTGTTTTTTATGATCATGGATCCATGAAGTTAAGGTTTTAACTGTCTTAATATTAACTATCTGCCTTTATTTCTGCCATTGTATAATTATGTTTCATTGATTTTATTACATGTAGTATGTAAATAAAATTGTTTTTACCCTACTATTATACACTATAACCTAGCCCCTTAGGGTAGGCGCCTGGGCTCTTTTTCCTTCTTTCAACTAAGAATACCAAGATAACAAAGCAAAATTGGTGATAAAAGTAAATTGGAAAATTGTTTAAAATTACATGCCCTATCTGAATCATGAAAGTTTATTTTGGCCTAGACTGTCCCTTTAAAGTTTATAGTTAATTTTTTTATGAACATTGCATGACATTAATGTGTTAATACCTCAGGCCGTTGTGACACTCCCACACTTTGATTATTAACCAATGGAGAGCTTAGGCCTCCTTTTTAAAGGAGCAATTTGGTTTAAGGAATACAGCTATGATTAAGGCTTTTTAGCCAAAACTCGTAAGCTTGTCCTCTGTGGGATCTGTGTATTTATGTCCTGCTGGAGGGCACCTCCGCTATTTTAATTTGATTTTCAAATAAAGCTTGAAGTTTTAATATAACAGTCTCTGCTATCCTTCGTTGATTTGCTTACATATATAGGCACACACACATACTGTATATATATACATATAAATATATATATATAAGTATATATATATATATATATATATATATATATATATATATATGTGCAATAAAAACCTTTGCAGTCAAGTAGCTGAAAACATGAAAACTCATATTTATGCAATATTCGTATTTAATAAAGTGTTTAACTGTGTATTTACTGTAAATATTTCATATTCCAATGTTTTTCACCTATATGTAATCATCTATAAATAGAAATTTAGATATAAATTTTACCAAAAAAATTATAATTATATATCGGGTTAGCCTACATTAAAATATGCGATCAGGTTTGCTCGAGAGTGGGCTGTTAGGTTTTTTTCTACTTTTTTTCTCCATTGATTTCTACAGGGGGGAATACATGAACGCACACGCAATATTCTAAGTTCGACTTTTTGCGCTTGTCAGGTTAGCACAAGAGCAAGCTTACATTCAACTCATAACCAGTCACACACAAAAAGCTTACTTGTAATGCAATTAATGCTCAAGCGGGAGTGTTAAAGGGGCAGTATACAACAATTTTCATTTAACTGCATGTAATAGACATTACTATAAAGAATAATATACACAGATACTGATATAAAAATTCACTATATACCCTTTAAAAAATTAACAATATGCTCCCAGTTTAGCTCTGTTGATGAGATTAGCCTGGTACACACACTTAAAGGGTCTGATAGCAGAACCTCCCCCCTCCCCTGTATATGAAAAGACCCATTATACAAACAGAATCAGTCTGAAGTCTGTATACATCAGTATACATCTAAAACTTCGGGGTTTGGTTAGGAGTCTGAAAATCAGCACAATGTTATTTAAAAATAAGCAAAACTATACATTTTTACAAAAACACTTAGGCCTAGATTTGGAGTTTGGCGTTAGCCGTGAAAACCAGCGTTAGAGGCTCCTAACGCTGGTTTTAGGCTACCTCCGGTATTTGGAGTCACTCAAATAAGGGTCTAACGCTCAATTTTCAGCCGCGACTTTTCCATACCTCAGATCCCCTTATGTCAATTGCGTATCCTATCTTTTCAATGGGATCTTTCTAACTCCGGTATTTAGAGTCGTGTCTGAAGTGAGCGTTAGACATCTAACGACAAAACTCCAGCCGCAGGAAAAAAGTCAGTAGTTAAGAGCTTTCTGGGCTAACGCCAGTTCATAAAGCTCTTAACTACTGTGCTCTAAAGTACACTAACACCCATAAACTACCTATGTACCCCTAAACCGAGGTCCCCCCACATCGCCGCCACTCGATTAAATTTTTTTAACCCCTAATCTGCCGACCGCCACTTACGTTATATTTATGTACCCCTAATCTGCTGCCCCTAACACCGCCGACCCCTGTATTATATTTATTAACCCCTAACCTGCCCCCCACAATGTCGCAGCCAGCTACCTACAATAATTAACCCCTAATCTGCCGACCGCAAAGCGCCGCCACCTACGTTATCCTTATGTACCCCTAATCTGCTGCCCCTAACACCGCCGACCCCTATATTATATTTATTAACCCCTAATCTGCCACCCTCAACGTCGCCTCCACCTGCCTACACTTATTAACCCCTAATCTGCCGACCGGAGCTCACCGCTATTCTAATAAATGTATTAACCCCTAAAGCTAAGTCTAACCCTAACACTAACACCCCCCTAAGTTAAATATAATTTTAATCTAACGAAATTAATTAACTCTTATTAAATAAATTATTCCTATTTAAAGATAAATACTTACCTGTAAAATAAATCCTAATATAGCTACAATATAAATTATAATTACATTGTAGCTATTTTAGGATTAATATTTATTTTACAGGCAACTTTGTAATTATTTTAACCAGGTACAATAGCTATTAAATAGTTAAGAACTATTTAATAGCTACCTAGTTAAAATAATTACAAAATTACCTGTAAAATAAATCCTAACCTAAGTTACATTTAAACCTAACACTATACTATCATTAAATTAATTAAATAAAATACCTACAATTACCTACAATTAAACCTAACACTACACTATCAATAAATAAATTAAATACAATTCCTACAAATAACTACAATGAAATAAACTAACTAAAGTACAAAAAAATAAAAAAATATTTACAAACATAAGAAAAATATTACAACAATTTTAAAATAATTACACCTAGAGGTCCATGATCCGGCTGAAGTCTTCATCCAAGCGGGAAGTCTTCATCCAAGCGCATTCTATTGGCTGATCGGAACAGCCAATAGAATGCGAGCTCAATCTGATTGGCTGATTGGATCAGCCATTCGGATTGAACTTGATTCTGATTGGCTGATTCCATCAGCCAATCAGAATATTCCTACCTTAATTCCGATTGGCTGATAGAATCCTATCAGCCAATCGGAATTTGAGGGACGCCATCTTGGATGACATCCCTTAAAGGAACCGTCATTCGGCTAGTAGGCGTCGGGAGAAGAGGATGTTCCGCGTCGGATGGAAGATGATGGCTCCAGAAGAAAGAAGATTGAAGATGCCGTTGATAGAAGACTTCATCCGGATCATGGACCTCTTCAGCTCCCGCTTGGATGAAGACTTCATCCGGATCATGGACCTCTTCAGCTCCCGCTTGGATGAAGACTTCAGCCGGATCATGGACCTCTTCAGCCCCCCGCTTGGGCTTGGATCAGGACATCGGAGGAGCTCTTCAGGACGGATCGGTGAACCTGGTATGGTGAAGATAAGGTAGGAAGATCTTCAGGGGCTTAGTGTTAGGTTTATTTAAGGGGGGTTTGGGTTAGATTAGGGGTATGTGAGTGGTGGGTTGTAATGTTGGGGGGGGGGGGTATTGTATGTTTTTTTTTTTACAGGCTAAAGAGCTGAACTTCTTGGGGCATGCCCCGCAAAGGGCCCTGTTCAGGGCTGGTAAGGTAAAAGAGCTTTGAACTTTAGTAATTTAGGGTAGGGCATTTTTTATTTTGGGGGTCTTTGTTATTTTATTAGGGGGCTTAGAGTAGGTGTAATTAGTTTAAAATTGTTGTAATATTTTTCTTATGTTTGTAAATATTTTTTTATTTTTTTGTAACTTAGTTCTTTTTTATTTTTTGTACTTTAGTTTATTTCATTGTAGTTATTTGTAGGAATTGTATTTAATTTATTTATTGATAGTGTAGTGTTAGGTTTAATTGTAGGTAATTGTAGGTATTTTATTTAATTAATTTAATGATAGTATAGTGTTAGGTTTAATTGTAACTTAGGTTAGGATTTATTTTACAGGTAATTTTGTAATTATTTTAACTAGGTAGCTATTAAATAGTTCTTAACTATTTAATAGCTATTGTACCTGGTTAAAATAATTACAAAGTTGCCTGTCAAATAAATATTAATCCTAAAATAGCTATAATATAATTATAATTTATATTGTAGCTATATTAGGATTTATTTTACAGGTAAGTATTTAGCTTTAAATAGGAATAATTTATTTAATAAGAGATAATTAATTTTGTTAGATGTAAATTATATTTAATTTAGGGGGGTGTTAGTGTTAGGCTTAGACTTAGCTTTAGGGGTTAATACATTTATTATAATAGCGGTGAGCTCCAGTCGGCACATTAGGGGTTAATAATTGAAGTTAGGTGTCGGCGATGTTAGGGAGGGCAGATTAGAGGTTAATACTATTTATTATAGGGTTAGTGAGGCGGATTAGGGGTTAATAACTTTATTATAGTAGCACTCAGGTCCGGTCGGCAGATTAGGGGTTAATAAGTGTAGGCAGGTGGAGGCGACGTTGTGGGGGGCAGATTAGGGGTTAATAAATATAATATAGGGGTCGGCGATGTTAGGGCAGCAGATTAGGGGTACATAGGGATAATGTAAGTAGCGGAGGTTTACGGAGCGGCAGATTAGGGGTTAATAATAATATGCAGGGGTCAGCGATAGCGGGGGCGGCAGATTAGGGGTTAATAAGTGTAAGGTTAGGGGTGTTTAGACTCGGGGTACATGTTAGAGTGTTAGGTGCAGACGTAGGAAGTGTTTCCGCATAGCAAACAATGGGGCTGCGTTAGGAGCTGAACGCGGCTTTTTTGCAGGTGTTAGGTTTTTTTTCAGCTCAAACAGCCCCATTGTTTTCTATGGGTGAATCGTGCACGAGCACGTTTTTGAGGCTGGCCGCTTGCGTAAGCAGCTCTGGTATCGAGAGTTGAAGCTGCGTTAAATATGCTCTACGCTCCTTTATTGGAGCCTAACGCAGCCTTTATGTGGACTCTCAATACCAGAGTTATTTTTATGGTGCGGCCAGAAAAAAGCCGGCGTTAGCTACGCGGGTCTTTACCGACAAAACTCCAAATCTAGGCCTAAGTTGGCTATATAAATGGATCATCTACAAAACATTTATGCAAAGAAAAATCTAGTGTACAATGTCCCTTTAATTAGCACTCCACTTGTAATCTGGCCCTATATCTTTTTTTAGTAGACAGCCCATGGTGTTGATCTAGGCCCATTTTTTAATATTTCATACCATCGGGTCCCTTTTGTTCAGAAATAGCAGACATACATGACTTAAGAAAATCCGATCGGGTTTGTACGACTTGTTGAGTGTTAGTTTTATTTTTCACTTTTGCGTTAAAGCTGTCATTAACATATTCAAAATGAGAGTTAGACACTCAAAATGCACTATAGTCACATATCAGTTATCAGGTGACACTGGGTACTGAGAACTCATCAAGCTGCTCATCATTTTCAAGTTGCTTTATTTAAGCCTGCTCACCGTCATATTGCTTAGCTTTTTTCATTTATACATTTGCATATTCTACCAAAACAACGCTCTAAATAGTCATTCTCATTCATCCACCTTTGAGGTTGCACATGTCACAGAAGGATAGTATAGAGCCCTTCATGGTCTTGGAACAGACTTAAGGGTTAAGGTACAGTGGGATGGGTAGGTGTTGTGCAGAGTGCAACAATGTTGCAGTGTGTTGGAAGGATCTTAGCATACCCTGGTAAAGTCCTTGCAGGAAGTCCCAGGCTTCTTTTTCCTGCTGTGAGCACTGAAGATTCCTGCATGTCCCACCCTCCCTCCTTGTTCATTGGATGGCGGCATGAGTCTTACGGCTCCTATATGGGTTGTTCCAGTTAACATGGCTGGGGTAGGGTTATTTGAGCTAGCCTTGAGTTAGTCTGTGATTTTTAATTTTTTCTCTCCCCAGTGAGAGTTGGTTTGATCAGCTGACAAATCCATGTCATTTTTCAGGAGAGAGGATGATACACTCTGCCCGATGGAAGTCTTGGTCCCTTTCCATCTTAAGGAAATCAAATGGGCTGGCGTGATGGCCAGGCTGAATAGAAGGGTTTAAACTCTAGGTGTGTGCCTATGGTGTCCTTCTCAAGTAGGTGGGTCATAGGGACCCCCTGCAAACCCCATCTTTACATTGCCATGGGTGGTCATTGGGGGCTCTGCTGCACACTCCATTTTGGGGTACTGGCCTCTTGCTTAACTTGAGTAGACTAGTGACTGAATTTGCTGCCATCCCACTTTATTAGTCAGTTATGTTACGTTTTGAATAAAAATGACTTTACCGTTTATGCATTTGCCAGATTGAGTACATGACATTGTTTCCTTAAAGGAGATGCATCGTCTGTATTTGTTGTGAGGTTTGTGCCAGTGCTGAAAACCAAAGCAATGATTTTGAATTTGTGGGATTTTTTGTTGTTGTCTATAAATCTATTCTAAATTTGAATGACCAATATTTAATGGAAACTATTTGAGAAAGCACAATAAACATTACATGTTGTGCAAAATCTTAATCTAGTTATTCTTAAAGAAACGTAAAACCCAACATTTTCCTGACAGAGCCTACAATTTAAAAAAAATAATAATTTTACATCTTTTATCAAATTAGTTGTCATGTTATTCTTTGTTAAAGTTCATACTTTAGTAAGTAGTATCTGCTTGTCTGGAGCACTAATCACTGCTGCTATTTAGTGATCTTGCAAAACTGCTACTAAACTTTTACAGCAGCAAAGAAATTTGTTCCTTCTGAATCTTTTGGAACAAAAGAGTTTAAACCCCCCCCCCCCAAAAAAAATAATAATTGAATATTCATGGGACATTTACATTCCTTTTCGTTAAACAAATGTAAATGTTTGTTTGCTGAAGAAGAGCTACGCTAATCCCAACCCTTCTTCACAGAGCCCCGCCCATGCAGATCAAAGGCCCTTCAAAGGACCTTCTCCTTTAAAGCAGGCTCCTTGATCATCATACAAATAAAACAAATGCACATGCCTAACTGCTATTATATAGTGATCCAGAAACAGGCACACTTGTGAGTCTGCCTACCATGAGAAAAAAAAGTAAATCTGATAACATTAATAAATGGGAAAATTATTTTAAATTGAATTCTCTATCTGAACTCTGAAAGAAAATGTCTGGGTAATATGTCCATTTAAGTCAAATGAAAGAAATAATCCAAAATGTCCACTTTGCAGCTTTTAGCAAATTTATGATACTGTGCTACATAAATGAAAACCCCTTGTTCCATATACATGTAGGTATTGAAATCAAGCTTAACAATGTATATTTTCCTCATAATAATTATTAAGTAAACATGTGTACTAAAATCTTTAACAATCTTCACATCAGTATAAAAGAAGTGAATATTTTAGTAAAAATATAGTGAGTGTAGAAATGTAAATTGTAGGTATCCACTTAATTATAGGTACTAAACTTCAGAATAACAAGATTGTATGAGAAAATGTTTTAAAAAAAAAATAATTTCCAATATTAATTTGGGTTCTTCTTAAACGACAAAAAAAAAAAAATTGCCTGCAAATACTTTAGTTAACATATTTTCACTTAGAATTCCAATAAAAACAAACACTTCATCCAAAAATTGGACATTTGCAAACTTGTCAAAATGTCATTCACAAATAATGGTTTGACTTGTAAAACTCACAATATTTACAAAAGTAGACAAATGTAGTGGTGACACTTGTATTCAACAAATTCATGTGAGGCAAAGAGGATGTTGGGTTTTGTTAGAACAAGTGTCTTCAGATTTCATACCCCCACACATACAAATCTGTGATTATTTTGCTATTCTATTTTTTAAGTGGACAACATATTCTTTTTTTTTCCTCCCACAAATAGGACAGGATTAAAATATCAGTTCAATTAAATGATTACAGTTTTTAGATCATGTCATTTTAGCGATGCCGCAAGTCTGTTGTAAATGGTGTAAACTGGTGGTTAAAAGCTAGATGTTTTATGTTACTGGAAGTTTACACAGTTTACAACAGCAGTGGCAGCCGGGCAAAAAAATAATTTAAAGAACCCATAACATAGATAGTTCAGCTGGATATATATATACTGTATATATATATATATATATATATATATATATATATATATATATATATATATATATATATTTATTTATATACTCTTGTGAAAAAAATCTAAAGAACATCATCCAAAGAAAAATGATTTTGCATACAGGAAAGTAAAGGAATTAGACCAAATTAACCACTTGAAATAAAAAATTCAAACGTAATAAAATTAACCAAAATAATGTCACTTTTGTTACCACGTATAGAGTTAGATTATGAGTAGAGCTCTAACTGTTAAGTGCAAGCGATAAGGGGTATATCGCAGCTCTTTGCGCACATTGGAAGTAGCATGTGTTTTATAAGTTGAAAGTAAATGTGTTTGCTTGAGCGCAATCAAATTTATTACGCATCAAGTTAACGTGTCTCAGAGCTTTGGTTAACTGTTACCTATACTATATATCGATTCCTATACATAAATACGTATAGATATGTATTTTTCATGAACAGTATCACATATATATATATTTAATAACAAAAAGTATGTTCTTTTCTATGTGAAGACCGTAGGAATGTAAAATATTCATTTTGTGCATCATGTTTCGCGATTTAGATCACAATTCGGTCTGGTTAGCGTACATGACAAATTTGTATTCTTAAGGCATGTTATTGAAATATTACATATAAAATATTAATAAAAAATATTAAGATTTTTAAGAACATTTTAGTATATCTATAATAAATATTTACATTCATTTTTAATATTTTTCAATATTTTATAATTAATTAATTCATAACTGACTTCAAGTTTAGTGATGTAGATCTAATGCATGTCGGGTTAGCACTTAAGAGATAAGTGCCCATTGAAATCTATGGGAAAAAGTTAACGTGATCACAAAGTCCTGAAGTTAGCATACATTGGGTTTTACTCTCACAAAGACATTTTACTTTCAATTTGTAAAATGCGTGATAATCCACCCATGTAAAAAGATTACTTCTTGTGAAGTTTGAATGCGAGCGAAAGTGATCTGGCCCCTCATGTTTAATGTAATACCAAACACAGATTTATCCTTTCTGGTAGTTAAAGGGTTAAGCAAATGTTATTTATTAATATGAATTCCCTGCGATGCATCACATAGTGATTACACTCTGTGCCTAATTTAGTTCCACCCAATCTATGAGACATAAAATAACATGAATAATAATCCGGGAATTATTTTGCAGAATTAAAATCTCCAATAATATGTTGATGAGTAATTTACCTTAGTTACAGCACATATTCTTTATTCACTTGGTTTTGCAATTCATCTGCAAGTAAAGCTAGAATCTCCAATTCCACAACCATTTATTTAAAGGGACGTGAAAGTAAAAATGAATATCTCATAATTCAGATAGACCATACACTATTATCAAATGTAATCCTTTGTTAAACACTTCCATGAGAATATACTGAGGTAGGCTGAGGAGTGTGCATATGTGTTTAGCACTATATATATAACATTGTTAAAAACATTGCTGCAAACATTGCTGCCATATAGAACTCAAGATGTGAACGTTTCTTATCTTACCTAGCTATATGCTCTCTCTCTCTCTCTCTCTCTCTCTCTCTCTCTCTCTCTCTCTCTCTCTCTCTCTCTATATATATATATATATATATATATATATATATATATATATATATATATATATATATATATATATATACACACACACACATACAGAATACATACATGTATTAATGTATGTATTTATATACGTATATATATATATATATATATAGCAAATTATTTGTATATATATATATATATATATCTGTATATGTATATTTATGTGTGTGTGTGTGCTAATATATGTGTGTATCTATCTATCTATCTATGTGTGTGTTAAATATTAATATTTAATATGTTTCAAGTATTCACGTATAATAGAATGATGTAAAAGCATTTTTTTCTCTAGTTGGTTAATTGATGGTTGTGCTGTACAATAAATTTGTTTGCAATCATTTCAGCGGACAGTAATGCTTCAATTCCAGTTTTCTCATCTATGTTTAAGTTGGGACTTTAGACACATAGTACTGACATTCAAGGAAATCTTAAGCAACACCTGAAATCACAGGGAGATACATTTGTTTTGTCAGGGCTTTTAGCTGACACTTTCACTACAAATGACTGGCAAAACATGTCACCCTTAGATTAACAAATACGTGAATGAAAGGAGCTGCTACATTTACTATAGCGCTAATGTGTAGCTATTCACAAAGGTCTTGGAAAGGTCAGTCCATTAATTCAAGTGCAACGTTCCAGATGAGCTCACACCAAATGAAAAACACATAAACTCTTTTTTCTCTCATTTCAAAACACTCCCAACTTAAGCACCCATCTTATTTAATTATAAAAAAATGCAGAAAAAGTTCTTACGTTCCCCCTATATTATGTGTCTGTTTTTTTAGTAGAAAGAGAAACACAAAATGGTATGAATGTTGTTGGCATAGTCTAGTTTTCCAGTCATTGATACATCAAAATAAATACTAATGTATAGATAGATAAATGAATAGATAAATAAATAGATATAGATACTATCGGCTAGATTACGAGTTGTGCGTTAGGCTTAAAAAGCAGCGTTAAGAGGTCCTAATGCTGCTTTTTAACGCCCGCTGGTATTACGAGTCTTAAAGTTACAGGCTCACCACTCACTTTTTTGGCCAGACTTGGAAATACCGCAAATCCACTTACGTAAATTGCGTATCCTCTTTTTTCAATGGGACATGCATAGCGCCAGTATTACGAGTCTGCCAAAAAGGGAGCGGTAGACCATCTCCTGTCAAGACTGGTACCGCATTTGAAAGTCAGTAGTTAAGAGTTTTACACTACAAAGCCGTAGCATAAAACTCTTAACTAAAGTGCTAAAAAGTACACTAACACCCATAAACTACCTATTAACCCCTAAACTGAGGCCCTCCCACATCGCAAACACACAAAACATTTTTTAACCCCTAATATGCCGAACCGGACATCGACACCACTATAATAAATAAATTAACTCCTAAACCGACGCACTCCCGCCTCACAAACATTAGTTAAATATTATTAACCCCTAATGTGCCGGCCCTAACATCGCCGACACCAACCTACATTTATTAACCCCTAATCTGCCGCCGCCAACGTCGCCGCCACTATATCAAAGTTATTAACCCCTAAACCTAAGTCTAACCCTAAACCTAACACCCCCTAACTTAAATATAATTAAAACGAAATACTTACCTATAAAATAAACCCTAAGCTACCTACAATATAGCTAATAGTTACATTGTAGCTAGCTTAGGGTTTATTTTTATTTTACAGGCAAGTTTTTATTTATTTTAACTAGGTAGAATAGTTACTAAATAGTTATTAACTATTTAATAACTACCTAGCTAAAATAAATACAAATTTACCTGTAAAATAAAACCTAACCTAAGTTACAATTACACCTAACACTACACTATAATTAAATTAATTCCCTAAATTAAATACAATTAAATACAATTAAATAAAATTAGCTAAAGTACAAAAAAACAAAACACTAAATTACAGAAAATAATAAACAAATTACAAGATTTTTAAACTAATTACACCTAATCTAATCCCTCTAACAAAATAAAAAAGCCCCCCCAAAATAAAAAAAAAAGCCCAACCCTACACTAAATTACAAATAGCCTTTTGCGGGGCATTGCCCCAAAGTAATCAGCTCTTTTACCTGTAAAAAAAATTACAAATCCCCCCCAACATTAAAACCCACCACCCACACAACCAACCCTACTCTAAAACCCACCCAATACCCCCTTAAAAAACCTAACACTAACCCCTTGAAGATCACCTTACCGGGAGAAGTCTTCATCCAACCGGGCCAAGGTCCTCAACGAAGACGGGAGAAGTCTTCATCCAAGCCGGGCGAAGTGGTCCTCCAGACAGGCAGAAGTCTTCATCCAGACGGCATCTTCTATCTTCATCCATCTGGTGCGGAGCGGATCCATCTTCAAGACATCCGACGCGGAGCATCCTCTTCATCTGAAGGCTAACACTGAATGAAGGTTCCTTTAAATGACGTCATCCAAGATGGTGTCCCTTCAATTCCGATTGGCTGATAGAATTCTATCAGCCAATCGGAATTAAGGTAGAAAAAATCCTATTGGCTGATGCAATCAGCCAATAGGATTGAAGTTCAATCCTATTGGCTGATCCAATCAGCCAATAGGATTGAGCTGGCATTCTATTGGCTGTTTCAATCAGCCAATAGAATGCCAGCTCAATCCTATTGGCTGATTGCATCAGCCAATAAGATTTTTTCTACCTTAATTCCGATTGGCTGATAGAATTCTATCAGTCAATCAGAATTGAAGGGATGCCATCTTGGTTTACGTAATTTAAAGGAACCTTTATTCAGTGTTAGCCTTCGGATGAAGAGGATGCTCCGTGTCGGATGTCTTGAAGATGGACCCACTCCGCGCTGGATGGATGAAGATAGAAGATGCCATCTGGATTAAGACTTCTGCCCATCTGGAGGACCACTTCGCCCGGCTTGGATGAAGACTTCTCCCGGCTTCGTAGAGGACTTCGGCCCGGTTGGATGAAAACTTCTCCCGGTAAGGTGATCTTCAAGGGGTTAGTGTTAGTTTTTTTTAAGGGGGTATTGGGTGGGTTCTAGAGTAGGGTTGGTTGTATGGGTGGATTAGATTAGGTGTAATTAGTTTAAAAATCTTGTAATTTGTTTGTTATTTTCTGTAATTTAGTGTTGTTTTTTTGTACTTTAGCTAATTTAATTTATTTTAGGTAATTGTATTTAATTTAGTTAATTTATTTAATTATAGTGTAGTGTTAGGTGTTATTGTAACTTAGGTTAGGTTTTATTTTACAGGTACTTTTGTATTTATTTTAGCTAGGTAGCTAGTAAATAGTTAATAACGATTTACTAACTATTCTACCTAGTTAAAATAAATACAAACTTGCCTGTAAAATAAAAATAAACCCTAAGATAGCTACAATGTAACTATTAGTTATATTGTAGCTAGCTTAGGGTTTATTTTATAGGTATTTAGTTTTAAATAGGAATTATTTAGTTAATGATAGGAATATTTATTTCGATTTCTTTTAATTATATTTAAGTTAGGGGGTGTTAGGTTTAGGGTTAGACTTAGGTTTAGGGGTTAATAACTTTAATATAGTGGCGGTGACATTGGGGGTGGCAGATTAGGGGTTAATAAGTGTAGGTAGGTGGCGGCGACATTGAGGGCGGCAGAGTAGGGGTTAATAAATTTAATGTAGGTGTCGTTGATGTTGGGGGCAGCAGATTAGGGGTTAATAATTATAATGTAGGTGTCGGCGATGTCGGGGGCGGCAGATTAGGGGTTAATAAGTGTAAGATTAGGGGTGTTTAGACTCGGGGCTCATGTTAGGGTGTTAGGTGTAGACATAAAATGTATTTCCCCATAGGAATCAATAAGGCTGCGTTAAGGAGTTTTACGCTGCTTTTTGGCAGGTGTTAGACTTTTTTCAGCCGGCTCTCCCCGTTGATTCCTATGGAGAAATCATGCACGAGAACATTACACCAGCTCACCGCTAATGTAAGCAGGGCTGGTATTGGAGTGCGGTAATGAGCAAAATTTTGCTCAACGCTCACTTCTTGTCTAGTTTGTAAAAACTCGTAATACCAGCGCTGTCTGTAAGTGGGCAGTGAGCATAAACTGCTTGTTAGCACCGCACAGCCTCTAACGCAAAACTCGTAATCCAGGTGATAGATAATAGATAGATGATAGCTAGACAGATAGACAGATAGAAAGATAGATAGCTAGAAATACAGAGCTACAGACAGATAGATGATAGATAAATAGATAGATAGATAGACAGATGATAGATATAGATGATAGATAGATAGATAGATAGATAGATAGATAGATAGATAGATAGATAGATGATAGATAGATAGATAGATGATAGATAGATAGATAGATAGATAGATAGATAGATAGATAGATACAAATACATAGCTACAGATGATAGATAGATATGTTCTTAGTTTTGTGGGGAGTCTATAGAGTATTTATTTATTGGACAGTTATACACACACACCCACACACATATATACATATCCACAAACACATACATATACACACACACACACTAACACTCACACATTTACACATACATACACACACACACACATATACATAAACACATATACATGCACACATATACTCAAAAAACACACACACATACATACACACACACACATATACTCAAAAAACACACATGCACGCACTAACACATACATGCACACACACACATATACTTAAAACACACACACACACATACATGCACACACACACATATATTAGAAAATGTATCAACTTATTAATAAATGATAGGAACATGTACTCACAAGGATTTGCACACAAAAAAACAAACAAAAAAAACAACTGTTTTTTTGTTGTCACCACAAGGATACATTTGTATTATTTTACTTATTATTATTATTATTATTATTTTAAACGTTGATTTCCTGTTTAAAAAAAAGCTGCACTCACACGCCTTCTTGTTTTCTATGGAAAAATACAAAATAAAAAAGTTATAAAGGTAAGGACATCGGGAACCTGTGGAAGACAGATAGAAGAGGCGCCTCATGGGACAAGTATCGTCTGGATCAACAGGTGGATGATAAGCAGACAGGCAGAACCCCCCACAGAGTGTTACTCACAAAAGAGGCAGTACAAACGTGTACCCAAACAGGCAGGATGGAACCAAAAGTCGCCCGTCAGACAAGCGTAAGCTCAATACGCTGGAGGCAGACGTCACTCGGCAGACAGCGTCAGAGTGGACCCAACAGAGGAGCCAATGGGATCGATGGAATCTCGGCAATACAGACCTCCAAGGAGATCGTCAGGAACAGAACAAAGTAGCGCCATTTTATCTTCCACAGGTTCCCGATGTCCTTCCTACACTTTTAAGAGAGCTGCCTGATCCGTTGTTGATTCTGTTGAATCCGCCATCATTCCACACGCTGTGATCATCTGCGCACTTCCATAAAGACTCCATTGCTCTTTCCTCACTTGATAAAGGTAAGGAAAGCACTAGCAGTTAATATTTCAGGAGAAAAAGTACCAAAATATAAAAACACACTCTGTGTTTAAACAAGCTAAATAATATATAGATATACACTTGTCTGTGATATCACAAGCTATTGCGTTAGAATCTAAAATCTTGGTCTCCAATATCCTTTTGTTACCATACTTGTATGTAATTACTATACGTCAGAGAAGTCCTATGAGGTAAGTATGTTTGTCTATATTCAATAAAACCTATTTGTAAAACTAATTTCTCATGGAAGAAAAAACGTAATCTCTAAAACAACTGACTCTGGTTGGGTTTAGACTGTTGTGTTTCAAGGGCATCATTTTATTCATGGACCAAGTCAACATAATGCGGACGATTTATCAAGGACCGCCCCTGATGCCCCTGTTTCCGCGCAAACCTTCAGGCTCGCTAGAAACAGCAGTTATGAAGCAGTGGTCTTAATACCACTGCTCCTTAACTGGTCCACTGCCTCTGAGGCTGCAGTCTGCAATCTGCCCGATCCTATACGATCGGGCTGATTGAGACCCCCCTGCTAGCAGAAGATTGGCCGCGAATCTGCAGGGGATGGCATTGCACAAGCTGTTCACCAGAACCGCTTGTGCAGTGATAAATGCACACAGCGTATGCTGTCGGCATTCAGCAAAGTCTGTCGGACATGATACGCTACAGACATTGATAAATCGACCCCAATGTCTGAGCCAACACTGACCACAAAATTAAGCTGGAAACTGTGAAATTTATAAAGATTTGCTCCCACCATTTGCCACATTCGTGAGTTGCTCTATTATAATTATTGGAGCAACATCAATCATGAACATGTTCACTACTTTTGAGGTGCTTCACATAACATATTTATAGCCAAACAGCCACAACATAAAGACAGTCCAAGCCAATCAAATCTTGACTTTTATGTCTAGTCATCATCCGCTTTATCACAATCCCTCTGATTAGCCAACTGCCTGTAGATGTTGCTGGTGTCGAGGAATTGGGTTTTCCTAACTCTGTCTGACCTCTGTGAACCTTCCCAGGACAGAAATTATTTTAGTCGTTTTGAAGATTTATGACTAATTTCCCTGTCCTGTGTCCTTTGAAGCTTTACGCCATTTTGCTTTACTGTCATCAGGAAGGATAGCAAGCCTCATCTGTCCTTATCTTCATGGCATGGTAGCTTTTGATCTTTGCATACAGGACTTGGTGCTTCAGGTGCTTGATATAATCTCTTGGAAACTAGTTTAATTAGGAGAATGGTCCAGCCTTCAAGTATTGCAAAATCCGATGTACTTGTTATATAGTTATTAAACTTTCATCGCAAAATAACCTTGAAAACCTTTCAGAAGAAGCAAATTAAAACAAAAAGCCCCTCTATACGCTAACATATGTAATTAAAAGAACATGACAAAAGTTCAAGAGAAATAAAAGGTAACATGATCAGCAAGATGACCGCAAGACAAGATACTTTCCAATGGCTATAGAATCTTTATGAATTCCACATGCTGGGACTATTCCTGACCTTAAATGTAGAACACCCTTGAACACCCAGGGCCAGACACCTTTTGACCTATCCACCGAGATTACTTTAACAAAACAAATATGCAAATATTTTGTTTCTGAAGTATTGCAGTTATAGTTATTGTTTTTTATGTTGCTACCAGTTCTGGCTCACAGTGCAAGATATATTTTGGGCATATGGTAGACATGCCATGTAAATTCAAGAAGGGTTGATTTGGGGTGGGGGATAGTATGCAAATGAATATAGAATAGTATTTTGCTGTAAGAGAATAAAAATAAAGCAAATATGACCCCACAAATCTATCTTATCAGTTTGAGGTGTTTGCTCATATACTGTTAACAGTCTTAGTTCATACAAATATCTTCATTAGAAGACAAAATGGTCATTTAAATACACTTGGTTTAGAAGAAATAAACTAGTTATGTGACATGATTGGTGGGTTAAAGTTACGTACCTGGAACTCTAGGCCAATCTGGATTAAGTTTACAGCATAACCGTGAGGATGTATCCTAGAAAGCACTAATCTTATAGAAAATATAATTCTGCAGTTTTGTAGCTATTACTAGTGGCTACAAAACTGCCTAATTTTAATTAATGTGTCAAGCCATTTATTGTTTAAAAAGTGCTGTTTTCCAGAAAATGCCAATGGTTTATATTTGGGATTTTTGGTCAGAACTATAGCTTACATGGTTGAATGTATTTTCATGAAACTTAGCATGCTGATAGCTTTTGACTTGACGCAATGCCCTTTGGCAGATGAGGTAGCTCAGTTGGTAACTGCTCTGACTACAAAAATGCCTGTTTATAAAATCCAAGGTCACAGGTTCATATCCTGGCAGAAATAATCTAAAACTATACAAATATGTCAGATGTTAAACAACACAATGTACAGGGTGACTAGAATAGAGTACAATACTCCCCTCTCAAATGACCGCTGCTCTCTAACAGTCTCTCCCAACCGGACTGTGAGTAGAAAGTGAATCGAATATATAGAGGCGCTGATCTTGAATCTCGTGTATATGGACGTACACACTGAAAAAAGAAAAACTTGGCTTGTGATTTGCAGAAGTTAACAACAAATTAATGTGCAGTATACTCACTCCGAAAAATTCAGAGTTCAGCTTCTTCGAAAGGTTTTTCTGTCTCAACTTTCCAAATTTCCACACTGTGTTTGTGTCTGTGGATAATGAAAATTGCACTGCAGGTAATTGAATCTTTTGCTTGATAAAAAGTGCAATATACTCACTCCGATAAATTTCGGAATCCGGCTCCTCAGAACGTATTGTGTAGTTTGAAATTACTTCCAAAAAGGCAGCAAAAATACTTGTTATGGTAAAAAACAAATATTTATTAAAACATAATAAAATGCTCTTATTTATCTTGGCTCTACGCGTTTCAACGACAGTGTCGTCTTTTTCAAGAGCAGTAAAAACAATTGGAAGTGCTGCCTTTGGAGTGTTAACAGGTGTATTTATACAGGTAATCATTGTTCCTGTTCCGGTGGTAAACACCGGAATAGGACTCACAAATAAAACATTTTAATTTTGTATTTATTCCAATCCAATTGTGTTTTGAGAATGATATTTATTTATTTTGTATTTAAGCTTTTGGCGCTTAAACTCTCAATAATTTTTTCAAATTGGATTGGTATAAATGAAAAAAAGCCTTTTGGCCAATCAGAGGGGAGAAAAATAAAGTTCCCTTTCGAGTCCTGGTTTTAAGCAGTTTCTTTTCAGGTCCGCCAGATGATGCGTGGTCATATGTTCTCATCAATCAGGTAGAGAGCGTTGTTTTCAATGCTTCGTATGTAAAGGCCTAAGCTCCGGTTTGTCCAATGAGTTCCGTGTCACATGTCTCGGATTGACCAATCTCTCTATGAGCGACATTTTACTATGTTCCATTAATAGCCAGTGTTTTGGATTCTCTAGGGAGTATGTAATGAAAAGTGCAAGTCACTTTGAATCATATATATTACAGACATAGACAACTTCGTGACAATATTTCACAAAAATCTTGGGTTACAACCTTTTCAATTTCTTTTGAATATTAATTAGTGCAACATGCACTCGAATATCGATGTTGCCATCAAATGTATAAACTTTGCCATCAAATATGAACTTTAAATATAAATTTAAATCTAAATTTAAATTTAAATCTAAATTTAAATTTCGCCATCAAGTATAAATTTTGCCATCAAATATAAATTTTGCCATCAAATATAAATTTATCTTCACATATAATTTTCTGAACAGAATCACAGTAATATTGTGTATGTAATTGGGATAAATATTAGACTATTTGAAATATAATGAAACCTAAACAGAATAAAATAATTTATTAAATATATTAAATATAAAATAAAATAAAATGAAAATAAAATAAAAATAAAATAAATTATATGAACGCTGCCACTCTAATATCTTTATTTAAACCATAATGTCCATATGTTTTTAATGTGTGTATCCACCATAATTCTCTTCTATTGAGTTCTTTTTCTATCTCTCCCCCTCTCCAGTGTAATGAAACCTTCTCTATACCTATCCATGATAGATGTTTTTTATCGTATAGAGGACAATTATTATAGTGTAAAGGGACACCATGATCTTCTTTTTCTTTTTCAATTTTATTAAGGTGTTCTAATATACGAGTTTTAGCAAATCTTGAAGTTTGTCCTAAATATTGAATCTGACAATTACACTGAAGTAAATATATTATATTTTTGGTTTTGCAAGTGATGAAATCTTTTATTGTGTATGATTTATTTGTTACTGAAGAAGTGAATGCCTTATGTGTCTTTTTAGTATAATTGCATGCTTTACAATTTCCACATGTATAAAATCCTGTTAAATTGGCAATTTGGATAGGTTTAGGTGGCTTCATCCCCTTGATAAGGGAAGGTGCCAATTTTTGTTTGAAGTTTGTTCCCTTCCTGAAAGTTATCAAAGGTTTGTTTGGAATGATATTATTTAAGTATTCATCATTTTTTAGAACATTCCAATGTTGATTTATAATATGTTTGATCTGTTTGTGTCCACTATTGTATGTGGTAATGAATCTTGGAAAATTTGGATTATTGGTACTTTTTTTGTCAGTGTTCAGTATTAAAGAATCCCGATTCCTGTTTCCCACTTCAACTCTATCTTGTTCTAATGTGTTGCTGTCATAGCCTTTTTGCTCAAATCTTTCTTTAATTATCTTAGATTGGGTATTGAAATCATCTGTGGTATCACAATTTCTTCGTATACGGAGAAATTGTCCTTTAGGGATTGCTTTTAGCCAGGTTGGATGGTGTTCACTGTCTCTCCTTATATAAGTGTTCATGTCACAGCTTTTGAAAAAGGTCCTAGTGTGTATATTTCCTGCTTCAACAAAAATTGTTAAGTCTAGAAAATTAATGTGAGTTTTATTGAATTCAGGTGTTAGTATTATACCCATATTATTTTCATTCAGATAAGAGACAAAGTTATTTGATGCAGTCTCATCCTTGTTCCAAATACATAGAACATCATCTATGTAGCGCCGCCAGGACACCAGGCCCACCCCAGCCACGCCACATGACCATACATAAGTGTGTTCAAAGTGGTCCATGTAAATATTGGCGTAGCTTGGGGCGAATCTGGTGCCCATGGCGGTGCCACATATCTGAAGATACTGTTTATTATCGAACCAAAAGAAATTATGTTTCAAAATGAACTCTATTGATATTAAAATAAATTCTAGTAATTCTATAGATAAATTTTCATCTTGTTCAAGTTTCCATTTTATGGCTGCTATACCTTTTTTGTGATCAATGATGGAGTATAAAGATGTTACATCCATTGTTAGCCATGAATATTCTGATTCCCATTTCGTGTCTTTGAGTATATTTAATACCTGTTTAGTGTCTTTAAGGTATGATCTTGCTGTTTGAGCATAGGGCTGTAACAGATGATCTATAAAGGCAGATAAATTACATGTAAGGGAATCTATCCCACTGATTATGGGCCTCCCTGGAGGTCTAAGTGGATCCTTGTGTAATTTGGGGATGAAGTAAAAAATAGGGGTCTTGGATTCTACTTTATTTAAAAACATAAATTCATCTTGAGAAATAATATTTCTAGCTAAAGCTTGTGATAGGATCTTATTTAATTCTGAAGTGAATGTTCTTTTTGGGTTATTTTTCAAAATTTGATAAGTTTTTGTGTCTGATAAGATTCTATTTGCTTCCTCCATATAGTAGCTACGGTCCATTATTACTATACTTCCCCCCTTATCCGCTTCCTTGATGATAATGTCTTCCCTTTTATTTAAATTTTTGTAAATCTCATTTTCTTGTTTATTTAAATTGAAATACTTAGGTTTTGCCTCAATTTTTTCTATGTCTTTTAGGATTAATTTGCCAAATACTTCTATGTTTGGGCCCTTACAGTGGCTGGGATAGAAAGTGGAGGGGTTTTTAAAGTAAGTTCTTGGTTCCCTATTTGCTTGAGAATTTTCTTGGATTTTACTTAATGTATCTTTCCTGGCAAAAAATCTTTTAACTGTCAAATTCCTGATAAATTTCTGTGCATCAATGAATAATTGAAATGTATTAACACTCTGAGTGGGTATAAATTTTAAGCCTTTAGATAGAATGTTTTTTTTCTTGTTCAGTTATCGTTTGTGATGAAATATTGTGAATGCCTAGTCTCTCTGGCTCCTTCTTCTGTGTTTTACCCCTTCTACCTCTTGTTCCTCTGAAAGATCTGGTGTCCTGTCTCTTTTCCTTTGATTTGTTCTGTCTGTGCGAAGTGGAGAATATCTGTTGGGGTGTATCCAGCCTTGATTGGTCGGTGTGTGGTTTGTTCCTATTTTGTGTCTCTCTTTGAATGTGTTCTGTTGAAAAGGGTGATATGAGTCTTGTTCATGTCTTGCTTTATTTGTAACTTGTTGATCTTCTCTTTTGTCTCTTTTATCTTTTGGTGAATGTGAATTTTTATAGTGATTAGAGTGATTGGAGTAATGATTATATTCTACATAGATGATGTTCTATGTATTTGGAACAAGGATGAGACTGCATCAAATAACTTTGTCTCTTATCTGAATGAAAATAATATGGGTATAATACTAACACCTGAATTCAATAAAACTCACATTAATTTTCTAGACTTAACAATTTTTGTTGAAGCAGGAAATATACACACTAGGACCTTTTTCAAAAGCTGTGACATGAACACTTATATAAGGAGAGACAGTGAACACCATCCAACCTGGCTAAAAGCAATCCCTAAAGGACAATTTCTCCGTATACGAAGAAATTGTGATACCACAGATGATTTCAATACCCAATCTAAGATAATTAAAGAAAGATTTGAGCAAAAAGGCTATGACAGCAACACATTAGAACAAGATAGAGTTGAAGTGGGAAACAGGAATCGGGATTCTTTAATACTGAACACTGACAAAAAAAGTACCAATAATCCAAATTTTCCAAGATTCATTACCACATACAATAGTGGACACAAACAGATCAAACATATTATAAATCAACATTGGAATGTTCTAAAAAATGATGAATACTTAAATAATATCATTCCAAACAAACCTTTGATAACTTTCAGGAAGGGAACAAACTTCAAACAAAAATTGGCACCTTCCCTTATCAAGGGGATGAAGCCACCTAAACCTATCCAAATTGCCAATTTAACAGGATTTTATACATGTGGACATTGTAAAGCATGCAATTATACTAAAAAGACACATAAGACATTCACTTCTTCAGTAACAAATAAATCATACACAATAAAAGATTTCATCACTTGCAAAACCAAAAATATAATATATTTACTTCAGTGTAATTGTCAGATTCAATATTTAGGACAAACTTCAAGATTTGCTAAAACTCGTATATTAGAACACCTTAATAAAATTGAAAAAGAAAAAGAAGATCATGGTGTCCCTTTACACTATAATAATTGTCCTCTATACGATAAAAAACATCTATCATGGATAGGTATAGAGAAGGTTTCATTACACTGGAGAGGGGGAGAGATAGAAAAAGAACTCAATAGAAGAGAATTATGGTGGATACACACATTAAAAACATATGGACATTATGGTTTAAATAAAGATATTAGAGTGGCAGCGTTCATATAATTTATTTTATTTTTATTTTATTTTCATTTTATTTTATTTTATATTTAATATATTTAATAAATTATTTTATTCTGTTTAGGTTTCATTATATTTCAAATAGTCTAATATTTATCCCAATTACATACACAATATTACTGTGATTCTGTTCAGAAAATTATATGTGAAGATAAATTTATATTTGATGGCAAAATTTATATTTGATGGCAAAATTTATACTTGATGGCGAAATTTAAATTTAGATTTAAATTTAAATTTAGATTTAAATTTATATTTAAAGTTCATATTTGATGGCAAAGTTTATACATTTGATGGCAACATCGATATTCGAGTGCATGTTGCACTAATTAATATTCAAAAGAAATTGAAAAGGTTGTAACCCAAGATTTTTGTGAAATATTGTCACGAAGTTGTCTATGTCTGTAATATATATGATTCAAAGTGACTTGCACTTTTCATTACATACTCCCTAGAGAATCCAAAACACTGGCTATTAATGGAACATAGTAAAATGTCGCTCATAGAGAGATTGGTCAATCCGAGACATGTGACACGGAACTCATTGGACAAACCGGAGCTTAGGCCTTTACATACGAAGCATTGAAAACAACGCTCTCTACCTGATTGATGAGAACATATGACCACGCATCATCTGGCGGACCTGAAAAGAAACTGCTTAAAACCAGGACTCGAAAGGGAACTTTATTTTTCTCCCCTCTGATTGGCCAAAAGGCTTTTTTTCATTTATACCAATCCAATTTGAAAAAATTATTGAGAGTTTAAGCGCCAAAAGCTTAAATACAAAATAAATAAATATCATTCTCAAAACACAATTGGATTGGAATAAATACAAAATTAAAATGTTTTATTTGTGAGTCCTATTCCGGTGTTTACCACCGGAACAGGAACAATGATTACCTGTATAAATACACCTGTTAACACTCCAAAGGCAGCACTTCCAATTGTTTTTACTGCTCTTGAAAAAGACGACACTGTCGTTGAAACGCGTAGAGCCAAGATAAATAAGAGCATTTTATTATGTTTTAATAAATATTTGTTTTTTACCATAACAAGTATTTTTGCTGCCTTTTTGGAAGTAATTTCAAACTACACAATACGTTCTGAGGAGCCGGATTCCGAAATTTATCGGAGTGAGTATATTGCACTTTTTATCAAGCAAAAGATTCAATTACCTGCAGTGCAATTTTCATTATCCACAGACACAAACACAGTGTGGAAATTGGGAAAGTTGAGACAGAAAAACCTTTCGAAGAAGCTGAACTCTGAATTTTTCGGAGTGAGTATACTGCACATTAATTTGTTGTTAACTTCTGCAAATCACAAGCCAAGTTTTTCTTTCTTCAGTGTGTACGTCCATATACACGAGATTCAAGATCAGCGCCTCTATATATTCGATTCATATCCTGGCAGGGCTGACTCAGCCCTTCATCCTTCTGAGGTCAATAAATGAGTACCATTAAATTGGGTAACAACTAATACTATTCAGCTGCCGATTTTGTTAATTCCGAGAGCGAGCGCTGAAAAAGCACTTTGAGTACCACTGTGAGAAAGGCGCTATATAAATACTAGTTATTATAGTTTGAAGTTTATAACTTTTATTATTTTTTAGTTATTTAATTCAAATAAGATTTTTTTTGCTAGCAGTGCAGGTAGTACAGTTATGTCGCCAACTCACAAGCTCAGTAGAGTGCTTCCTCTTCAGCACATAATCCATCTAGCTGCAGTGCAGGAATATGTCAGCAGAGGGAGCCTGCAATCAGCTTCATCGGTGCTAAGTTCACACTTTGCTTTACTGTGATCTCATGAGATTTTACTGAAAAGATGTCATCAACAATATCCTGTGTGATGTCATTGATTATGTCATGCAAAATTCCCAATGGGGAGTGACAGTTAAAAGGACACTGTACATTAGATTTTTCTTTGCATAAATGTTTTGTAGATAATGCATTTATTTAACCCATCTGATAGTGTTTTTGTAACAAGGTATAGTTTTATTTATTTTTTAATAACATTGTGTTTTTGTAACAAGTTTTATTTATTTTTTAATAACATTGTGCTGATTTTCAGACTCCTAACCAAGTCCCAAAGTATCAGATGTAGACTGAAGTCTACAGATTCTTGCTTTCTCTTGTTTTTATAATGGGTCTCTTCATATGCAGGGGAGAGGGGAGTATCTACTCTTCCTGCTTTCTCAGCCCCTTTCACTAGGTGTTCCAGTCAAACCTCATCAACAGTGCAAAACTGGGAGCTTCTATGTAAGTTTTTAAAAGGTTTTATACTTGATTTTTGTATCAGTATCCGTGCATGTTCTTCATTATAGTAGTGTCTATTGCATGCAGTTATATAAACATTGGTGTATACTGTCCCTTTAAGCTAGGAATTTCCTTGCTTTTAAACGTTAGAATATGTAAACTCTTTTTAATGTAAGTTTTTTTGCCATTTAATATATATGTAATTTACAAAATAGACACAATGAGCATAGCTTCTTGATATTTTCATGTAGTTGATTAAGGGTCTAGATAAATATTCTGAATTTGACAGAATGGGGATGATCACCTAATATTCTTTAACACCTGAGGGCTTTATTCTTCGGAATGTGACATATACTTGGAATTGCTGCTTAGTACTACAGTAGCTCAGTATATTATAAATCATACAAATCTACAGCTTGCCTTCACTCCATATCAGTAGGACAGGTTGATCCAGTTGTTCTTCTTTGCTTAAAGGGAAATACAAAGCCTTAAATCATAAAGTATTTAAAGAAGTAAAAAGACAAACTAGTTGATTGTCTTCCCTTTTGTTTTATTTGCTACTCTAGTTTGTTCATAATTACTTCACTTATACAGCTGCATATGGTATTGCCTGTTAACTCATAGATGTCTAAATATTTATTATCACAGTGCCATATGAAAAGGGTCATATTTGTTGAAGTAAAATTGTAAAAGTTTATATTAGAAAAATATTACCTTACATTTTTTTGTATTTAAACACCATCCAACATAGGGCTAGATTACGAGTGGAGGGTTAACATTTGCTCACGAGCAATATCGGGTGTTTGTGGGAATTTGTGTACAAGGTAAATCCCACCCATATTACAAGTTGAAAGTAAATGCGAACATGTGAGCACAATCGAGATTGATGCTAGAATGATTACCGCAACCTCAGAGCTCTGGTTAACGTGATTCAAAAAAGTGTCACAAAACACATAAAATACATTTAAAAGTAAAGTTACACTCATAATAACACTGTCTGATAAAAATATTAAATCAAATTCTATAAAAATATTCTAAGGGCTCAAAGATATGAGGTCTCAGGTGTTAGAAAGAAAAAAGGCAAGCAAAGGACTTTATTTGAACAACTAATATATTTCAGTAGCTCTCATTCTATTGGCTGATTTAAAAATTTCAGCCAAATTCAGCAAAGGGGAACCTTGCATTCAATATTTAGTGTGCAGCGGACGATCGTATAAGGAGGACCTCCATGTTGCCAATGACTGTCGCAGACGAAGACCCCTCTGCACCTCCGGGAAGAAGGTGGAAGATGGCCCCACGATGGATGAAGATGGATTGGCCTAGATGAAGACTGTTCTCCGCCTGGAAGAAGATGGATGTCCGGACTTCAGGAAATGTGAGTACATTTTTTGGGGTTAGTGTTAGTTTTTTTGTTTTGTTTTTTGGGGTGTTTTTTTTTTTAGATCAGGGCTTTTTTATTTTTAATGGGCAGCAAAAGAGCTGATTGTCAATTTAAGGGCAATGCCCATACAAATGCCCCTTTACAGGCAAAGGCTATTTTAGTTTGTTTTTTTTAATCAGGTCTTTTTTATTTTGGGGGGTTGGGTGGGTGGGGAATTGTATTATTAGTGGGTTATTTGTATTTTTTATCCAAAAAGAGCTGATTTCTTTAGGGCAATTCCCTACAAAGGCCCTTTTAATTTGGCTGCTAAGCCATTTACCACCTGTGTGCTAAGTTGGTTTTGAGTTTTTGTTGCAGTTCATGTTTAAACACTTTTAGAAATAAGTGGCTAGATTACGAGATGTGCGTTAAGGTAAAAAAGCAGCGTTAACAGGTCCTAACGCTGCTTTTTTACGCCTGCTGCTATTACGAGTCTTGCAGGTATAGGTGTACCGCACACTTGTTTGGCCTTACTGCAAACTGACTTACGTAAAGTTCGTAAAACCTTTTTTCTATGGGACTTCCATAGCGCGGGTATTACAAGTCTGTCCTGGGAGGCCAAAAAGTGAGCTGTACAGCCTCTACCAACAAGATCCATAACGCATTCTAAAGTCAGTAGTTATGAGTTTTACACTACAACGCTGTAACATAAAACTCATAACTAAAGTGCTAAAAAGTACACTAACACCCATAAACTACCTATTAACCCCTAAACCGAGGCCCTCCCGCATCTCAAACACTAAAATAAATTTTTTAACCCCTAATCTGCCACTCCGGACATCGCTGCCACTATAATAAACATATTAACCCATAAGTAAGAGAAAAGAGGGATAGTAGAGCGCAAGTGCAGTTGATACCAAACTCCTTACAAGTGAAAAGATCCTTCGTTCTTTTCAGAGAAAAATAGGAAAAAAAGGGAGAGTGTAAGGGTGCTAAAAAAGCTAAAGGTATCAGGGAGTATCAATATGGGTTTAAAGATAAAGAAATATCTATGAGTGGCACTACGTATTAATACGGAAAAGTGTCCAAATATATGGTCAGTAAAAAAAGTGAGCGTCAGTGTGATGGTATAATAAAGCATATATTTAATGCAAATATAAACCGTGCAAAATCATGTATAGATATTTAGCTAAGAAGCATAAGAAAAAAATATTTAATAAAAGTTAAAAAATCTGATTAAATGGTACTCAAGAGGTAACTAAAAACTAAAACCACAGAAATTCATACAGGCCCATTTATCAAGCTCCGTACAGAGCTTGAAGGGCCGTGTTTCTGGCGAGTCTTCAGACTCGCCAGAAACACAACTTATGAAGCAGCGGTCACAAAGACCGCTGCTCCATAACCCTGTCCGCCTGCTCTGAGCAGGCGGACAGGAATCGCCGGAAATCAACCCGATCGACTACGATCGGGTTGATTGACACCTCCCTGCTGGCGGCCGATTGGCCGCGAGTCAGCAGGGGGCGGCGTTGCACCAGCAGCTCTTGTGAGCTGCTGGTGCAATGTTAAATGCGGAGAGCGTATTGCTCTCCGCATTTAGCGAGGTCTTGCGGACCTGATCCGCAGTCAGGTCCGCAAGCCCTTTGATAAATGGGCCTGCCTGTATGGAAATTTCCACATAGGCATTAATAAAGTTCATGAAACAACAGTTCAAATGGCGTTAAAAGATCGTATTGATTCAAAAAGTTCCCAATTGATAGCGAGGAGCTCCTCTAGCAAATGTAGGTGGATTTCCACTATATAGGCAAACAGAAACCTTTAGGCAGTGAACAGCACAATTAGAAAAAGGTTAAACAACAACATTCAATGCGTTTTGCTCTATTCCAGAGCTTTATCAAGATCTGATAAAGCTCTGGAATAGAGCGAAACGCGTTGAATGTTTTGACTATCTATCATTGGAACAACTCTGAATATTGTGATCATCTATCATTGGAGCAACTCTATTTTGAGTTCTATAACCTGGGTTATTATGTCATTCTACTAAGATCTCCATCGCCTGCGTGCATAGCACTAAGTGCAGGTATCAGCAGATATCCACCCTCTATTTGGAGGTAAGATGCTTATCCAAAGTGACCATAAGGACTTTGGTTTCTCCTTTTTCGAGTCGCAAGGAGGAACGAGCCCCACGAGTGTCACCGGTGACGTCAGACGCCAAGTCACGTGCAGTGAACTCAAATGTGTTGTGTAAAATCCACAGCTGCTAGTTTGAAACGGCTCTACAGATATGCAAAGTTTCAAGGTAATATGTATCATTTTTGCCTATAACATCATCTGATCTCAGAATGTTTCACGCTACAGAGGCATAAAATGTAAAGGTAACAAGAACTTTATCTGTGTGGTAAAATTCATGTTTCGGAACCTTTTTCTAAAGGTTTCTGTTTGCCTATATAGTGGAAATCCACGTACATTTGCTAGAGGAGCTCCTCGCTATCAATTGGGAGCTTTTTGAATCAATACGATCTTTTAACACCATTTGAACTGTGGTTTCATGAACTTTATTAATGCCTATGTGGAAATTTCCATACTATGAATTTCTGTGGTTTTAGTTTTTAGTTACCTTTTGAGTACCATTTAATCAGATTTTTTAACTTTTATTAAATAATTGTTATCATATATTTCGTGTACATTTATCTGTTATTTGCTATTTTAGATTGTGTTTATTCGCTGGGGAGACGTCCCCTTCATATTGCTACCCTTGTATATATAAATATTTCTTATGCTTCTTAGCTAAATATCTATACATGATTTTGCATGATTTATATTTGCAATAAATATATGCTTTATTATACCATCACACTGACGCTCACTTTTTTTTACTGACCATATATTTGGACACTTTTCCCTATTAATACGTAGTGCCACTCATAGATATTTCTTTATCTTTAAACCCATATTGATACTCCCTGATACCTTTAGCTTTTTTAGCGCCCTTACACTCTCCCTTATTCCCCTAAACATATTAACCCCTAAACCGCCGCACTCCCGCCTAGCAAACACTAGTTAAATATTATTAACCCCTAATCTGCCGCCCCTAACATCGCTGCCACCTACATTATACTTATGAACCCCTAATCTTCCGCTCCGGACATCGCCGCAACCTACATTATATTTATTAACCCCTAATCTGCTGCCCCCAACATCGCCACCACCTACCTACATTTACTAACCCCTAATCTGCCGTCCCCAACGTCGCCGCCACTATTCTAAATTTATTAACCCTTTAAACTTAAGTCTAACCCTAACCCTAACACCCCCTAACTTAAATATAATTTAAATAAATCTAAATAAAATTCCTATCATTAACTAAATTATTCCTATTTAAAACTAAATACTTACCTATAAAATAAACCCTAAGCTAGCTACAATATAACTAATAGTTACATTGTAGCTAGCTTAGGGTTTATTTTTATTTTACAGGCAAGTTTGTATTTATTTTAACTAGGTAGAATAGTTACTAAATAGTTATTAACTATTTAATAACTACCTAGCTAAAATAAATACAAATTGACCTGTAAAATAAAACCTAACCTATGTTACAATAACACCTAACACTACACTACAATTAAATAAATTCCCTACATTAAATACAATTAAATAAATTAAATTAGCTAAATCACAAACCCCCCACTAAATTACAGAAAATAAAAAACAAATTACAGATCTTTAAACAATTACACCTAATCTAAGAGCCCTATCAAAATAACACCCCCCCCCCAAGATAAAAAAAACCCCTAGCCTAAACTATCAATAGCCCTTAAAAGGGCCTTTTGCGGGGCATTGCCCCAAAGAAATCAGCTCTTTATCCTGTAAAAAAAAAAATGCAAACACCCCCCAACAGTAAAACCCACCACCCACACAAACAACCCCCCAAATAAAAGCCTAACTAAAAAAACCTAAGCTCCCCATTGCCCTGAAAAGGGCATTTGGATGGGCATTGCCCTTAAAAGGGCATTTAGCTCTATTGCTGCCCAAAGCCCTAACCTAAAAAATAAACCCACCCAATATACCCTTAAAAAATCCTAACACCAGTGGCGACTCTAGGAAAAATATATAGGGGGGGGCACATAAGATACCACAGTCAAACTGGGGGGGGGGGCACTAATATTTGTTACCACAAATTTATACCACTGAAAATAAACTTATACATACACACATATATATTTTAACACACACATACATACACACATACACAGTTACATACACACACAGTATACATACATACACACTGTTACACACATACATAAATATACACACACACACACACATAAATAATTAAACATACACATACATACACACACACACAATTACACACACACTCACACACAAAAACACACATTATACATACATACATACACATACATACACACGCATACGTACACACACAAACACATACATACACACACACACACACACACATATACATACACAAAAAAACTATAAATGGAAAAGGAAAACATTTATAAAAAAATCCAACAGTAATGCATGTTATATATTCCTTCCTTTATAACATAATATGCATGGAAATATATGCAGGGGCATGCATAGAAAATATACATATATACATAGACACACACACATACACACTTACATACATATAAACATACATATAAACACACATACATACATTATACATACACACACATACATGCATACACATAAACACACATACATACATTATACATACACACACATTCATGCATACACATATACACACATACATACACACAGAAAGATGACAACAAAACAATTACAACAGTCTATATTTTTTCATAAGAAGATAAAACACAGATATAAATAGAAAATTAAAACAACTAAGCAAGTATTAAAAATACAAAAGAGTAATGCATCTTATGTCTTCCATTATAACATAAGATACCAGGACATACTGTATATGCATGGACATAAATAGAAAATAGAAGTCTGTCAAATTAAATATTAGCTTTGGGTTAATTAACATTTATAACAAATAAACACAACTATATAAACTATAACAATTTACTTTTTTCGTTCTACCAAAAAGTATATCTTGTGGTTAGCCTGTGTGTCCCAAAGGATGACCATAACTTTAAGTATACTAATATTTTTCTACCTTTTGTGTCTGATAATTCACAATCAGGATATTAAAGTTACTTACAGTCTATTTAAAGTTAAACTTTCATGATTTAGAAAGAGCATGCAATTTTAAGAAACTTTATAATTTACTCCTATTATAATTTTTTCTTCATTCTCTTGGTATCTTTATTGGAAAATGCAAGAGTGTAAGCTTAGGAGATAGCCCATTTTTGGTTCAGTACCTGGGTAGGGATTTCTGATTGGTGTCTAAATGTAGCCACCAATCAGCAAGTGCTACCCTGGTGCTGAGCCAAAAATGGGCCAGCTCCTAAGCTTACATATTTGCTTTTTTTAAATAAAAAAAAAAAAGATAACAAAGAGAATGAAGAAAAAATGATCAAAGTAGTAAATTAGAAAAATTGCTGCTCTATCTAAATGATGAATTTTAATTTTGACTAGATTATAACTTTTAAGGGTGCAGACCAGAGCCAAGCCATCATATGAGAGTGTCTTACTGAATAAGGTTTGGATATGAAAAGATCTCAGATTGCTCATAGTTGTATTCTTTAAAGAAGCATGGGAGTAAAAAAAAATAAACTTTTCTGATTCAGACAGCAGATACAATACAAAACATATAAAACAATTGCTTACTTCTACTGACCTATTTCTTCTCTTGGTATCCAAGAAAGCATACTGAGGTAGACTCAGAAGTGTGCATGTGTATTGAGCACTATAGCAGCAATATTTTCAAATGTTTATATCAATATGATACATATAGTGCACAATACACATGCACACAATGGGGGGTAGTTATCAACGTGTCTACTTTACCTGCCTTCGCCGGCCCAATACGCCTGCCTAAGCTCGCCTCACATCGCCGCCGCGGATCTGCAAAAATTTGCCTAAGTTATCAAAAAAGCTGTCAAAAAGCCGCGCACCAAGTACGGGGCGATGAGCAGCGGACTGTGAGAGTTATCACGCATCCGATCTCGCTGCTCTTTGGCTTTTTTACAGCTTTCTTGCTAGCCTGTCACTAAGCACCCACACTAAACTACACTGTTCTACCCCCTATACCGGCGCCCCCGGAGCCCCCCGCAACTAAATAAAGTTATTAACCCCTAAACCGCCGCTCCTAGACCCCGCCGCAACTCTTATAAATGTATTAACCCCTAAACCGCCGCTCCCAGACACCGCCGCCACCTACATTATACCTAGTAACCCCTATCCTGCCCCCCCTATACCGCCGCCCTCTATAATAAAGTTATTAACCCCTATCCTGCCGATCCCGGACCTCGCCGCAACTAAATAAATAGTTTAACCCCTAAACTGCCGCTCCCGGACCCTGCCCCAACCTATATTAAACATATTAACCCCTATCCTGCCCCCCCTACACCGTTGCCACCTATAATAAATTTATTAACCCCTATCCTGCCCCCCCTACACCGCCGCCACTGTAATAAAATTATTAACCCCTAAACCTAAGTCTAACACTAACCCTAACACCCCCCTAACTTAAATATTAATTAAATAAATCTAAATAATATTTCTATTATTAACTAAATTAATCCTATTTAAAACTAAATACTTATCTTTAAAATAAACCCTAATATAGCTACAATATAAATAATAATTATATTGTAGCTATTTTAGGATTTATTTTTATTTTACAGGCATCTTTCAATTTATTTTAACTAGGTACAATAGCTATTAAATAGTTATTAACTATTTAATAGCTACCTAGTTAAAATAAAGAGAAATTTACCTGTAAAATAAAAACTAACCTAAGTTACAATTACACCTAACACTACACTATACTTAAATAAATTATTCCTATTTAAACTAAATACTTACCTGTAAAATAAACCCTAAGATATCTACAATATAATTAATAATTACATTGTAGCTATTTTAGGATTTATATTTATTTTACAGGTAACTTTGTATTTATTTTAGCTAGTTAGAATAGTTATTAAATAGTTATTAACTATTTAATAACTACCTAGCTAAAAGAAATACAAAATTACGTGTAAAAAAAATCCTAACCTAAGTTACGATTAAACCTAACACTACACTATCATTAAATTAATTAAATAAATTAACTACAAATAACAACAATTAAATACAATTACATAAACTAACTAAAGTACAAAAAATAAAAAAAGCTAAGTTACAAAAAATAAAACGCCCGCCTAAGCTCGCCTCACATCGCCGCCGCGGACCTGCAAAAATTTGCCTAAGTTATCAAAAAAGCTGTCAAAAAGCCGCGCACCAAGTACGGGGCGATGAGCAGCGGACTGTGAGAGTTATCACGCATCCGATCTTGCTGCTCTTTGGCTTTTTTACAGCTAACTTGCTAGCCTGTCACTAAGAACCCACACTAAACTACACTGTTCTGCCCCCTATACCGGCACCCCCGGAGCCCCCCGCAACTAAATAAAGTTATTAACCCCTAAACCGCCGCTCCTAGACCCCGCCGCAACTCTTATAAATGTATTAACCCCTAAACCGCCGCTCCCGGACACCGCCGCCACCTACATTATACCTAGTAACCCCTATCCTGCCCCCCCTATACCGCCGCCCTCTATAATAAAGTTATTAACCCCTATCCTGCCGATCCCGGACCTCGCCGCAACTAAATAAATAGTTTAACCCCTAAACTGCCGCTCCCGGACCCTGCCCCAACCTATATTAAACTTATTAACCCCTATCCTGCCCCCCCTACACCGTCGCCACCTATAATAAATTTATTAACCTCTATCCTGCCCCCCCTACACCGCCACCACTGTAATAAAATTATTAACCCCTAAACCTAAGTCTAACACTAACCCTAACACCCCCCTAACTTAAATATTAATTAAATACATCAAAATAATAGTTCTATTATTAACTAAATTAAAACTAAATACTTATCTTTAAAATAAACCCTACTATAGCTACAATATAAATAATAATTATATTGTATCTATTTTAGGATTTATTTTTATTTTACAGGCATCTTTCAATTTATTTTAACTAGGTACAATAGCTATTAAATAGTTATTAACTATTTAATAGCTACCTAGTTAAAATAAAGAGAAATTTACCTGTAAAATAAAAACTAACCTAAGTTACAATTACACCTAACACTACACTATACTTAAATAAATTATTCCTATTTAAACTAAATACTTACCTGTAAAATAAACCCTAAGATAGCTACAATATAATTAATAATTACATTGTAGCTATTTTAGGATTTATATTTATTTTACAGGTAACTTTGTATTTATTTTAGCTAGTTAGAATAGTTATTAAATAGTTATTAACTATTTAATAACTACCTAGCTAAAGAAATACAAAATTACGTGTAAAAAAAAATCCTAACCTAAGTTACGATTAAACCTAACACTACACTATCATTAAATTAATTAAATAAATTAACTACAAATAACAACAATTAAATACAATTACATAAACTAACTAAAGTACAAAAAATAAAAAAAGCTAAGTTACAAAAAATAAAACAAATAAGTTACAAACATTTTAAAAATATTACAACAATTTTAAGCTACTTACACCTAATCTAAGCCCCCTAATAAAATAACAAAGCCCCCCAAAATAAAAAAATGCCCTACCCTATTCTAAATTTAAAAAGTTCAAAGCTCTTTTACCTTACCAGCCCTTAAAAGGGCCTTTTGCGGGGCATGCCCCAAAGAAAACTGCTCTTTTGCCTGTAAAAAAAAAATACAACCCCCCAACATTAAAACCCACCACCCACATACCCCTAATCTAACCCAAACCCCCCTTAAAAAAACCTAACACTACCCCCCTGAAGATCATCCTACCTTGAGTTGTCTTCAGCCAGCCGACCCACCGATGGAACCGAAGAGGAGATCCGGAGCGGCAGAAGTGATCCTCCAAGGGGTGCTGAAGAAGTCTTCCATCCGATGAAGTGATCCTCCAAGCGGCGCTGAAGAAGCCTTCCATCCGGGCGATGTCATCTTCCAAGCGGCGCTGAAGAAGTCTTCCATCTGGGCGATGTCATCTTCCAAGCGGGGTCTTCAGTCTTCTTCTTCAGGATCCATCTTCATTCCGCCCCGACGGACTACCGACGAATGTAGGCTCCTTTAAGGGACGTCATCCAAGATGGCGTCCCTTCAATTCCGATTGGCTGATAGGATTCTATCAGCCAATTGGAATTAAGGTAGGAAAAATCTGATTGGCTGATTGAATCAGCCAATCAGATTGAGCTTGCATTCTATTGGCTGATCGGAACAGCCAATAGAATGCAAGCTCAATCTGATTGGCTGATTGGATCAGCCAATCGGATTGAACTTCAATCTGATTGGCTGATTCAATCAGCCAATCAGATTTTTCCTACCTTAATTCCGATTGGCCGATAGAATCCTATCAGCCAATCGGAATTGAAGGGACGCCATCTTGGATGACATCCCTTAAGATGGATCCTGAAGAAGAAGATGGAAGATGACATCGCCCAGATGGAAGACTTCTTCAGCGCCTCTTGGAAGATGACATCGCCTGGATGGAAGACTTCTTCAGCGCCGCTTGGAGGATCACTTCATCGGATGGAAGACTTCTTCGGCGCCCCTTGGAGGATCACTTCTGCCGCTCCGGATCTACTCTTCGATTCCATCGGTGGGTCGGCTGGCTGAAGACAACTCAAGGTAGGATGATCTTCAGGGGGGTAGTGTTAGGTTTTTTTAAGGGGGGTTTGGGTTTAGATTAGGGGTATGTGGGTGGTGGGTTGTAATGTTGGGGGGGTTGTATTTTTCTTTTACAGGCAAAAGAGCAGTTTTCTTTGGGGCATGCCCCGCAAAAGGCCCTTTTAAGGTCTGGTAAGGTAAAAGAGCTTTGAACTTTTTTAATTTAGAATAGGGTAGGTCATTTTTTTATTTTGGGGGGCTTTGTTATTTTATTAGGGGACTTAGATTAGGTGTAATTAGCTTAAAATTGTTGTAATATTTTTAAAATGTTTGTAACTTATTTTTTTAATTTTTTGTAACTTAGCTTTTTTTATTTTTTGTACTTTAGTTAGTTTATGTAAATTGTATTTAATTGTAGTTATTTGTAGTTAATTTATTTAATTAATTTAATGATAGTGTAGTGTTAGGTTTAATTGTAACTTAGGTTAGGATTTATTTTACAGGTAATTTTGTATTTCTTTTAGCTAGGTAGTTATTAAATAGTTAATAACTATTTAATAACTATTCTAACTAGCTAAAATAAATACAAAGTTACCTGTAAAATAAATATAAATCCTAAAATAGCTACAATGTAATTATTAATTATATTGTAGCTATCTTAGGGTTTATTTTACAGGTAAGTATTTAGTTTTAAATAGGATTAATTTATTAAAGTATAGTGTAGTGTTAGGTGTAATTGTAACTTAGGTTAGTTTTTATTTTACAGGTAAATTTCTCTTTATTTTAGCTAGGTAGCTATTAAATAGTTAATAACTATTTAATAGCTATTGTACCTAGTTAAAATAAATTGAAAGATGCCTGTAAAATAAAAATAAATCCTAAGATAGCTACAATATAATTATTATTTATATTGTAGCTATATTAGGGTTTATTTTAAAGGTAAGTATTTCTTTTTAAATTGGAATACTTTAGTTAATAATAGAAATATTATTTAGATTTATTTAATTAATATTTAAGTTAGGGGGGTGTTAGGGTTAGTGTTAGACTTAGGTTTAGGGGTTAATAATTTTATTACAGTGGCGGCGGTGTAGGGGGGGCAGGATAGGGGTTAATAAATTTATTATAGGTGGCAACGGTGTAGGGGGGCAGGATAGGGGTTAATAAGTTTAATATAGGTTGCGGCGGGGGCCGGGAGCGGCGGTTTAGGGGTTAAATTATTTATTTAGTTGCGGTGAGGTCCGGGATCGGCAGGATAGGGGTTAATAACTTTATTATAGAGGGCGGCGGTATAGGGGGGGCAGGATAGGGGTTACCTGGTATAATGTAGGTTGCGGCGGGGTCTGGGAGCGGCAGTTTAGGGGTTAATACATATATTATAGTTGCGGCGGGGTCAGGGAGCGGCGGTTTAGGGGTTAACATGTTTATTATAGTGGCGGTGGGCTCCGGGAGCGGCGGTTTAGGGGTTAATCAGTTTATTATAGTGGCGGTGGGCTCCGGGAGTGGCGGTTTAGGGGGTAATAAATGTATTTAGTTGCAGCGGTGTAGGGGGGACAGATTAGGGGTGTTTAGACTCGGGGTACATGTTAGGGTGTTAGGTGTAGATGTTTCCCATAGAAATCAATGGGATGTCTGGCAGCAGCGAACATGAACTTTCGCTATGGTCAGACTCCCATTGATTCCTATGGGATCCGCCGCCTCCAGGGCGGCGGATTGAAAACCAGGTACGCTGGGCCGCAAAAGTGCTGAGCGTACCTGCTAGTTTTTTGATAACTAGCAAAAGTAGTCAGATTGTGCCGAACTTGTGTGCGGAACATCTGGAGTGACGTAAGAATCGATCTGCGTCGGACTGAGTCCGGCGGATCGAAGTTTACGTCACAAAATTCTACTTTTTCCGGTATCTAGGGCTTGATAACTAAGGCGAATCAGCCTCGCCACAAATACGCTGTGGAATTCCAGCATATTTGAGGTTGACGGCTTGATACCTACCCCCCAATGTGTTATAAGGAAATATATGATCTTAGGAAAAGTATATCGTTTTACTAAAGGATACCTTATAGATTAACTATTATAACATTTACATTCATTATATGATTTTCCCCCCCTATGTTTCCCTCCTGAACTCTAGTAAAATTTCTGTAAAAAAAAACAAGGTCAACTGTCTTGCACACCCAAATATTTTACCAAGAAGATATATAAAGTTGCCTGGTAATGGTAACAGTATAAATTTGGGATTTTTTTTTTTTTTAGAACATTCACTGTTTACAAATTACAACTACACACTCTATATCTAACTGAAACACAGTGAATCATTCATCATGTATTCTCTTTTGTTCTATTTTTTATGATTTTTTTAAATGATTTTTTTTAATGATTTTTTTTTTAATGGTTGACCTGTCCTGCTGCTCCTGAAGTGAACTTGCAGACCCAATTACCAAACAGGAAGTAGATGAAGTTATGAACTTACTATACTATGATACCAACTTTTTTTAAAATTTGTAAATAACAAATTTGGGGATTTTTTTTAACGTTTTAACACTCAACAGAACATTCATAGATGGATGTAACATCCATCCATGAATGTTCTGTTGACTGTTAAAACGTTAAAGGATGTGATTGATCTTTTTTATCCTACCCCATCAGAATCAGCTGAGCTCTCTTACCGGGGAGACGATGTCACAGACCGCTGGTTTTTACAATGCGCCACACCACAGCAGTCAGTGCCTCTGCCAGACACTCAGACAGTCAGTCAGAGACAGCACACTGAGCACAGTGCCAGCCCAGCTCCTTCCCCCGCGCTTCTGCAGAATCTGCACACTGCAGCACACACATCTGCTGCTGGTTAAAGGTTTGCTCCTCCCTCTTCCTCTCCAGAGTCTCCGGTCATGTTCCTTCTGCTGTGAAGGAACGTTACCACTCTCTGGGACTGGAACTGATCTGGAGGAGGAGGAGCAAATAACGCCAGCACACTGCACAGCATGAGGCATGCCGATGCTGCCATAGTAGTGGCATTCTTGCCATTACATGGGATAATATAATATTTATTGGAGTCAGAGAGTCAGACAGTGTGCTGCCCGTGGTGCTGCCACCGCGTGTTGAGCAGGCATGAGGCACGTGCTATGGTGTGCCATGTGGGACAGGGACTTGAATAAATATGAATAATTTAATTTGAACATGAAGCCAGTCGCCGATCGGTCATCAGGGACAGTGGGACTTCACTGGGAGGCGCGCTGCCTTTAATCTTAGGCTGCCGCTTAGCCTCGTCATCATTGTGTATCTCAGTCAGTCACGTGTCTCAGCAAAAGCAAATGACTCACTCAATCATCTCAAAATAAAAATTGAACAATGAACAGTAAATATTATATACACAAAATAAACACAATTTAACAATAAATACTCTCACACTGTACATACATACTCCTGACTCAGTCTCACTCATCCCATTCCCTCTCCTGGTCATCTAGAATTATAAAAGTGCTGGGGCTTGTAGTTGTGAGTGGGGGGGGTAGGCGGGGGGGCAAGACATTTTTGTGGGGGGGGGGGCAAATGCCCCCCTTTGCCCCCCTGTAGTGACGCCACTGCCTAACACTTACCCCCGAAGATTCACTTACCGGGAGAAGTCTTCATCCAAGCGGCAAGATGTCCTCAAGGAAGCTGGCAGAAGTGGTCCTACGCTCACTTCTTGCCTTTTATCGCCGGGTTTGTAAAAACCTGTAATACCAGCGCTGTATGTAAGCGAGCGGTGAGAAAAAACTGCACAGTTGCACCGCACAGCTCATAACAAAAAACTCGTAATCTGGTTTTTATAAATAAACTATACAAACTATAAATTGTTTTTTTCAGCAGACCCAGCAGATTCAAAATATACCATTAGTATATGTCTATGTATAATCAGATTAAAAAAATACTAAATAAAATGTGAAAAAAGTGTATTTTTTTATTTCTGACTCAATAAATAACAGTAATGTAATGTAACGTAATTTTATTTTTCTAAGCTCTATCATCAAAACCTGTGTGGATAAATATTTGTAGTAGGTAACCTGTCTGAAATAAACTGAAATTAAGAACAATTCGCTGTTTTTTTCCACTGTTTTATTGCAGGCATGTCAATTTAATAAATTATCAAAAATAGCATTTTAGAATTTACTGTACTGTTTTCTGCAATTAAACAGTTCTAACCACCTGAGAAATTAAAATGGGGTACACAAAGCACACATTTACAGAAAGTACACCCCTTGGTGCATCAAATCAGGGTCTACAAGTATTTCTATCATGAATTTGGGGTGCGGAGCAATTAATGGAAAAAGTTGTATTGCTTAAATAAAACTAATCTAAGCAAAGAGCCATATTCTACTTAATATTACAATGTCTATGTTTGTGCTAGCAATACATGTAGCCCCTCATTTGTTACGGCTTGGTGTGTATTTTATAGAAATATTTAGTTTATATTCCATATGCATCATCAGTAAATGTATCAGAGTCTGAGTTTATAGAGAACTCAGCTGCTTCCTCAGCACTCAGACGCTTCGCCATACGTCTTAATAAAATAAATAGATATATGTTTTAAAGGAATTATTCCTCTAGAAAATATATAATTTTTATTGTAAAAAATAAGCTTCTTTGAATTAAAAATACAGAAGTTTTGAAAGATGGAGAGAGCTGCGTAAAGAGGGTGTTTTACTCATCTTCCACGCACACTAAAAGACTGATTATAAAAATATTCGGCTAGATTTAGAGTTTGGCGTTAGCCTTCAAAAGCAGCGTTAAGGGGTCCTAACGCTGCTTTTGGCCGGCCGCTGGTATTTAGAGTCATGCAGGAAAGGGTCTAACGCTCAGTTCCCTACCGCGATTCCAGGCTACCACAGATCCCAATTGCGTATCCTATCTTTTCTATGTGATCTGCCTAACGCTGGTATTTGGAGTCTTGGGAGAAGTGAGCGGTAGACCCTCTACCGACAAGACTCCTAACGCCAAAAAAAGTCAGTAGTTAAGAGCTTTATGGGCTAACGCCAGAATATAAAGCTCTTAACTACTGTGCTCTAAAGTACACTAACACCCATAAACTACCTATGTACCCCTAAACCGAGGCCCCCCCCACATCACCGCCACTCTAATAAAAAATTTTAACCCCTAATCTGCCACCCGGACATCGCCGCCACCTAAGCTATACTTATGAACCCCTAATCTGCTGCCCCTAACATCGCCGACTCCTATATTATATTTATTAACCCCTAATCTGCCCCCCAACGTCGCCACTACCTAACTACACTTATTAACCCCTAATCTGCCGACCGGACCTCGCCGCCACTATAATAAATGTATTAACCCCTAAACCGCCGCACTCCCGCCTCGCAAACACTATAATAAATTGTATTAACCCCTAATCTACCCTCCCTAACATCGCCGCCACCTACCTACAATTATTAACCGCCCGCACCGTCGCCTCTACTATAATAAAGTTATTAACCCCTAAACATAACTCTAACCCTAAACCCCTCTAACATAAATATTATTTATATTAAATGAAATAATATTCCTAAAATTAACTAAATTATTCCTATTTAAAACTAAATACTTACCTATAAAATAAACCCTAATATATCTACAATATAATTAATAATTACATTGTAGCTATTTTAGGATTTATATTTATTTTACAGGCAATTTTGTATTTATTTTAACTAGGTACAAAAGCTATTAAATAGTTAATAACTTTTTAATAGCTACCTAGTTAAAATAAATAAGTCTGTAAAATAAATAAAGTCATGTAAAATAAATCCTAACCTAAGTTACAATTAAACCTAACACTACACTATCATTAAATTAATTAAATAAATTACCTACAATTACCTACAATTAAATACAATTAAATAAACTATTCTATAATACAAAAAAAAACACTAAATTACAAAAAATAAAAAAGAATTACAAGCAGTTTACACTAATTACACCTAATCTAAGCTCCCTAATGAAATAAAAAAGCCCCCCAAAATAAAAAATTCCCTACCCTATTCTAAAATACAAAAGTAATCAGCTCTTTTACCAGCCCTTAAAAGGGCTTTTTGCGGGGCCTTGCCCCAAAGTAATCAGCTCTTTTGCCTGAAAAGAAAAATACAATACCCACCCCCAACATTACAACCCACCACCCACATACCCCTACTCTAACCCACCCAAACCCCCCTTAAATAAACCTAACACTACCCCCTGAAGATCTCCCTACCTTGAGTCGTCTTAACCCAGCCAGGCCGAAGTCTTCATCCGATGGGGCAGAAGAGGACATCCAGACCGGCAGAAGTCTTTATCCTATCCGGGCAGAAGAGGACATCCGGACCGGCAGACATCTTCATCCAAGCGGCATCTTCTATCTTCATCCATGCGGAGTGGAGCCATCTTCTTCCCAGCCGACGCAGATCCATCCTCTTCAACCGACGCCTACTCGCCGAATGAAGGTTCCTTTAAATGACATCATCCAGGATGGTGTCCCTCGAATTCCGATTGGCTGATAGGATTCTATCAGCCAATCGGAATTAAGGTAGGAAAAATCTGATTGGCTGATTCAATCAGCCAATCAGATTCAAGCTCAATCTGATTGGCTGATTGAATCAGCCAATCAGATTTTTCCTACCTTAATTCCGATTGGCTGATAGAATCCTATCAGCCAATCAGAATTCAAGGGACGCCATCTTGGATGACGTCATTTAAAGGAACCTTCATTCGGCGAGTAGGCATCGGTTGAAGAGGGTGGATCCGCGTCGGCTGGGAAGAAGATGGCTCCGCTCCGTATGGATGAAGATAGAAGATGCCGCTTGGATGAAGATTTCTGCTGGTCCAGATGTCTTCTTCTGCCCGGATAGGATGAAGACTTCTGCTGGTCTGAATGTCCTCTTCTACCCCATCGGATGAAAACTTCGGCCCGGCTGGGTGAAGACGACTCAAGGTAGGGAGATCATCAGGGGGGTAGTGTTAGGTTTATTTAAGGGGGGTTTGGGTGGGTTAAAGTAGGGGTATGTGGGTGGTGGGTTTTAATGTTGGGGGGGTTGTATTTTTTTTTTACAGGCAAAAGAGCTGATTACTTTGGGGCATGCCCCGCAAAAAGCCCTTTTAAGGGCTGGTAAAAGAGCTGATTACTTTGTAATGTAGAATAGGGTAGGGACTTTTATTATTTTTTTTTAATTATTTTATTAGGGGGCTTAGATTAGGTGTAATTAGTTTAAAATTCTTGTAATATTTTTTTTATTTTCTGTAATTTAATGTTTTTTTTTTTTGTAATTTAGTTTAGTTTATTTAATTGTATTTAATTGTAGGTATTGGTAGCTAATTTATTTAATTAATTTAATGATAGTGTAGTGTTAGGTTTAATTGTAACTTAGGTTAGGATTTATTTTACAGATAATTTTGTAATTATTTTAACTAGGTAGCTATTAAATAGTTTTTAACTATTTAATAGCTATTGTACCTAGTTAAAATAAATACAAAGCTGCCTGTAAAATAAATATAAATCCTAAAATAGCTACATTATAATTATTTGTTATATTGTAGCTATATTAGGGTTTATTTTACAGGTAAGTATTTAGTTTTAAATAGGAATACTTTAGTTAATAAGAGTTAATTTATTTCGTTAGATTAAAAATTATATTTAATTTAGGGGGGTGTTAGGGTTAGGGTTAGACTTAGCTTTAGGGATTAATACATTTATTATAGTAGCGGCGAGGTCCGGTCGGCAGATTAGGGGTTAATACTTGAAGTTAGGTGGCGGCGACGTTGTGGGGGGGCAGATTAGGGGTTCATAGGGATAATGTAGGTGGCGGCGGTGTCCGGAGCAGCAGATTAGGGGTTAATTGTGTAATGCAGGTGTTGGGGGTGGCAAATTAGAGGTTAATAAGTGTAGGTAGGTTGCGGCGACATTGGGGGCTGCAGATTATGGGTTAATAAATATAATGTAGGTGGCAGTGTTGTTGGGGGCAGCAGATTAGGGGTTCACAGGGATAATGTAGGTGGCGGCGGTGTCCGGAGCAGCAGATTAGGGGTTAATTGTGTAATGCAGGTGTTGGGGGTGGCAAATTAGAGGTTAATAAATGTAGGTAGGTTGCGGCGACATTGGGGGCCGCAGATTATGGGTTAATAAATATAATGTAGGTGGCAGTGATGTTGGGGGCAGCAGATTAGGGGTTAATAAGTATAATGTAGGCGGCGGCGATGTCCGGAGTGGCAGATTAGGGGTTAATAAGTATAATTTAGGTGGCGGCGGTGGCGGGGTCGGCAGATTAGGGGTTAATAAGTGTAAGGTTAGGGGTGTTTAGACTCGGGGTTCATGTTAGGGTGTTAGGTGCAGACTTAGAAAGTGTTTCCCCAGGTGTTAGGTTTTTTTTCAGCCCAAACTGCCCCATTTTTTCCTATGGGGGAATCGTGCACAAGCACGTTTTGCCAGCTAAACCGCTACCGTAAGCAACGCTGGTATTGAGGGTTGAAGTGGGGGTAAATTCGGCTCAACGCTCCCTTTTTGGAGCCTAACGCAGCCCTTCAGACAACTCTAAATACCAGCGTTGTTTGGAAGCAGCGGTAGGAAAAAAAGCTGCGTTAGCTACGCGGGTCTTTACCGACAAAACTCTAAATCTAAACGTATATTTGGTGTGTTTTTTTAAATAGCATTCCTCTACCATTTATTAATTTGTAACCACATTATCCAGTTGATCATGGGATTACAAATATAATATCGGTCCATATTGTAAAAGGGAATGTGACATTTATCAGTTAGGTGATCACTGCGGTAATGCTGGTTACCACAGTGATCATTTAGCTATAATACTTAAACTGATATTTATTTTTATAAAATGTATTTTGGGGGTCTCTAGGCAATTTTGATCTTTATTTATGTGCCTTTAGAGACCCCCAAATCCTTTTTTTTTTACTTTTTTTTTTAAAAAAATCCACTTTTTTATTTTTTATTGAACACCCCAAATACCTATACAATTGGAAAGAGTAGATGATTACCTTTCCAATGGGTCTGTAGCTGCTTAGATGCTCGAAATACAGGCATCTAAGCAGCATGCCCCCATCTCCCTATAACTGACAACTGTCAATTTTAACTAAAGTTGGGCGTGACGTTGAATACCAAGAGAACAAAGCAAATTTGAAGCTCAAGAGAGTGCACATGTCGACTTCCGGGGAGGAGCGTGAGAGAACACACGCGCGCTCTGAGCTCTGCGCACCAAGCAGCAGAGAGTTTTTGCATCACCCCAGCTCCTGGTCCCCATTGGCAGCGATGATTGCGGATGCCTAGGGGTGACAGAGTGCACAGAGCACTACGGAAGGCAGCGTTTACCGCCAAGGTCAGGTAGTACTGACCGCATCCAGTCACTTACTCTTGCGGGCAGAGGAAAAGCTGGTGGAGGAACCCCTTCTGCTGACGCGGTGCAGTAATAGAGGAGGAAGGTGCCGATTCCAGCCCAGGTCCTTACTAAAAAGTAAGCGAGACAAGTGCGGGAAATTCAGCAGAATCTGACTCAGTGTCGGCCCCACGGGAGGTTGGCGCGAACGGGAGGTGTCTCGTTTGGATCAACGTCCGAGTGAGGGTGACGGAACACATGAACTGCATGCCCTGAGGCAGAAAAACCGCAAGTACAATTTCACTATAAAACAGCACAGAAGCCAACACTGTATAATGTAAACCTAATGCAAGCTGAGAGGCATAAGGAGACATATGGAGACATTTGATATACTAAGTCTATAACAGATATGGTGTCTCTGCATATGATTTAAAGATCAATCTTTGTCTGCACACAAGCAATGGCATATTAGAAGAGCCGGTGTTTAACCGATGGGTGAAGAGGCCCATATGCAGCAAGGCAACTTTAACAGTCAGCTGCTTGGATAAAGTTATCTTTGCCTCTGGGAATACTTTGCTATGACTCATCTATCTCAGAAGGTTTTATTATACACCTCTTAAAAGTTATGGCATAACTAACTTAAATTTGTGCATACATTGAGGGCCTTCTGAGAATGCAGCTGGGAGGCCTATAGAAGCTAAAGGAAGCCAAACAACCGTTTCCTCTAACATTTTTGAAGGCTTGCTATTCCGTTTGTCTGGCTGTTGGTACACCCTAGTCAGCAAAGGCAAAGGCGTGCAGGTTTAAAATCTACCTGGTGGACACAAAGGTTTTAACTCTATCTGTGGTTTAAATAAAGGGTCAAAGGACTATATTGCCAAAAATACTATGAGACACTAACTATTCATATCTATCTATACCTTGATTACTGCAAATCTGCCTCCTGGTCCCTAGTAAGAGGCAATAAGACACTAGGAGAAAGAGAGCATCGTTGTGCAGTGACAAAGAGTAGATTGGCATAGTCTGAGTACAGAATATTTTCCTATAGTGTATGCAAGGAGGCAGAGGACTTTGACCCAGCTGATCTGCTGTTATATACTTCTTTTTTGTCTACCTGTATATTTTTGCTTTGTGTTTCTGCCATTGATTTTATATATATGTGGCTGTCTGCAATAGCTGTCATACCTAATTCTAGAGCCAGGTGTGAGTAGGCAACTACTGATTCTTACTAGGAAATGCTACTGCAAAGCAGATCTGTTGAGGTTTTGTGTTTGTTAGCTATTCATTTTTGAAAGAGCAATATATCAATTTGACGATATAAACATAAATACAATTAGCATAATAAGGCATGGGGGTGTGAAAACATATAATTCCCTTATAAAGTAAAGCACTTCTGTTTTTTTTTTTTACACATACACACAAGACTGTTTGAAATTGTATCGGCTTCGTGGTGAGGAGCCGTTTTGAATTCACATTTTGAGATAGAGGTCACATAACCTCCAATTTTTCTTTGAAAAATCTTTTTTTTTTTTTTTTCTTTCTTTTTTTCTCTCTTTCCTTCTTCCACACTTTCACTTTTTATCTACATTTTGTGCACATACATGCTTATAGGTATATAGGCATATACAAGATTCACCACTTCACGACACTTCATGGAAAGGTATATGACTAATATGAAACAAAGATCCCCAATTATGCCCGTCAAGAGAGATAAGAAAGGCAACAAGCCATTAAACGAGGCAGTAGCAGATAGCCTGCTGGAGACGTCCATGATGGCCACCGCCGGCACAGACATACAGATTACGAATAATCAGTTAGCAGAGCTGATTGTACCACAACTTGAGTCTTTGAAAAAAGATTTGGCTGGGTTGACGGTGGAAATCAGACAGTTCTCCAGTAGATTGACAGAGGCAGAGACTCGAATATCAGAATTAGAAGACTTATATACTATACAGGAAACAAATAACCAAAAACTTACAGATACCATTAAAACTTTGCAAAACAAAGTTGACGATCTCGAAGACAGATCGCGCCGAAACAATGTGAGGGTGGTGGGCTTGCCAGAAAATAGTGAATTTACAGACCTGATACAATTTGCCTCCACTAGGTTACACACGCTATTAGGCCTGGAATTACAGGGAGATAAACTTGCGGTAGAAAGAGCACACAGGGTCGGCCCAAGTAGGTCAGATGCAGATAATAAAAAACGCCCTAGAATGATAGTTATCAGATACCTGTGTTTCCAAGATAAAATCAGGGTTATGCAGCAGTACCGAAAGATTAAATCACTTATTATTGAAGGTACACAAGTTCTATTATTCCAGGACTTCTCTACCGATACGACAGCTAGAAGAAGAGAAATGTCACCATATTGCTCTGCCGTTATTAAGGCAGGTATAAAGGCTAGCCTCAGGTATCCAGCAAGGATAACTATAGAAGAGAAAGAAGGGCAAAGTTTGTTAAACACCCCAGAAGAAGCTAAGACATACTGTAAATCAAAGAACATCAAGGTGTAACTAGGTAAATACACCAGCACAGCTAGGATCAAGACAGCAAAGAGATATATAATGAGTGGCAGTGAAGGGAAATTACCAGCTTGCATAGATATAGTAAGCTTGGGTAGTGAATGGATGCAGGTTTTATTTGTTATATGTTGTGGTTTTCCCTCTTCTCCCGTTCCTTTTTCCCTCTTCTCCCGTTCCCCTTCCCTTGTTTTTTTTTTTTTTTCTTTCTTCCCCGCCCGCCCCCGGGTACCCCTCTAGAGGCGGGCTGGCTTAGAAGTAAGACAACCATAATTCTTAGATGAGTAGTAGTTTAAATTTTATTTCTTGGAACGTTGGAGGTGTGTCATCTCCAGCGAAGCGCAAAGGTATTTTAAAATCAATCAAGAAAATAGATCCAGATATAATACTTTTACAGGAACTACACCTAAAGGAAGACGAGATTGTAAAACTTAGAGCGAATTGGGTGAATGAAATAATAGCAACACCATGCACACATAGAAAGCGGGGGGTCGCAATTATATTCAGTAAAAAAATTACATATAAAATAATAAGCAAAGAAATTGATATAGCCGGCAGATTTTTGATTGTTCAAATCGAAGCAGCACACAAAATATGGACAATTTGCAATGTCTATGGGCCTAACGATTTTGATAGGGAATTCTGGGGCAGTATCAAGCAAAAATTAATTCCTTATTTAGGGCAGAATATAATATTAGCAGGGGACTTCAACATGGTGCTACATCCTGAAATAGATAGGTTTCGACAAAAGAGTGCTTCAAAATATAGGAAGGAGGCTAAATTTTTTAGAGAATTTTGTGCATCACTAAAGTTAAAAGATATCTGGAGAACACAACATCCAGACATGAGAGAATATTCCTGTGAATCGAAATCACATAGGAACTTCTCTAGAATCGATCTCTTTTTAATAGAGGAGCATCTACTGAAGGTAGATATTATATCCCAGATATATGATTTTACACTATCAGATCATGCAATTATTAGTATCAACTTTAAACTGATTGTGCAGGAAGGGCCGCATGTGAATACATTTAGCTTCCCAGGATATATGATAAATAATAGTCATTTCTGCAACTGGTTAAAAGGGAGATGGAGAGAATATCAAAATTTGAATAATACATACAGACATAAGACAGAAATATTCTGGGAAGCAGGGAAAGCGGTCTTAAGAGGGGAGATTAAGAAATATATGGTAAATCTTAAGAGGAAACAGCTAGTTAGAGAGACCCAACTATCTAATCAGCTGCGAAATACATATAGAAACTATATAAACAACCCCTGCAATAACACATGGAATAAGTATACACAGGCTAAAATAGAACGGGAGGCCTTTTTAAATAATAAATGGGCACTGGAAGATATTAAATCTAGAAGCTATTTTCAGGGGTTTCAAGGAATTTCGGCTAAACATTTGGTTAAAATCAGAAAATTTAGGAAGAGTAGGAACATGATCCCTCTAATAAAATATAAAAATGAGACTTATACAAAAGCCTCAGAAATTAGAGAAGCATTTTTTAAGTATTACCAGACTATATACTCTCAGGGAACAATAGATAATATGGCTAAACAGAACTTTTGGAAGAAAGTTAAATTACCGAAAATTACTAAAGATGCATTGGACAAACTAAACTTAGAAATAACTACAGCGGATATAATTACGGCCATAGAGAAGACTAAAGCAGGGAAAGCCCCAGGTCCGGATGGACTCTCTGCAGAGTATTATAAAATAATGAAATTGGAAGTGGTAGATACGTTAAGTAGTTTGTTCAACAAGTATTATATACAGAATAATAAACATTCATTATATTTTACAGATTCAATAGTTTCATTAATTTACAAGAAAGGGAAACCTCCAGAGGATATGGGTTCATATAGACCCATATCCCTTCTTAATCAAGACTATAAAATATTCATGTCCATCATAGCTAATAGATTGAAGTTGGTTATCGGAGATTTAATCAGCCCGGACCAGACAGGTTTTATGCCGTCTAGGAACCCAGCAAAAAATATGCGTAGAGTCCTTACTTTACTTGATTACTATTATAACAAAATACACAGTAGAGGCTCTCATTCTTTGCCAGACATGGTCTTGATAACGATAGACGCAGAAAAGGCGTTTGATTCCATTATATGGGACCATTTGCTCACTTCTCTTGCCCAATTTGGATTTCAAGGTAATTTTGTTGATACAATTAAACTAATATATAAGGAACCTAGGTCACAACTTCTAGTTAACGGTGAATTATCGTCACATATTACTCTGCAGAGAGGAACCCGGCAGGGGTGCCCATTATCCCCCTTACTCTTTAACCTCGCGCTCGAACCACTGGCTGTACTTCTCAGGAAAGAAATGGAGGGTATTAAGTTGGGCAAGCAGAATATAGTCATAACATTATATGCTGACGACATTATGCTTTTTATTAAAGACTCCAGTATAAATATTCCAAAAAGTATGGAGATAATTATGCATTTTAGTAAGTTCACTGGATACAAGATTAATGCTCAGAAATCTGAGATTTTATGGATTTACAAAAATAAATATAGCTATACGCGTCACCCTTTCAGGGAGGTAGATAGTATAAATTATCTCGGGGTAATCATAGGCAGAGATCCAGGGGAATGGTATGGCCTAAATTATACTAAAATGTTTGCGAACCTAGAGGTTGAATTTCAAAAGTGGAACATACTTTTTCTTTCTCTCTCAGGAAAAATTATGTTGATTAAAACAATCCTGTTCCCTCGGATCTTATTCCTACTACAAAATTTACCTCTGGTTATTCTTAAAAAGGATATAGTTTTATATAACCGAGCATGCACATCATTTATCTGGGGCAATAAGAAACCTCGCCTGTCAACTGAGAAATTGTCTATTCCTAAAAAATTTGGTGGCATGGCCTTACCAAATTTAAGATACTATAATTGGGTTACGTTGGCCAAATATGGTGCGGACTGGCTGACGGAAGCACAGTATGTCACATATTTCGACATGGAGTCTGATCTAATTGCACCCTTTAGTTTGAAAGCAGCTCTGCACCATGTACACGCCAAACTACCCTCTAATATCAAACAATTAATTACATTTTCAAATATTGTATTAGCCTGGCAGAAATACTGTAAGATGATGGGAGTAGACTTCCAGAAATCCCGGTTTCTACCCATTATTGGGACCCCCGCATTTTCTCCAGGTATATATAATGGGGTATTTAAAGAATGGCATACTAAAGGTATTACATATTTCTCGCAGCTTCTGAGGTTGGATAGTAATATAATTCAAATGTATAGTGTGATATCAGATAAATATAATCTTCCTTCAAATAATTTCTTTGCCTATCTCCAGGCCAGAAGTTATATAACATCATTAATGGGTTCAGACACACAAGATTGGAGCCTACATGAGATAGAGCCAGGCCTCAAATTATATAAAGCTGGTGTTAGATCAATTACTTTTTGGTATGAGGCCTTATATTCTAAATTGGGGGATATACATCTATCTCGAATTAAAGAGACCTTCCAAAGATATTTCACTAATTTACAAGAATCTGATATAAAGAAGAGTTTAAGTCTATGTGAGGCAACTACAACTAAGACGGGTTGGAGGGAAGCTCACATGAAATTATTAAATCATTTTTATTTAACACCAGAAAGGATGAATAAATGGGTGCGTGACGAGCCAAGCTATAGGTGTTTCAAATGTTGTGCTGATAAGGCAGATATGCTGCACTGCCTCTGGTCATGCCCCAAGATTAGACAATTCTGGGGGAAAGCCAATTTTTGGTTGAATAGACATTTACAGCATGGCTGCGAACTCACCCCCAGAAAGATTTTTTTTTTGTGCCATGATCAGACATGTTACGGGGATCAGCAGCTGATTAATACCGTTATTCTAGCGGCCCGTATGTTAGTTTTTAAGAAATGGAAGTTGGTAAGTGCCCCGAGTATAGCTGAACTCGCAAGTGCAATTAGACTGCAAATGAGGATAGAATTATATGACAAAAAATTAGTATCAGAGAAATATCTCAAGAGATATTTCGGGAAATGGTTAAAGTTAATTCAAAAGTGGCCATTGGCATCACAGAAACAATTCATCGCCCCTCTGACAAATTCTGTAGCGTTCCTTTCACTGATCGCGGGGGAGATTCTCCCACAGCAGTGGATAGAAGATTAAAATAGGTGAAGTGTAAACGGCCAGCAGGGCTGGGAGGGGGTCCCGGGGGAATGGCAGGGGTTAAGATATCAATTGTTTCCCTTTTCCCCCTTTTTTTTTTTTTTTTTTTTTTTCTCTCTCTCTGTCTATTTGTTTGTTTGTTTTGATTTATCCCCATTCGGTTATTTGATTTTTCTTTTTCCCAGAAATAATATAAAATGTGAAGTACTAGAAGGCAGAATATGAAAGTTGAAAATTTGTCTTTAGATAAATGATTACCTTTATTTCTTTTTTTTTTTTTTTTGCATATTTAATTTCATAAAAGATGTTTTCAGAATGTTATAGATATAATCAGATATAATGATGAATGTTATGTTTCTTCATGTACGAAATGATGTACTTCACCAATAAAATATTTAAAAAAAAAAAAAAAAAAAAAAGTTGGGCGTGACGTCATTGCATGTAACGTGAAGCCCCGGCGATGCCTGTGAGTATCCAGGGCAGATCGCTGGGGTAGGAGTGGATGGGGGTACTCAGATCTTCATCAAGGTGGGAGAGTGCTAGTGACGGCTCTGAGCTGTTGTTAGCACCTGAGTGAGAAAATTTGCGACGGCTCAGAGCCGTCATTAGCACTCAAGGGGTTAAGGGCTATTGGTAGTTTATTTTTAGATTAGTTTAAATTAGTTTTTTTTTTATAGGAGTATTAGATTAGGTTTATTTTGGATAATTTAGTTTATTATTTTCTGTAATCTTAGATTTTTTTTATTTATGTTAATTTAGACTTTGTTATTTTTTGTAATGTAAGGTTTTTGTTTTTTTGTAGCATAAGGATTTTTTAAATTAGTAATTTAGGTTTTTTCATTTTGGTATATTTTATTTTTATTAAATAGTTATGTAAGGTTTATTTATAGTTTAAGCTTGTTTGTTCTTTTTCACAGGTAAGTTTTTGTTTATTTGACGGTAGTTATATTGTAAGTTTAATTTAAAGTTAGGGGGTGTTAGGTTTAGGGGTAAAGAGTTTAATTTAGGTAGTTAAGATGTGGGGGTCGGCGGTTTAGATGTTAATAGGTTTATTTAGTGTTGGTGATGTGGGGGGTGAGCATTTAGGGGTTAATAGGTTTATTTTAGTAGTAGCGATGTGGGGGGTCGGTGGTTTAGGGGTTAACATTTTTTTTAGTAGTAGCGATGTGGAAGGTTGGTGGTTTAGGGGTTAAGAGGCTTATTTAGTGTTAGCGATGTGGGGTGGGGTCGGCGGTTTAGGGTTTAATAGGTTTATTTTAGTAGTAGCGATGTAGGGGGTCTGCGGTTTAGGTGTTAAAAAGTTTTAGTGTTGGCGATGTGGGGGTTGGCGGTTTAGGAGTTAATAGGTTTATTTAGTGTTGGTGATATGGGGGGGTCGGTGGTTTAGGGGTTAATAGGTTTATTTAGTGTTGGCAATGTGGGGGGTCGGCAGTTTAGGGGATAATATGTTTATTTAGTGTTGGCAATATGAGTAAGCGGCAGAATAGGGGTTAATAAGCTTATTATAGTATTTGCAATGCGGGAACGGTGGTTTACGGGTTAATAGGTCGTTTATGGGTGTTAGTGTACTTTGTAACATTTTTGTTATGAGTTTTGTGAAACATTTTTTGTTTTGCAAAAGCCATAAGTACTGGTCTTTGATAGCGGAATGTATCGTGGCAGTATAAGCCTAACCGCACAACCTGTAATACAGGTGGGCTGAATATTTCACATTTAAAAGCCATTTTTTGAGTGCAGAATTGATCGTTGTGGTATAGGCTAAAACGCTAGCGGTACAGCCGTACCACCGCGACTTGTAATATGGATGAGCTGATTATTCAGCTTGCAAAGGCCAATTTTTCAGCTGTATAGCTGCACCGCACAATTTGTAATCTAGCTGAGTATGAATCAACATAATTTTCTAAATATATAATGCAGCCAAAGCTTACCTCAAAAACGGTTTCTGTTTTAACCCCTATTAACACCTTTAAATCAGGCATAGTTTTGTTTGCAGCAGGCTCCCCCATTTGCACATATGGAAGGTACTATCCTGGCCATAGCTTCTGCAGAATGCACTCGTGCACGGTAGGGGGCAGAGTCACATGGCACCTGACAAAAGCAGGGCACAGTATAATGCTGAAACTTTGACAAAGCATGTGACATTATCCCCATGGAAACGAGCAAGCCTCTTGGCAACAAACAATATCAGTATCTGCTGTCCCTCCTCAACCCCCCATTGCTTGCATAATTAATTATCCTCACATGCATACTTTACTATATGATACCACAAGGTTTGGAGTAGGACACTGATAAGGGGGTGGGAGCAGGCTACACTTGGCAACACTAAAGTGTAAGTAGTTTTGCAGATTTTTTTAAAATTTTATTGAAATACTTATAAGCTTATTTTAACATTTTTTTCACACAGTTTTACCTCATTTGACCCTTTTATAATATGCACATGACAAAATCTCAAGAGAATATTGTTCTTTTGGATTCAAATTACTTCTATATTTAAAAGGGACATTAAACAGTAAATAAATGCTAGATAGAATGATGCATTCAAAGAAAACAATAGTCTGAGAATAACATGTAAATGTATTTTTATAGTTTCATTAGCTTTTTAAATATTGACAAAATCAGTGTAAAGTTTTACGGCTAGATTTAGAGTTTTGTCGGTAACGACCCGCGTAGCTAACGCATGCTTTTTTTTCCCCGCACCTTTTAAATACCGCTGGTATTTAGAGTTCACAGAATGGCTGCGTTTTCAGTGCGTTAAGGTCCAAAAAAGGAGCGTAGAGCATAATTTACCGCCACTGCAACTCTCGATACCATCGGTGCTTACGGATGCGGCCAGCTTAAAAAACGTGCTCGTGCACGATTCCCCCATAGGAAACAATGGGGCAGTTTGAGCTGAAAAAAAACCTAACAAACCTAACCTGCAAAAAAGCAGCGTTAAGCTCCTAACGCAGCCCCATTGTTTCCTATGGGGAAACACTTCCTAAGTCTGCACCTTACACCCTAACATGTACCCCGAGTCTAAACACCCCTAACCTTACACTTATTAACCTCTAATCTGCCGCCCCCGCTATCGCTGACCCCTGCCGCTCCTTACACCGCCGCAACCTACATTATCCCTATGTACCCCTAATCTGCTGCCCATAACACCGCCGACCCCTATATTATATTTATTAACCCCTAATCTGCCCCCCACAATGTCGCATCCACCTACCTACAATTATTAACCCCTAATCTGCCGACCGGACCTCACCGCTACTATAATAAATGTATTAACCCCTAATCCGCCTCACTAACCCTATAATAAATAGTATTAACCCCTAATCTGTCCTCCCTAACATCGCCGACACCTAACTTCAAGTATTAACCCCTAATCTGCCGACCGGACCTCACCGCTACTCTAATAAATTTTTTAACCCCTAAAGCTAAGTCTAACCCTAACCCTAACACCCCCTAAGTTAAATATAATTTAAATCTAACTAAATAAATTAACTCTTATTAAATAAATTATTCCTATTTAAAGCTAAAAACTTACCTGTAAAATAAACCCTAATGTAGCTACAATATAAATAATAATTATATTGTAGCTATTTTAGGATTTATATTTATTTTACAGGCAACTTTGTGTTTATTTTAACCAGGTACAATAGCTATTAAATAGTTAAGAACTATTTAATAGCTACCTAAGAACTATTTAATAGCTACCTAGTTAAAATAATTACAAAATTACCTGTAAAATAAATCCTAACCTAAGTTACAATTAAACCTAACACTACACTAGCAATAAATTAATTAAATAAAATACCTACAATTATCTACAATTAAACCTAACACTACACTATCAATAAATAAATTAAATAAAATACCTACAAATAAATACAATTAAATAAACTAACTAAAGTACAAAAAATAAAAAAGCTAAGTTACAAAAAATAAAAAAATTAATTACGAGCATAATAAAAATATTACAACAATTTTAAGCTAATTACACCTACTCTAAGCCCCCTAATAAAATAACAAAGCCCCCCAAAATAAAAAAATGCCCTACCCTATTCTAAAATTAAAATAGAAAAGCTCTTTTACCTTACCAGCCCTTAAAAGGGCCTTTTGCGGGGCATACCCCAAAGAATTCAGCTCTTTTGCCTGTAAAAAAAACATACAATACCCCCCCCAACATTACAACCCACCACCCACATACCCCTAATCTAACCCAAACCCCCCTTAAATAAACCTAACACTAAGCCCCTGAAGATCTTCCTACCTTGTCTTCACCATGCCAGGTATCACCGATCGCTCCAGGCTCCGAAATCTTCATCCAAGCCCAAGCGGGGGCTGGAGATCCATCATCCGGCTGAAGTCTTCTATCAAGCGACGGCTGAAGAGGTCCAGAAGAGGCTCCAAAGTCTTCATGCTATCCGGGCAGAAGAGTAGATCCGGACCGGCAACCATCTTCTTCCAAGCGGTGACAAGCGGCTCCATGTTGAAGACCTCCGGCGCGGATCCATCCTCTTCTTGCGACGTCCTAAGTCCGAATGAATGTTTCTTTAAATGACGTCATCCAAGATGGCGTCCCTCGAAGTCCGATTGGCTGATAGGATTCTATCAGCCAATCGGAATTAAGGTAGGAAAATTCTGATTGGCTGATGGAATCAGCCAATCAGATTCAAGTTCAATCCGATTGGCTGATCCAATCAGCCAATCAGATTGAGCTTGCATTCTATTGGCTGATCGGAAGAGCCAATAGGATGCGAGCTCAATCTGATTGGCTGATTCAATCAGCCAATCAGATTTTCCCTACCTTAATTCCGATTGGCTGATAGAATCCTATCAGCCAATCGGAATTCGAGGGACGCCATCTTGGATGACGTCATTTAAAGGAACCTTCATTCGGACTTAGGACGTCGCAAGAAGAGGATGGATCCGCGCCGGAGGTTTTCAACATGGAGCCGCTTGTCACCACTTGGAAGAAGATGGTTGCCGGTCCGGATCTACTCTTCTGCCCGGATAGCATGAAGACTTTGGAGCCTCTTCTGGACCTCTTCAGCCATCGCTTGATAGAAGACTTCAGCCGGATGATGGATCTCCAGCCCCCGCTTGGGCTTGGATGAAGATTTCGGAGCCTGGAGCGATCGGTGATACCTGGCATGGTGAAGACAAGGTAGGTAGATCTTCAGGGGCTTAGTGTTAGGTTTATTTAAGGGGGGTTTGGGTTAGATTAGGGGTATGTGGGTGGTGGGTTGTAATGTTGGGGGGGGTATTGTATGTTTTTTTTTACAGGCAAAAGAGCTGAATTCTTTGGGGTATGCCCCGCAAAAGGCCCTTTTAAGGGCTGGTAAGGTAAAAGAGCTTTTCTATTTTAATTTTAGAATAGGGTAGGGCATTTTTTTATTTTGGGGGGCTTTGTTATTTTATTAGGGGGCTTAGAGTAGGTGTAATTAGCTTAAAATTGTTGTAATATTTTTATTATGTTTGTAATTATTTTTTTTATTTTTTGTAACTTAGCTTTTTTTATTTTTTGTACTTTAGTTAGTTTATTTAATTGTATTTATTTGTAGGTATTTTATTTAATTAATTTATTGCTAGTGTAGTGTTAGGTTTAATTGTAACTTAGGTTAGGATTTATTTTACAGGTAATTTTGTAATTATTTTAACTAGGTAGCTATTAAATAGTTATTAACTATTTAATAGCTATTGTACCTGGTTAAAATAAATACAAAGTTGCCTGTAAAATAAATATAAACCCTAAAATAGCTACAATATAATTATAATTTATATTGTAGCTATATTAGGGTTTATTTTACAGGTAAGTATTTAGTTTTAAATAGGAATAATTTATTTAATAAGAGTTAATTTATTTCGTTAGATTTAAATTATATTTAACTTAGGGGGGTGTTAGGGTTAGGGTTAGACTTAGCTTTAGGGGTTAATAAATTTATTAGAGTAGCGGTGAGGTCCGGTCGGCAGATTAGGGGTTAATAAATGTAGGTAGGTGGAGGCGACGTTGGGGGCGGCAGATTAGGGGTTAATAAATATAATATAGGGGTCGGCGGTGTTAGGGGCAGCAGATTAGGGGTACATAGGGATAACGTAGGTGGCAGCGGTGTGCGGTCGGCAAATTAGGGGTTAAAAAATTTAAATAGAGTGGCGGCGATGTGGGGGGACCTCGGTTTAGGGGTACATAGGTAGTTTATGGGTGTTAGTGTACTTTAGAGCACAGTAGTTAAGAGCTTTATGAACTGGCGTTAGCCCAGAAAGCTTTTAACTCCTGACTTTTTTCTGCGGCTGGAGTTTTGTCGTTAGATTTCTAACGCTCACTTCAGCCACGACTCTAAATTCCGGCGTTAGAAAGATCCCATTGAAAAGATAGGATACGCAATTGACGTAAGGGGATCTGCGGTATGGAAAAGTCGCGGCTGGAAAGTGAGCGTTAGACCCTTTCCTGACTGACTCCAAATACCAGCGGACGGTAAAAACCAGCGTTAGGAGCCTCTAACGCTGGTTTTGACGGCTACCGCCAAACTCTAAATCTAGGCGTTAGTGTCTTTAAAACAATGGGAGCTGCCATGTTGAAACTTTGGTTACCTTCTCTGCTGGAGCCAATTAGGGCCAATTATAAATAGGTCACTAGAGTCTTCAGCCAATGGCCGTATGGAATATAACAGTGTTCTGCACTTCCACTTCTAACTGGAACTGAAAAGCTCACAATTTAAGCATGGAATTACAGGAAAAGAGGACAAAATAAATAATGAAAGTACATTGCAAAGTTTTTTTATTTATACAGTTTATCATTTTATATTATGATCTCAAAGTGATCAAAGTATTTGATGTACCTTAAATTAACTATCATGCCTTGATTTTCCTTGAAACTTCCTTGAGAAGCCCAACTAATATAACTCTTCTACTTTGGGTGTCTGCAGAGTGTTTGCCAAGTAACACAAACATATGAAACCTAGAGGATTATGTGACCCATGATTCCAAAGTATGAAATTTCTCATTTAAATGTGCAATATTACCTGTATCTTTAATTTTTCAGAAAGAGGATGTTACAATCACCTTAGCTTACACATTTTATCGTGTCATAACTAGGGTACAGTAGATTAAATATTAATCATTTTTAATCAATCACATGATATCTAAAGTGTCGTTTGAAAGCGGAGTCTCTTCTCTTTCACACTGGAGTTCTCACAAATTCAATTGTGAGGATTAAATCTTTACTGATAAAGAGCCCGTTTTATGCCTTCCCTCTTTAATTACTCTAAAACTAGCTCATATTGGGTTAAGAAATTGCAATTTGTACATGGCCTACACACAATCCAGAAGTTCAGTGATGACTCAGTGATTTGAATGAGAATATTTCCGCTTTCTATTGAAGGTTAGCTCTTTCCTAACCACTCTAGACATGTGCCCAATGTGAAGGGGCATTCACCCTTTTTCTGCCCTGCACAGATTAAATGAAGAACTAAATACTCTAACCCCATCTCAACTGTATACTTGTCAATTTTGTACTTTTTCTATTTCATTGTTTTCACGTCCATCAGATTGAAATAATACTACTTTTAGATCCTGGCTTAGAAAAAGTTAAACAAACCATTTACCTTGTAATTATCTCTACAAAATACATTTTTAACCATTCAAAATGTGCATTTACACCATTATATATAAGAAAATCTCTCTTTCAAAACTTTTGAAATATTTGTGTATTTAATTTTCATTAGGAATCAATTAAAAAGGAGAAAAATCAACTGTTTTATATTTGTATGCTTGGTAATCTTGAGAAAGTGCCAGTTCAGTTTAAAACTCACACGGCCAGATTACGAGTTTTGCATTAGGAGCTATGCGGTGCTAACAAGCAGTTTTCTCTCACCACTCACTTACATGCAGCGCTCATATTACAGGTTTTTATAAATCCGGCGTTAAAAGGCAAGAAGTGAGTGTAGAGCAAAATTGTGCTCCGTACCGCACTCCAGCACTGCTTAAGTCAGTGGTGAGCTGGTCGTACGAGCTCGATTCCTATGGGGAAATAAAAGTTATGTTTACACCTAACACCCTAACATGAACCCCGAGTCTAAACACCCCTAATCTTACATTTATTAACCCCTAATCTGCCACCCCCATCACCACCGCCACCTATATTATACTTATTAACCCCTAATCTGCCGCTCCGGACATCGCCGCCGCCTACATTATACTTATTAACCCCTAATCTGCTGCCCCCAACATTGCTGCCACCTACATTATATTTATTAACCCCTAATCTGCCACCCCCAATGTCGCTGCAACCTACCTACACTTATTAACCCCTAATCTTCCTCCCCCAACGTTGCTGCCACTATATTAAATGTATTAACCCCTAAACCTAAGTCTAACCCTAACACCCCCTAATTTAAATATAATTTAAATAAATCTAAAAAAAATGACTATCATTAACTACATAATTCCTATTTAAAACGAAATACTTACCTATAAAATAAACCCTAAACTAGCTACAATTTAACTAATAGTTACATTGTATCTAGCTTAGGGTTTATTTTTATTTTACAGGCAAGTTTATATTTATTTTAACTAGGAAGAATAGTTACTAAATAGTTAACTAATTAAAAACTACCTAGCTAAAATAAATACAAATTTACCTGTAAAATAAAAGCTAACCTAAGTTACAATAACACCTAACACTACACTACAATTAAATAAATTAACTAAATTAAATACAATTAAATAAATTAAATAAGCTAAATCACAAAAACCCCCACTAAATTACAGAAAATAAAAAACAAATTACAGATCTTTAAACTAATTACACCTAATCTAAGAGCCCTATCAAAATAAAAAAAGCCCCCCCAAATAAAAAAAACCCTAGCCTAAACTATCAATAGCCCTTAAAAGGGCCTTTTGCGGGGCATTGCCCCAAAGTAATCAGCTCTTTTACCTGTAAAAAAAAATACAAACAACCCCCAACAGTAAAACCCCCCACCCACACAACCAACCCCCCAAATAAAATACTAACTAAAAAAACCTAAACTCCCCATTGCACTGAAAAAGGCATTTGGATGGGCATTGCCCTTAAAAGGGCATTTAGCACTTTTGCAGGTCCAAAGCCCTAACCTAAAAAATAAACCCACCCAATACACCCTTAAAAAATCCTACCACTAACCCCCGAAGATTCACTTACCGGCAGAAGTCTTTCTTCATCCAAGAGACAAGATGTCCTCAACAAAGCCGACAGAAGTGGTCCTCCAGACGGGCAGAAGTGGTCCTCCAGACGGCATCTTCTATCTTCATCCTTCCGGCGCGGAACGTGTCCATCTTCAAGACATCCGACACGGAGCATCCTCTTCAAATGACGGCTTCTTCGTAATGAATATCTCTTTAAGTGATGTCATCCAAGATGGCGTCCCTTAGATTCCGATTGGCTGATAGAATTCTATCAGCCAATCAGAATTAAGGTAGAAAAAATCCTATTGGCTGATGCAATCAGCCAATAGGATTGAACTTCAATCCTATTGGCTGATCCAATCAGCCAATAGGATTGAGCTTGCATTCTATTGGCTGATTGGAACAGCCAATAGAATGCCAGCTCAATCCTATTGGCTGATTGCATCAGCCAATAGGATTTTTTCTACCTTAATTCCGATTGGCTGATAGAATTCTATCAGCCAATCGGAATCTAAGGGACGCCATCTTGGATGACATCACTTAAAGAGATATTCATTACGAAGAAGCCGTCGTTTGAAGAGGATGCTCCGCGTCGGATGTCTTGAAGATGGACCCGCTCCACGCCGGGGGGCTTAAGATAGAAGATGCCGTCTGGATGAAGACTTCTGCCCATCTGGAGGACCACTTCTGCCCGTCTGGAGGATCACTTCTGCCAGCTTTGTTGAGGACATCTTGCCGCTTGGATGAAGACTTCTCCAGGTAAGTGAATCTTCGGGGGTTAGTGTTAGGATTTTTTTAAGGGTGTATTGGGTGGGTTTATTTTTTAGGTTAGGGCTTTGGGCCTGCAAAAGAGCTAAATGCCCTTTTAAGGGCAATAACCATCCAAATGCCCTTTTCAGGGCAATGGGGAGCTTAGTTTTTTTTAGTTAGTATTTTATTTGGGGGGTTGGTTGTGTGGGGGGTGGGTTTTACTGTTGGGGGGTTGTTTGTATTTTTTTTACAGGTAAAAGAGCTGATTACTTTGGGGCAATGCCCCGCAAAAGGCCCTTTTAAGGGCTATTGATAGTTTAGTTTAGGCTAGGGTTTTTTTTATTTTGGGGGGGCTTTTTTTATTTTGATAGGGCTATTAGATTAGGTGTAATTAGTTTAAAGATCTGTAATTTGTTTTTTATTTTCTGTAATTTAGTATTTGTTTTTTTTGTGATTTAGCTAATTTAATTTAATTTATTTAATTGTATTTAATTTAGTTAATGTATTTAATTGTAGTGTAGTGTTAGGTGTTAGTGTAAGTTAGGTTAGGTTTTATTTTAGAGGTAAATTTGTATTTGTTTTAGCTAGGTAGTTATTAAATAGTTAATAACTATTTAATAACTATTCTACCTAGTTAAAATAAATACAAACTTGCCTGTAAAATAAAAGTAAACCCTAAGCTAGCTACAATGTAACTATTAGTTATATTGTAGCTAGCTTATGGTTTATTTTTATTTTACAGGCTTAAACTTACACTAACACCTAACACTACACTACAATTAAATAAATTAACTACATTAAATACAATTAAATAAATTAAATTAAATTAGCTAAATCACAAAAAAACAAATACTAAATTAGTAGTTATTAACTAATTAATAACTACCTAGCTAAAATAAATACAAATTTACCTGTAGAATAAAACCTAACCTAAGTTACAATAACACCTAACACTACACTACTAATTAAATAATTTAACTAAATTAAATACAATTAAATAAATTAAATAAGCTAAATCCCAAAACACCCCACTAAATTACAGAAAATAAAAAACAAATTACAGATCTTTAAACTAATTACACCTAATCTAAGAGCCCTATCAAATAAAAAAAGCCCCCCAAAAGTAAAAAAACCCTAGCCTAAACTAAACTATCAATAGCCCTTAAAAGGTCCTTTTGCGGGGCATTGCCCCAAAGTAATAAGCTCTTTTATCTGTAAAAAAAAATACAAACAACCCCCCCAACAGTAAAAACCCCCCACCCACACAACCAACCCCATAAATAAAATACTAACTAAAAAAACGAAACTCCCCATTGCCCTGAAAAGGGCATTTGGATGGGCATTGCCCTTAAAAGGGCATTTAGCACTTTTGCAGGCTCAAAGCCCTAACCTAAAAAATAAACCCACCCAATACACCCTTAAAAAAATCCTAACACTAACCCCCGAAGATTCACTTACCGGGAGAAGAGGCAAGATGTCCTCAATGAAGCCGTTAGAAGTGGTCCTCCAGACGGGCAGAAGTGGTCCTCCAGACGGCATCTTCTATCTTCATCCTTCCAGTGCGGAACGTGTCCATCTTCAAGACATCCGACACGGAGCATCCTCTTCAAATGAAGATAGAAGATAGAAGGATGAAGATAGAAGATGCTGTCTGGATGAAGACTTCTGCCCGTCTAGAGGACCACTTCTGCCGGCTTTGTTGAGGACATCTTGCCGCTTGGATGAAGACTTCTCCCGGTAAGTGAATCTTCGGGGGTTAGTGTTAGGATTTTTTTAAGGGTGTATTGGGTGGGTTTATTTTTTAGGTTAGGGCTTTGGGCCTGCAAAAGAGCTAAATGCCCTTTTAAGGGCAATGCCCATCCAAATGCCCTTAAAAGGGCATTTAGGCAATGGAGAGCTTAGGTTTTTTTAGTTAGTATTTTATTTGGGGGGGTTGATTGTGTGGGTTTTACTGTTGGGGGGGTTGTTTGTATATTTTTTTTTACAGGTAAAAGAGCTGATTACTTTGGGGCAATGCACCGCAAAAGGCCCTTTTAAGGGCTATTGATAGTTTAGTTTAGGCTAGGGTTTTTTTATTTTTGGGGGGCTTTTTTTATTTTGATAGGGCTATTAGATTAGGTGTAATTAGTTTAAAGATCTGTAATTTGTTTTTTATTTTCTGTAATTTAGTATTTGTTTTTTTTTTGTGATTTAGCTAATTTAATTTATTTAATTGTATTTAATGTAGTTAATTTATTTAATTGTAGTGTAGCGTTAGGTGTTAGTGCTTAGGTTAGATTTTATTTTAGAGGTACATTTGTATTTGTTTTAGCTAGGTAGTTATTAAATAGTTAATAACTATTTAATAACTATTCTACCTAGTTAAAATAAATACAAACTTGCCTGTAAAATAAAAATAAACCCATAAGCTAGCTACAATGTAACTATTAGTTATATTGTAGCTAGCTTATGGTTTATTTTATAGGTAAGTATTTAGTTTTAAATAGGAATTATTTAGTTAATGATAGTAATTTTCTTTAGATTTATTTAAATTATATTTGTTAGGGGGTGTTAGAGTTATGGTTAGACTTAGGTTTAGGGGTTAATACATTTAATATAGTGGCGGCAACGTTGGGGGTGTCAGATTAGGGGTTAATAAGTGTAGGTAGGTGGCGCCGATGTTAGGGGAGGCAGATTAGGGGTTAATAATATTTAACTAGTGTTTGCGAGGCGGTAGTGCGGCGGTTTAGGGGTTAATATGTTTATTCTAGTGGCGGCGATGTCTGGAGCGGCAGATTAGGGGTTAAAATTTTTATTATAATGTTTGCGATGCGGGAGGGCCTCAGTTTAGGGGTTAATAGGTAGTTTATGGGTGTTAGTGTACTTTTTAGCACTTTAGTTATGAGTTTTATGCTACAGCATTGTAGTGTAAAACTCATAACTACTGACTTTAGAATGCGTTACGAATCTTGGAGGTAGAGGGTGTACCACTCACTTTTTGGCCTCCCAGGACAGACATTTAATACCGGTGCTATAGAAGTCCCATAGAAAAAAGGGTTTATGAAGTTTACGTAAGTCGGTTTGCGGTAAGGCCAAAAAAGTGTGCGGTGCCCCTAGACCTGCAAGACTCGTAGTACCAGCGGTAGTGAAAAAGCAGCGTTAGGACCTGTTAACGCTGTTTTTTCAGTTTAACGCAAAACTCGTAATCTAGCCGATAGACTTATTTTTAATTATAGGACCTTAGGCTGTTGTTTTTTAATGTTTGTGATGGTGCTTTTAAAGTGATGGTAAATGTCAACGATCTTCCCAATATTATTGGAAAAATAGTCAAAAAATAAACTTTACTTTTATTCTTTATTTCCCAGCCAAAAAACATGTTATTTTTTCTTGTCTCTCTATATTCAGCTTACCGCTCATCCTTTCGCAGTTGTTGTGCACTTTTTAATGATGTATCTTCCTTTATCCAATTGATTTTCCATCTGATAGGCACCCAGCTCTGAATTTAATGTGCCACCTTGATGCTATTCGCGTGCGCTTCCTTTTGTGCCTGTTCCGACTCCGTGCACGTTAATGGATAATGCTGTCGGAGCACAGGCAATCCCAACCTATGTCATACATTTTCTAGACTGAAGCTCGTTTAGTCAAGGAGAATCATGATCGCATACACAGAATACCGTAATTCCTTGTTTACATTGGAGCAGATAGCGGAGTATTACTGACCTCGTGAGCGATCCTGGATGTCTATGTAGAGAGCAGGTGGGACCGTTCTCTACATCACTGAGTCTCCAAACCAGGAAATTGAATGGGGGCGGAGGAAGGCACCGTAAGCCGAAATAAATAAAATAAAATGTATAAATATTTAGGAATAAATAAAAAAAAAGTGACTATAATATATAGCCTATATGTAATTAGAATATGTAGAGCAAACACCTCAACTTTACCATCATTTTAAACTCTGCAGTTAACCATGAAAACCCTGTCAAATCATCAGGAGGCAGCAATAGATTGAAACATAACAGTTGATGGATCACAGGTATTTTCTATTTATACTTTTTGATTGAACAAAGAAACAAAAAATAAAATATATCAAGATTCAATATCTCTTCAGTATGTACAGAAACCATTTAAATGTTTATTCACCACACTCACTGTTTCATATATGGAGGGTTTAAAAAGAATCCAAAGAAACATAAAATATATATACATAAAAATGTCACTGAATTTGCTTCTTTACATGGAGACCACTAATTTGTGTCTATATGAGGATTTTTGTTTATATGATGATCTCTCTAGTTATGCAGCCAGAAGTTAGGATATATTAATTTTCCTTTTCATTTTTTTGGGAATGATCACTACAGACAGAAAATAAATGTATTTTTGTGTATTCAGTGACTTTTTTAAGTGTTGTGTAGCCGCAACTTAAAGGGCCATAAAACCCACATTTGTTTCTTTTATTCTCTTGGTATCCTTTGTTGAAGAAGCCACAATGCACTACTGGGAACTAGCTGCATGTGTTGGAAAAGACAATATATGTTCAGCCACCAATCAGCAGCTCCTGAGTCTACCTAAGTATCCATTTCAATAACGGATACCAAGAGAACAAAACAAATTAGATAATATGTCAATTAGAAAATAGTTAAAAAATCCCATGCTCTATAGCAATCATAAAATAAAACATGTGGGTGGTTTTATGTCCCTTTAATCAGCAAGTATGGTAACTATTACAGCCTTGTAGTAAACATAAGATATATAACATATGTTATTTAGTTACTTTGTTTTAACAATGCGTATTACAAATGTATTTCTTTCTTGGATCATAACATTGCAGATTAATTGGTGCTTGAGGTGCCATTAATATAAATATTTTATCACGCACTGTTATTACATAATGATATTCAAAATCCTCTTAGAGGGTCAATTATTTCTGCCGTTGGTTCAAAAACTATTTGAATGAATCTTATAAACTGTTAAATATCTGCCTAAATGTGAGTGTTTCTACACATTTATTAAAACATCCAATTGTTTGTTTGTTTTCTCAAATAAAAAAATTATTTTCTTTTTTATCAACTGTAGCATTAAAAGAAATGGTGCCTATCAGACTTCATTTGCAAAGGTGATTAAAAAAAATGACACTTCAAAACTTTATTGCACACATTAAAACAACAGCAGAATGTCTGTTAAAGGGACATTGTACGCTAGATTTTTATTTGCATAAATGTTTTGTATATGATCTATTTATAAAGCCCACCTGGGAGTATTTTTTTTTAACAATGTATAGTTTTGCTTATTTTTTAATAACATTGTGCTGATTTTCAGACTCCTAACCAAGCCCCAAAGTGTTAGATGTATACTGCTGTCTACAGCTAGCTTCTGTTTCTGTAATCTGTTTTTTCATGAACTTTAACTATACAGAGCTGATATGAACTTTGCTCAGCTGATCGAGAGTAAGAGGCTTTATGAAATATTCCCATCCCTTCTTGCAAAAAACCCCCAGTCCTTGTCTAGATGTTTGTTTTTGTGTTTGAATGATATTACAATCGACTGATCCTAACATCCTGTGTTTATAATTCTTTTACAGATACAGTGAGAACAAACAGTTAATAATGAAACCTTTATCCATTCCTGTTCTGCTCTGCTGGTTAACAGGAATGTACATATCATATATGAACATATTTTTTTAGCTTGATGCCTGATTTACTGAGATAACAGCTTAAACAATATCACATACTTATGCAAATTGTTAAAGTGTTTGTAGCAACAGGCATCAAAACATAAGGCTGAGGTTTCCGTTCAGGGTGACGTATGCCAGTCTGGGTACGAGAGAGAACATTAATGAGTGCACAGGTGTGCAGAGGGTTGACTGAAATAATCACCCATGATCCGTTCTGGAGTTGACATGACATTAAATAGCAGATTAGATAATAAGGAAGTGTATTACTTTTAAATGTGTTATTTTGTGTTATTCTGTGTCTGAGCAGCAATAATGTTTTACAGAGTTGCCAAACATCACTAGTAAATCATTACTATTCCAAAACTAATTACAGACAATTTTTGGAAATTAAAGGGAGACAGTCCATTTGCAATTAATCTTGTTTAAAAATATAGATAATATAGATGTGCATTTGTTTAGCTGTAAAATCCAAATGAATGCACCAAAGAAAATGAAAGAAAACTAAAAATACTGCTGAAAATCGTCCGTGTTTATTTGTTTCCTTTAATTTTTTTAAGGGGTTAATACTTACCTTATCGTGCTCTGCAGAGAGTGCTAACCCAATCTTGCCAGAGCTGCAACCCAGAAGGTTTAGCTAACTCGGCTCCCAGGAACTGCACTAAAGTTAGTGCAGGTCCTGGGAACCGAGAGCATTAAGCCTTCTGTTAGCGCTGCCAGGGCTCTGGCAAGATGAGAATCAGGTTAGCGCACTCTCCAGAGCACGTTCAGGTGAGTATTGTAGCGACAGAGAAACTTTCATCTTTAGCTTTGAAACATTTACATTCATTTTAACGAAAACAAATGTAAATGTTTAACTATTGTTTTTTAGCTGTTTACAGTCTTGCATTTTAGCTAATTAGTGCTGGTTCTTGCATAACCATTATCATTCTATATAGCACACATAAACTAGCACTGTCTAGTTGTTGTGCAAGAATTAAAAAGCTAATAAAAAGCACTGAGATAAGGAGCGGCCTGCAGCTGCCTAAAAACAGGCAATCACAACTTATAAAGTATATCATTTTAATGATGTCGGTTGTGCAAAGCTGGGGAATGAGTAGTAAAGGTGTTATCTATCTTTTAAAACAATTAAACATTGAGTAAACTGTAAATGTAAGGAGAATAAACAGATCTTTATTTATAGACCAGTCTATTTTCTGCAAAAGGACTCTCATAAAAGCTGTATTACTTGATAAGATAGAAAACAAAGTTAAAAAACAAACATTGCTGAGATGTAATTTTATAGTAGCTTATGAGTTGCCTTCTATTGTTCACTGATGCTGGCCGCAGGCAGACCATTGACTTAATTTATCATGTATTTATAATTATACCATAGAGCTATCTGTAAGCAATTAAAACATTTATGAGGCCATGAAGAAGAAAGTTAAAGGGACATGAAACCCACATTTTTTCTTTCATGATTTAGAAAGAGCATGCAATTTTAAACAACTTTCTAATTTATTTCTATTATCTAATTTGCTTCATTCTCTTGATATACTTTGCTGAAAAGTATATCTAGATAGGCTCAGTAGCTGCTGATTGGTGGATGCACATAGACGGCTCGTGTGATTGGCTCACCCATGTGCATTGCTATTTCTTCAACAAAAGATATCTAAAGAATGAAGCAAATTACATAATAGAAGTTAATTGGAATGTTGCTTAGAACTGTATTCTCTACCTGAATAATATAAGAAAAAAATTGGGTTTAGTGTACCTTTAAGTGTTTTTGTTTTTGTATTTTTAATGAACATATCTTAAAACCTTTTTTTTCATAACAAATAAATGTTTTATAAATGCAAAAAAGACACAAAAGGGCCTATTTACCAATGTGCGAGCGGACATGATACAAAGTAATGTATCATATCTGCTGCACATTGCGACACATCGATAAATGCAGACAGCCTATGCTGTGAGCATTTATCATTTCACCAGCAGTTCTTGTGAACTGCTGATGCAATGCTGCCCCCTGCAGATTTGCGAGCAATCGGCCGCTAGCAGGGGGTGTCAATCAACCCAATTGTATTCGATTGGGTTTATTTCTGTCTGCCGCTTCAGAGCAGGCAGACAGGTTATGGAGCAGCAGTCTTTAGACTGCTGATTCATAACTTCTGTTTACGGCGAGCCATACGAAGCTTGATAAATATGCCCCAATGTGTGGAGAATAATACATAGGCATGAGATCAGCAACATGCAACTGAGCTACCGTATTTAATATAAACTAGATTCTCATATAATATCACCAGCACAGCTAAAGCACAAGCATAGTAGCTGCATACATATCCTTAGATGGATAACAAAGCTTGCTTAGAATGTCAGGACAACTGGTCTGCTACCTGTCTGTAATGTCTGACCAAGTGATTACAATGACAAAGGTCATCCAAGAGATCTCCTAAGTATTTTTGAAACTTCCTAACCAGATTTATTCTTTTGCACAGCTGTGCTTAATTTGTTCCCCTCTCCTCCAGCACAATAATAAGGATTCATTTTAACAATGAATTTTGTCTGAGACTAACAGCATTTCAAGACTAACACCAGGTACATCTGTGAAGACTGTCTCACACAGTAGGAATCCTGCAAAGACGCACCTTTCTGTTTCTGAAAAGATCAGAAGATGAACCCAAGGATTTAGTTTTTATTGTGCGGCTGCTACACATTTTATCCCTTTTTGTCCAGTCAGACCCCCAAGGACTTCTGCTTTGAATCCAGTTCATGAGTCTCTAGCATCTGAGTAACCCTGGTTCACCTTCAAAGAAGAGTGCTACAAACTCTGCTACAAAAAGATCTAAAGCAGAAGTCTGTATAAGCACTGTCTTAGTGCAACAACTCCCTGATAAGACTGGACCTATATCTACCAAGACCTAACACTCTGATTCTCTTTTAGAAGTCTCTGCACCCACTCTTCAATTGGATTCATCTGTGCCAATGCCTATGGTGAAAACTGTGGCCTCACAAATGGCCAGATTACGAGTTTTGCATTATGAGCGGCTCGGTACTAACTTGCAAGTTATTTCCACCGCTCACCTTTAATAGCGCTGTTATTACAAGTTTGCAAAAACCCGGCGTTAGCTGGCAATATGGCAGTGTTGAGCTCCATACCGCACACAAATACCAGCACTGCTTTGAGCTGGTTTTACGTGCTCGTGCATGATTTCCCCATAGACATCAATGGGGAGAGCTGGCTAAAAAAAAGCCTAACACCTGCAATAAAGGAGCGTAAAGCTCCGTAACGCAGCCCCATTGATTCCTATGGGGAAAGAAAAGTTATGTTTACACCTAACACCCTAACATAAACCCTGAGTCTAAACACCCCTAATCTGCCACCCCCGACATCACCGCCACCTACATTACACTTATTAACCCCTAATCTGCCGCCCCCAAATACCTACACTTATTAACCCCTGATCTGCTGCCCCCAACGTCGCCGCCGCCACTATACTAAAGTTATTAACCTCTGGCCTCTGACATCATTAACACTAAATAAATATATTAACCCCTAAACCTAATCCTAAATCTAACCCTAACCCTAACTTTAATCTAATTAAAATATATCTAGATAAAACTTAATATCATTATCTATCTAATTCCTATTTAAAACTAAATACTTACCTGTAAAACAAACCCTAAGCTAGCTACAATATAACTAATAGTTACATTGTAGCTATCTTAGGTTTTATTTTTATTTCAAAGCTAAGTTTGTATTTATGTTAACTAGGTAGACTAGTTAGTAAATAGTTATTAACTATTTACTAACTACCTAGTTAAATAAATACAAATTTACCTGTAAAATAAAACCTAACCTGAGTTACATTAACACCTAACATTACACTACAATTAAATAAATTACATTAATTAAATACAATTAACTAAATTACAAAAAAATTAACACTAAATTACACAAAATAAAAAAGAAATTATCAAATATTTAAACTAATTACACCTAATCTAATAGCTCTATCAAAATAAAAAGCCCCCCCCCCTAATAAAAAATCCCTATCCTAAACTAAACTGCCAATAGCCCTTAAAAGGGCCTTTTGTGGGGCATTGCCCCAAATAAATCAGCTCTTTTACCTGTAAAAAAAAAAAAATACGAACAACCCCCCCAACAGTAAAACCCACCCCAACAACCATACAACCAAACCCCCCAAATAAAATCCTATCTAAAAAACCTAAACTCCCCATTGCCCTGAAAAGGGCATTTGGATGGGAATTGCCGTTAAAAGGGCATTTAGCTCTTTTCTTTGCCCAAACCCCTAATCTAAAAATAAAACCCACCCAATAAACCCTTAAAAATATCTAACACTGAACCCCGAAGATCCACTTACAGTTTTTGAAGACCGGACATCCATCCTCATCAAGCCGGGAGAAGTCTTCATCCAAGCGCGCAGAAGTCCTCAACGAAGCTGGGAAAAGTCTTCATCCAAGCGGCAAGAAGTCGTCCTCCAGGCAGGCAGAAGTCTTCATCCAGACGGCATCTTCTATCTTCATCCTTCCAACGCGGAGTGGCTCCATCTTCAAGACATCCGGCATGGAGCATCCTCTTCATCTGGTCCCAGCCGTACACTGAAGGTTCCTTTAAATTATGTCAACCAAGATGATGTCCCTTGAATTCCGATTGGCTGATAGAATTCTATCAGCCAATCGGAATTAAAGGTGAAAAAATCCTATTGGCTGATGCAATCAGCCAATAGGATTGAGCTTCAATCCTATTGGCTGATCCAATTAGCCAATAGGATTGAGCTCAAATTCTATTGGCTGATTGGAACCTTCAGTGTACGGCTGGGACCATATGAAGAGGATGCTCCGCGCTGGATGTCTTGAATATGGAGCCGCTCCGCATCGGAAGGATGAAGATAGAAGATGCTGTCTGGATGAAGACTTCTGCCCGCATGGAGGACGACTTCTGCCCCCTTGGATGAAGACTTCTCCCGGCTTTGTTGAGGACTTCTGCCCGCTTGGATGAAGACTTCTCCTGGCTTGATGAGGATGGATGTCCGATATTCAAAAACTGTAAGTGGATCTTCGGGGGTTAGTGTTAGGTTTTTTTAAGGGTTTATTGGGTGGGTTTTATTTTTAGATTAGGGGTTTGGGCAAAGGAAAATAGCTAAATGCTCTTTTAAGGTCAATTCCCATCCAAATGCCCGTTTCAGGGCAATGGGGAGCTTAGGATTTTATTTGGGGTGTTTGGTTGTGTGGGTGGTGGGTTTTACTGTTGGGGCGGTTGTTTGTATTTTTTTTTTTTACAGGTAAAAGAGCTGATTTCTTTGGGGCAATGCCCCGCAAAAGGCCCTTTTAAGGGCTGTTGGCAGTTTAGTTTAGGCTAGGGTTTTTTTATTTTGGGGGGGGCTTATTTATTTTGATAGGGCTAATACATTAGGTGTAATTAGTTTAAATATTTGATAATTTCTTTTTTATTTTGTGTAATTTAGTGTTTATTTTTTTTGTAATTTAGTTAATTGTATTTAATTAATGTAATTTATTTAACTGTAGTGTAATGTTAGGTGTTAGTGTAAGACAGGTTAAGTTTTATTTTACAGGTAAATTTGTATTTATTTTAACTAGATAGTTAGTAAATAGTTAATAACTGTTTACTAACTAGTCTACCTAGTTAAAATAAATACAAACTTAGCTGTGAAATAAAAATAAAACCTAAGATAGCTACAATGTAACTATTAGTCATATTGTAGCTAGCTTAGGTTTTTTATATAGTTCAGTATTTCGTTTTAAATAGGAATTATTTAGTTAATGATAGTAATTTTTATTTAGATTTATTTTAATTATATTAAAGTTAGGGGTGTTAGGGTTAGGTTTAGGGGTTAATAACTTTAATATAGTGGCGGCGGCAGATTAGGGGTTAATAATATTTATCTAGTGTTTGCGATGCGGGAGTGCAGGGGTTTAGGGGTTAATATGTTTATTATAGTGGCCGCGATGTCCGGAGTGGCAGATTAGGGGTTAATATTTTTAATATAGTGTTTGCGATGCGGGAGGGCCTCGGTTTAGGGGTTAATAGGTAGCTTATGGGTGTTAGTGTACTTTTTAGCACTTTAGTTATGAGTTTTATGCTACAGCTTTGTAACATGAAACTCATAACTACTGACTTTAGATGGCGGTACAGATCTTGTCAGTATAGGCTGTACCGCTCACTTTTTGGCCTCCCAGGCAAAACTCGTAATACCGGCACTATTGAAGTCCCATTGAAAAAGGACTTTTTGATAGGTGCGGTAGTTACGTTGCGTTACGGCCAAAAAATTGTGCGGTGCACCTATTCTGAGAAGAAGCGTTATGAAGCTTTTTCACTCATAACGCAAAACTCGTAATCTAGGCGAAAGGTATTTATCACTGTACCCCAGTCTTCAGACTCTACTGAAATAGTTTTGGTCTTGAAGATCAAAAATTCTTGGTCCTCTGCTATGAACATAAATGGTACTGCCAGTTCTCACATGACTGCCCAGTATAATACTTTATCCTCTTCTGTATCCTTTTGTTGTACAGAGGAAGAGGATAGAGATGGGTATATGTAAATGGTTCTGTCAGTTCTCACATGACTGCCCAGTATAATACTTTATCCTCTTCTGTATCCTTTTGTTGTACAGAGGAAGAGGATAGAGATGGGTATATGTAAATGGTTCTGTCAGTTCTCACATTTCTGCCCAATCCAATACTTTACCCTCTTCTGTATCCTTTTGTTGTACTTAGGAAGAGGATAGGAAGAACACAGACTCAGATAAATTAGAGCCCCAAACTGTTGTCTGGAAGAGGCTTCCTTTAGTTCCAAATCACTTATCTTACCTCTTCAGATCTTACAAGCTTAAGATTAAATCAAAGTCACAGGACCATTCTTTTGCAGTCATATGTCAGGACTTATTTCGGGACAAGTCACTAACCAAGCCTATCCCTCCTGATTTTACTTTTGCTTTAGATGGTACTCTTGTCCAAAAAAAAAATCTGCAAGTTATGAAAAAGCCAAGGCCAACCAGAGAGTGTCCATGGAAGGCGGGCACTGTCATGCTCATGCCTAGGATTGATCCTAGGTCTCTTTTCTCTCCTCTTTTGTGGCTTTACCATAAGGCTCTCTGGCTCCATCTGCCTGCCAGGTAGACCAGGGAAACACATTTCACTGGCCCCTTTTAACTTACCAGGTAAACATAAATTGGACACCTCTACCACTGAGATCCAAAGCCCTAACTCTGCTCTTCTGAGCATGACATATTTAATATTTGATATCCAATATGTCCTTGGCATCTTGTGAGGCTACTGAAACAAAAGAAACAGATTATTAGCACATGTGCACTTGGAATGCACATGTACTTATTCCCACAGTAATGGCACTTCTTCTAGATATTTCCTGTTCTGTTATTAATGGAAATGTTTGTTCATTTCTGCCATATAAAATTTGTTGAATGTTTACATTTGGTGAACTTAAAGAGCAGATTTCAAGTATCCTTGAACCTGCCAATTTATAGGATTTTATCAGATGTTAGAGGCCCCCTGTTCACATATAATACATTATTGTGCAAGTTGTTGATTAATCACGGAACCTAAGTATTGGTTAATTATTTGTTAATTATTCTTGTTATCCAATTATCTAATTTAAAAGAACACTTAGTTTTTGTTCCAGTATAAAGGTAAAATTCAAACATGCTTCTATTATAACTGGAAACGTATTATTATAGTAATGATGACCATAATTATACTGTATTAGAAATTCCAGAATGTTTAAAAAAAAAGTAGTAAAAGCATAAATACATTACATTTAATGCAGGTAAAATGTATAATAAATCTCAATTGCATTTGGTTTTACCATGATTTATTAAGTATTTCAAACTGTTTCATTTTGAGTTTTAATGTAAATATCCAAAGACATAAGCCCAAAAGATCAAGGTTAGAAAAAATAGACATGAAAATGAATTAGTAAGTTAGTTAGTTCATTAAGAATTTCAACATTTATATTTTGTAGCACATGTAATTCACACCATCAGCCCTACATTAGTTGTTATGTATAGAAACCATTCAACCTTTGAAAAACTGAAAAATTATTGGAGCAAAACTAAATATAAAATAACATGTTAAAACATAATTAGATGTTTAATATAAAAATGTATACAGTAAAGTTTTTTTGCTCATTTAAATGCTATGTAAAAATGTAAGATTTATAGAATATAAAGAATTTATGTAAACTCTCTATAAAAGAATAAATAATAAGTAATGCATGATTATCTGAAACTGTTGAGACACTATTAAAGGTGCAATATACACCAATTTTCATTTAATTTCATGTAATAGACACTACTATAAATAATATGCACAGATACTGATATAAAAATCCAGCATAAAGCCTTTTAAGAACTTACTTAGAAGCTCCCAATGTAACACTTAATGAGATAAACCTGGGACACCCACTGAAAGGGGCTGATAGCAGAACCCCCTACCCTGCTTATGAAAAGATTCATTATACAAACAGAAGTACTTAGTCTGAAGTCTGTATACATCTAAAACTTTAGGGTTTGGTTAGGAGCCTGAAAATCAGCACAATGTTATGTAAAAATAAGCAAAACTATACATTTTTACAGCACACTAAGATGGGCTATATAAATGGATCATCTACAAAATATTTATGCAAAGAAAAATACAGTGTATAATGTCCCTTTTATATTAAGTGTTTTTGGAAAGCCCTGGCCAGCCCCAAAGTGGGAGGGGCGAAACTCGTCATCCTGGCAAAAGTTTGGAACGGTAGCTGCTAAGTGATTTACCTGACTAACATACTAGGCTGTGACCGATACCTATGAATGCATGGATGGATGCCTAAGTCCCCAATTAGGAGGAGTAAAAGTTCTGGATTTGCAATAGTGATGAGCGAGTTTCAAAGAGGAAAAGTTTGGCGGTTTTTATACACGGAGGAAAGTTTGTGTTACCAACTTCTGTGAAGGTGGTGTGTTCAGCCTTGTAGAGGTATTTGTTTGCTCTTCCCAGGTGTACATCTGAAAAATTCCCCTCTGTAAATGCTCTTTTCAGATATGTTGCATTCGGATTAAGTTCTGCCTTCTATATGTACACATTAAATATGCCAAAAGATATGTATTTGGGAGCGTGCGGTTTTCACTAACTGCTCCTTATTCCTCTGGCATATGGACTTAGTGGCCAAAGAACAAACATAAAGGGACGCTCTCTTATATATGTTTTTTTTCCTGTATTGATTTTTTATTTATGTAACCGCTCTGGTGTATAAGGTGTGTATGAGCAGACAAATAAATAAGGTATTTTTTATTTATGTAACCGCTCTGGTGTATAAGGTGTGTCTGAGCAGACAAATAAATAAGGTATTTTTTATTTATGTAACCGCTCTGGTGTATAAGGTGTGTCTGAGCAGACAAATGAATAAGGTATTTTTTATTTATGTAACCACTCTGGTGTATAAGGTATGTCTGAGCAGACAAATAAATAAGGTATTTTTTATTTATGTAACCACTCTGGTGTATAAGGTGTGTCTGAGCAGACAAATAAATAAGGTATTTTTTATTTATGCAACCGCTCTGGTGTATAAGGTGTGTCTGAGCAGACAAATAAATAAGGTATTTTGTATTTATGTAACCGCTCTGGTGTATAAGGTGTGTCTGAGCAGACAAATAAATAAGGTATTTTTATTTATGTAACCGCTCTGGTGTATAAGGTGTGTCTGAGCAGACAAATAAATAAGGTATTTTTTATTTATGTAACCGCTCTGGTGTATAAGGTGTGTATGAGCAGACAAATAAATAAGGTATTTTTTATTTATGTAACCGCTCTGGTGTATAAGGTGTGTCTGAGCAGACAAATAAATAAGGTATTTTTTATTTATGTAACCGCTCTGGTGTATAAGGTGTGTATGAGCGGACAAATAAATAAGGTATTTTTTATTTATGTAACCACTCTGGTGTATAAGGTGTGTCTGAGCAGACAAATAAATAAGGTATTTTTTATTTATGTAACCGCTCTGGTGTATAAGGTGTGTCTGAGCAGACAAATAAATAAGGTATTTTTTATTTATGTAACCGCTCTGGTGTATAAGGTGTGTCTGAGCAGACAAATAAATAAGGTATTTTTTATTTATGTAACCACTCTGGTGTATAAGGTGTGTCTGAGCAGACAAATAAATAAGGTATTTTTTATTTATGTAACCACTCTGGTGTATAAGGTGTGTCTGAGCAGACAAATGAATAAGGTATTTTTTTTTTTTTATTTAATAATTTTTTTATTGAGGTTTTTGCATAAACATACATAAAATACAATACACCTTTTTGTCAGAAAAAAAGAAGAAACAAAAAAAGACAAGATACAAATTAAATGAATCGAAACACTTCGGCATCTATATAATACATTGGTGAAAGGCTAATGAAACCTAAATTTTTCAATAATATATCATGTGTGACTGACCAGTTAGAAACATAGTTTTAGGCCCTGTAGACCAAAAGTATAGAAAATAAAAGATAACTGATGGTCAGCAATCTAGCTCTTTAGGAGCTTCGAAAAGAGCGTGAATACATCTGTAAAGAAGGGGGAGGGGGAGATTCAGCGGGTAAGCACCGCTATGTATATATGAGGGAAAGGGTGGAGAACGGAGCCATATATATATGTAAGTATTTTAGGGAACTTTGTGGGGACTCTTAGTCTTGCCACTGAAGTAAATTAGATGGGCTATGAAGCTGGGTTATCTATCCATTTATTGTTAGCCATGTATAAGCATATTGGGGGTGTACAAAAGGATATTTTAATATTACTGGATTACCCTGCTTAAAATGAGTAGCATAAGGGATAAACTAATGTTATACATGGGAGAATAAGTTACAGTCAAAATATAGCAGTAGAGGCTAAGATCGAGTCCAACATATGTAACCTAAAGAGCTATTGATCCTGACAATGATAGGTCAATGCCATATTTCCTGAGTTCTTAGTCAATACTTAACTATCTCTGTACTATTAGTCTTAATATGATCCCTACTAAACTGTGGGATGTTAAAGTGTCGGACTAAAAGCATTGAGTGAATGTATAAAAGAGTTACTAGTATGATAGTCAGCTTCAACTAAACCACACGTAACTTCTAACCATATAAGTAACTAGAAGACTAACTCCTCATTAACGGCTAGATTTAGAGTTGGGCGGTAGCCGTCAAAACCAGCGTTAGAGGCTCCTAACGCTGGTTTTTACCGCCCTCTGGTATTTGGAGTCAGTCAGGAAAGGGTCTAACGCTCACTTTGCAGCCGCAACTTTTCCATACCGCAGATCCCCCTACGCCATTTGCGTATCCTATCTTTTCAATGGGATCTTTCTAACGCCGGTATTTAGAGTCTTGGCTGAAGTGAGCGTTAGAAATCTAACGACAAAACTCCAGCCTCAGAAAAAAGCTCTGGTGTAGGTGTGTCTGAGCAGACAAATAAATAAGGTATTTTTTATTTATGTAACCACTCTGGTGTATAAGGTGTGTCTGAGCAGACAAATAAATAAGGTATTTTTTATTTATGTAACCGCTCTGGTGTATAAGGTGCGTCTGAGCAGACAAATGAATAAGGTATTTTTTTTTTTTTTATTTAATAATTTTTTTATTGAGGTTTTTGCATAAACATACATAAAATACAATACACCTTTTTGTCTGAAAAAAAGAAGAAAAAAAAAGACAAGATACAAATTAAATGAATCGAAACACTTCGGCATCTATATAATACATTGGTGAAAGGCTAATGAAACCTCAATTTTTCAATAATATATCATGTGTGACTGACCAGTTAGAAACATAGTTTTAGGCCCTGTAGACCAAAAGTATAGAAAATAAAAGATAACTGATGGTCAGCAATCTAGCTCTTTAGGAGCTTCGAAAAGAGCGTGAATACATCTGTAAAGAAGGGGGAGGGGGAGATTCAGCGGGTAAGCACCGCTATGTATATATGAGGGAAAGGGTGGAGGACGGAGCCATATATATATGTAAGTATTTTAGGGAACTTGGTGGGGACTCTTAGTCTTGCCACTGAAGTAAATTAGATGGGCTATGAAGCTGGGTTATCTATCCATTTATTGTTAGCCATGTATAAGCATATTGGGGGTGTACAAAAGGATATTTTAATATTACTGGATTACCCTGCTTAAAATGAGTAGCATAAGGGATAAACTAATGTTATACATGGGAGAATAAGTTACAGTCAAAATATAGCAGTAGAGGCTAAGATCGAGTCCAACATATGTAACCTAAAGAGCTATTGATCCTGACAATGATAGGTCAATGCCATATTTCCTGAGTTCTTAGTCAATACTTAACTATCTCTGTACTATTAGTCTTAATATGATCCCTACTAAACTGTGGGATGTTAAAGTGTCGGACTAAAAGCATTGAGTGAATGTATAAAAGAGTTACTAGTATGATAGTCAGCTTCAACTAAACCACACGTAACTTCTAACCATATAAGTAACTAGAAGACTAACTCCTCATTAACGGCTAGATTTAGAGTTGGGCGGTAGCCGTCAAAACCAGCGTTAGAGGCTCCTAACGCTGGTTTTTTACCGCCCTCTGGTATTTGGAGTCAGTCAGGAAAGGGTCTAACACTCACTTTGCAGCCGCAACTTTTCCATACCGCAGATCCCCCTACGCCATTTGCGTATCCTATCTTTTCAATGGGATCTTTCTAACGCCGGTATTTAGAGTCTTGGCTGAAGTGAGCGTTAGAAATCTAATGACAAAACTCCAGCCGCAGAAAAAAGTCAGTAGTTAAGAGCTTTTTGGGCTAACGCCGGTTTATAAAGCTCTTAACTACTGTGCTCTAAAGTACACTAACACCCATAAACTACCTATGTACCCCTAAACCGAGGTCCCCCCACATCGCTGCCACTCTAATTAAATTTTTTAACCCCTAATCTGCCGTCTGCACGCCGCCGCAAGCTACGTTATACTTATGTACCCCTAATCTGCTGCCCCTAACACCGCCGACCCCTATATTATATTTATTAACCCCTAATCTGCACCCCTCAACGTCGCCTCCACCTGCCTACACTTATTAACCCCTAATCTGCCGACCGGACCGCGCCGCTATTATAATAAAGTTATTAACCCCTAATCCGCCTCACTCCCGCCTCAATAACCCTATAATAAATAGTATTAACCCCTAATCTGCCCTCCCTAACATCGCCGACACCTAACTTCAAGCATTAACCCCTAATCTGCCGACCGGAGCTCACCGCTACTATAATACATTTTTAAACCCCTAAAGCTAAGTCTAACCCTAACACTAACACCCCCCTAAGTTAAATATAATTTAAATCTAACAAAATAAATTAACTCTTATTAAATAAATTATTCCTATATAAAGCTAAATACTTACCTGTAAAATAAACCCTAATATAGCTACAATATAAATTATAATTATATTATAGCTATTTTAGGATTAATATTTATTTTACAGGCAACTTTGTAATTATTTTAACCAGGTACAATAGCTATTAAATAGTTCATAACTATTTAATAGTTACCTAGTTAAAATAATTACAAAATTACCTGTAAAATAAATCCTAACCTAAGTTACAATTAAACCTAACACTACACTAGCAATAAATAAATTAAATAAAATACCTACAATTATCTACAATTAAACCTAACACTACACTCAAAAAATTAATTAAATACAATACCTACAAATAACTACAATGAAATAAACTAACTAAAGTACAAAAAATAAAAAAGAACTAAGTTACAAAAAATAAAAGAATATTTACAAACATTATAAAAATATTACAACAATTTTAAACTAATTACACCTACTCTAAGCCCCCTAATAAAATAACAAAGCCCCCCAAAATAAAAAAATGCCCTACCCTATTCTAAATTAAAAAAGTTCAAAGCTCTTTTACCTTACCAGCCCTGAAAAGGGCCCTTTGCAGGGCATGCCCCAAAGAATTCAGCTCTTTTGCCTGTAAAAAAAACCCATACAATACCCCCCCCCCAACATTACAACCCACCACCCACATACCCCTAATCTAACCCAAACCCCCCTTAAATAAACCTAACACTAAGCCCCTGAAGATCTCCCTACCTTGTCTTCACCTCACCGGGTTCAGCGATCGGTCCAGAAGAGGGTCAGAAGTCTTGATCCAAGCGGCGGCTGAAGAACTCCATCATCGGGCTGAAGTCAGAAGTCCATCATCGGGATGAAGTCTTCTATCAAGCCGCATCTTCAATCTTCTTTCTTCCGGAGCGGAGCCATCTTCTTCCCAGCCGACGCGGATCCAACCTCTTCAAGCGACGCCTACTCGCCAAATGACGGTTCCTTTAAATGACGTCATCCAAGATGGCGTCCCTCGAATTCCGATTGGCTGATAGGATTCTATCAGCCAATCAGAATTAAGGTAGGAATATTCTGATTGGCTGATGGAATCAGCCAATCAGATTCAAGTTCAATCCAATTGGCTGATCCAATCAGCCAATCAGATTGAGCTTGCATTCTATTGGCTGTTCCGATCAGCCAATAGAATGCAAGCTCAATCTGATTGGCTGATTGGATCAGCCAATCGGATTGAACTTGAATCTGATTGGCTGATTCCATCAGCCAATCAGAATATTCCTACCTTAATTCCGATTGGCTGATAGAATCCTATCAGCCAATCGGAATTCGAGGGACGCCATCTTGGATGACGTCATTTAAAGGAACCGTCATTCGGCGAGTAGGCGTCGCTTGAAGAGGTTGGATCCGCGTCAGCTGGGAAGAAGATGGCTCCACTCCGCTCCGGAAGAAAGAAGATTGAAGATGCGGCTTGATAGAAGACTTCATCCCGATGATGGACTTCCGACTTCAGCCCGATGATGGAGTTCTTCAGCCGCCGCTTGGATCAAGACTTCGGACCCTCTTCTGGACCGATCGCTGAACCCGGTGAGGTGAAGACAAGGTAGGGAGATCTTCAGGGGCTTAGTGTTAGGTTTATTTAAGGGGGGTTTGGGTTAGATTAGGGGTATGTGGGTGGTGGGTTGTAATGTTGGGGGGGGGTATTGTATGGTTTTTTTTTACAGGCAAAAGAGCTGAATTCTTTGGGGCATGCCCCGCAAAGGGCCCTTTTCAGGGCTGGTAAGGTAAAAGAGCTTTGAACTTTTTTAATTTAGAATAGGGTAGGGCATTTTTTTATTTTGGGGGTCTTTGTTATTTTATTAGGGGGCTTAGAGTAGGTGTAATTAGTTTAAAATTGTTGTAATATTTTTCTAATGTTTGTAAATATTTTTTTATTTTTTGTAACTTAGTTCTTTTTTATTTTTTGTACTTTAGTTAGTTTATTTCATTGTAGTTATTTGTAGGTATTTTATTTAATTAATTTATTGATAGTGTAGTGTTAGGTTTAATTGTAGATAATTGTAGGTATTTTATTTAATTAATTTATTGATAGTGTAGTGTTAGGTTTAATTGTAACTTAGGTTAGAATTTATTTTACAGGTAATTTTGTAATTATTTTAACTATTTTAGCTATTAAATAGTTATTAACTATTTAATAGCTATTGTACCTGTTTAAAATAATTACAAAGTTGCCTGTAAAATAAATATTAATCCTAAAATAGCTACAATATAATTATAATTTATATTGTAGCTATATAAGGGTTTATTTTACAGGTAAGTATTTAGCTTTAAATAGGAATAATTTATATAATAAGAGTTAATTTATTTCGTTAGATTTAAATTATATTTAACTTAGGGGGGTGTTAGTGTTAGGGTTAGACTTAGCTTTAGGGGTTAATCCATTTATTAGACTAGCGGCGAGATCCGATCTGCAGATTAGGGGTTAATTATTGTAGGTAGCTGGCGGCGACGTTGTGGGGGGCAGATTAGGGGTTAATAAATATAATATAGGGGTCGGCGGTGTTAGGGGCAGCAGATTAGGGGTACATAGGTATAATGTAGGTTGCGGCGGTATACGGAGCGGCAGATTAGGGGTTAAAAAAAATGCAGGTGTCAGCGATAGCGGGGGCAGCAGATTAGGGGTTAATAAGTGTAAGGTTAGGGGTGTTTAGACTCGGGGTACATGTTAGGGTGTTAGGTGCAGACTTAGGAAGTGTTTCCCCATAGTAAACAATGGGGCTGCGTTAGGAGCTGAACGCTGCTTTTTTGCAGGTGTTAGGTTTTTTTTCAGCTCAAACTGCCCCATTGTTTTCTATGGGGGAATCGTGCACGAGCACGTTTTTGAAGCTGGCCGCGTCCGTAAGCAACGCTGGTATTTAGAGTTGCAGTGGCGGTAAATATGCTCTACGCTCCCTTTTTTGGAGCCTAACGCAGCCATTCTATGAACTCTAAATACCAGCGGTATTTAAAAGGTGTGGGGGAATAAAGCACGCGTAGCTAACGCACCCCTTAGGCCGCAGAACTCTAAATCTAGCCGATAGTAAGGTATAATACTAATCTTCCACATCCGCAGTACTCAGAGCTTGGAAGCCATAATTACAATCTGTAGGTACAGTGATTGTCATAGGGCACTGTAGATATATAACAGTAAAAAATACAAATAGTTCCACTGATGATAAGGAGTCCCCTAACATACAGAACAATATATAGAAATACTATAAGCACATATAGGAGCATGTTATTTTTGATTCAGCACAGAGTGATTTTGGACCTGTTTATAAACTAACTAAATTGTCAAGCACGCGGTCATTTGGAGTCTAAGACATGTAAATGAACACATCACATATATAATATAACTTATTCATTCCCCAGCAGGGGTGGTTAGGCTCATAGCAATTGGACAATTAAACTAAATTGTTTAACACAGATAAATCTAAGGTAGCAAGGCACTTAACCATATATTTACAATAATGTGATACAACTGGCATCCTAAAAAAAAAAGCTGATAACAGGAAGAGTTAATATTAGTTGCCAGGCTATCTTCTTCATAAATGTTCAGCGATATAAACATAAAGCCCTGACAGCATAACCAAAAAAGGTGCTTAAAAATGTAAAACATTGGCAGAACTGTGGATTAATAATAGTGTGCAGGAGCTGACTAAATAATTTCAATAACAAAGACAGACCAGTCACAGATGCAGGATACTAAAGTTTGTATGTCCCTTAAAAAACAGGCCTTATATAACATCTGTATAGATTCAGGTGGTTATAGATTCTAAGATTATCGCTTTAGCAGTAGGCCCTCATCATGAATCTTAAAGGAACCAGTCATATGGCCAAGTAAAGGAATGCTTAGGGGCAAAAAAGTAGGCATGTAAGAAGAAAATATCAGTTGATATAAGTTTAGCCCACTCCAGACCTGGACTTCAATTCACCTCCAGACGATTGCGATGGCTCAAGTCTGCTAGAGAGGTAAGTTTGAAAATAGACCTCGTGAATCTGCACATAGAGAACTGTGAAATCTCCTAAGGGCTGCACTGGATTAATGGGCTTTGCGAGATCGGTAAGGTATAGATCACGCGGCTCCATGTCATGAGTGTCCCCATATACTAGTGCCATCCCTTTTCTCAGTTGCCAAGTATCAGCGGGGTATATATGTGTAGGTGGTAGTGTCCCCTTATTTGACCCAAACGCCTTTGGCAATAATAATGCCTGTTGCATGAGTGGGGTGCGGCGGTATTTCTCTGAGAGAATCTCCCATACCTTAAGATCGACCGCATGAGTGTTCGCCTCTATACCTCTGGCTTCTACGGAGTTCAGTGTTCTTGTCTGAGCCGGTGTTCGTTCGCCGCATGGGCTGTAAGGAAGAGCGCTCTCTTCTGCCAGAATGTAGATCACTGCCGGTGGCACATTGTTCGCCGGCCTATGGTAAGGTTGTGAGCGGCTTGTAGTTTGCGGCACAGTTAGCTTACCCCTCTGATGGTTCTCAGATTTTTCAGTCAGCTTTGTCTGGTTGTGGAGAGGGAGCTGGCTTTGGAATCTAGCAGGCATTAATGAGGCTTCTGGTCCATCTATGATGCGTCCTGGCTCTGTACCACCATCTTGCATGCCATGTGAGTTGGAGACATTGTTGAGTAATTGCGCCAGAAGTAAGCTCAGTTCTGAGTAGTGGTCTTCCAAAAGCTCACATACAGTCTCTTCAAACTTGTGCAGCGCAGCATCCATGGCCATGTCACAGTTATTGTAGGGAAGAGGCACTGCATTAGCAAGATGGAGTTGGGATCATACAGTCTCAGCAGGCGTTATAGGCAAACACAATTAAGGTTGCTTAAAAAGCTTCAAAATCAGCAGATAGTGGGTTTTTGTTCCGGAAGAGATTCCAGAATATAGTTATCTCCAATCACTGGGGTTTTCAGCCGTGTAGCTTACTATAAAGTTAGTTAAATACCCATTGTTAAAAATTTTAAGCTAGGGAGTTCCTAGCACACACGTCTGTTCCCCTTGCTGGCAAACTCTGCCCCCACAATAAGGTATTTTTTATTTATGTAACCACTCTGGTGTATAAGGTGTGTCTGAGCAGCCAAATAAATAAGGTATTTTTTTATTTATGTAACCACTCTGGTGTATAAGGTGTGTCTGAGCAGACAAATAAATAAGGTATTTTTTTATTTATGTAACCGCTCTGGCGTATAAGGTGTATCTGAGCAGACAAATAAATAAGGTATTTTTTATTTATGTAACCGCTCTGGTGTATAAGGTGTGTCTGAGCAGACAAATAAATAAGGTATTTTTATTTATGTAACCACTCTGGTGTATAAGGTGTGTCTGAGCAGACAAATAAATAAGGTATTTTTTATTTATGTAACCACTCTGGTGTATAAGGTGTGTATGAGCAGACAAATAAATAAGGTATTTTTTATTTATGTAACCACTCTGGTGTATAAGGTGTGTCTGAGCGGACAAATAAATAAGGTATTTTTTATTTATGTAACCACTCTGGTGTATAAGGTGTGTCTGAGCAGACAAATAAATAAGGTATTTTTTTATTTATGTAACCGCTCTGGTGTATAAGGTGTGTCTGAGCAGACAAATAAATAAGGTATTTTTTTATTTATGTAACCGCTCTGGTGTATAAGGTGTGTCTGAGCAGACAAATGAATAAGGTATTTTGTATTTATGTAACCACTCTGGTGTATAAGGTGTATCTGAGCAGACAAATAAATAAGGTATTTTTTATTTATGAAACCGCTCTGGTGTATAAGGTGTGTCTGAGCAGACAAATAAATAAGGTATTTTGTATTCATGTAACCGCTCTGGTGTATTAGGTGTGTCTGAGCAGACAAATAAATAAGGTATTTTTTATTTATGTAACCGCTCTGGTGTATAAGGTGTGTCTGAGCAGACAAATGAATAAGGTATTTTTTATTTATGTAACCGCTCTGGTGTATAAGGTGTGTCTGAGCAGACAAAAAAATAAGGTATTTTTTATTTATGTAACCGCTCTTGTGTATAAGGTGTGTCTGAGCAGACAAATAAATAAGGTATTTTTTATTTATGTAACCGCTCTGGTGTATAAGGTGTGTCTGAGCAGACAAATAAATAAGGTATTTTTTATTTATGTAACCGCTCTGGTGTATAAGGTGTGTCTGAGCAGACAAATAAATAAGGTATTTTTTATTTATGTAACCGCTCTGGTGTATAAGGTGTGTCTGAGCAGACAAATAAATAAGGTATTTTTTATTTATGTAACCGCTCTGGTGTATAAGGTGTGTCTGAGCAGACAAATAAATAAGGTATTTTTTATTTATGTAACCGCTCTGGTGTATAAGGTGTGTCTGAGCAGACAAATAAATAAGGTATTTTGTATTTATGTAACCGCTCTGGTGTATAAGGTGTGTCTGAGCAGACAAATAAATAAGGTATTTTGTATTCATGTAACCGCTCTGGTGTATTAGGTGTGTCTGAGCAGACAAATAAATAAGGTATTTTTTATTTATGTAACCGCTCTGGTGTATAAGGTGTGTCTGAGCAGACAAATGAATAAGGTATTTTTTATTTATGTGACCGCTCTGGTGTATAAGGTGTGTCTGAGCAGACAAATAAATAAGGTATTTTGTATTTATGTAACCGCTCTGGTGTATAAGGTGTGTCTGAGCAGACAAATAAATAAGGTATTTTGTATTTATGTAACCGCTCTGGTGTATAAGGTGTGTATGAGCAGACAAATAAATAAGGTATTTTTTATTTATGTAACCGCTCTGGTGTATAAGGTGTATCTGAGCAGACAAATAAATAAGGTATTTTTTATTTATGTAACCGCTCTGGTGTATAAGGTGTGTCTGAGCAGACAAATAAATAAGGTATTTTGTATTCATGTAACAGCTCTGGTGTATTAGGTGTGTCTGAGCAGACAAATAAATAAGGTATTTTTTATTTATGTAACCGCTCTGGTTTATAAGGTGTGTCTGAGCAGACAAATGAATAAGGTATTTTTTTATTTATGTAACCGCTCTGGTGTATAAGGTGTGTCTGAGCAGACAAATAAATAAGGTATTTTTTTATTTATGTAACCGCTCTGGTGTATAAGGTGTGTCTGAGCAGACAAATAAATAAGGTATTTTTTATTTATTTAACCGCTCTGGTGTATAAGGTGTGTCTGAGCAGACAAATAAATAAGGTATTTTTATTTATGTAACCGCTCTGGTGTATAAGGTGTGTCTGAGCAGACAAATAAATAAGGTATTTTTTATTTATGTAACCACTCTGGTGTATAAGGTGTGTCTGAGCAGACAAATAAATAAGGTATTTTTTATTTATGTAACCACTCTGGTGTATAAGGTGTGTCTGAGCAGACAAATAAATAAGGTATTTTTTATTTATGTAACCGCTCTGGTGTATAAGGTGTATCTGAGCAGACAAATAAATAAGGTATTTTTTATTTATGTAACCGCTCTGGTGTATAAGGTGTGTCTGAGCAGACAAATAAATAAGGTATTTTGTATTCATGTAACCGCTCTGGTGTATTAGGTGTGTCTGAGCAGACAAATAAATAAGGTATTTTTTATTTATGTAACCGCTCTGGTGTATAAGGTGTGTCTGAGCAGACAAATGAATAAGGTATTTTTTATTTATGTAACCGCTCTGGTGTATAAGGTGTGTCTGAGCAGACAAATAAATAAGGTATTTTGTATTTATGTAACCGCTCTGGTGTATAAGATGTGTCTGAGCAGACAAATAAATAAGGTATTTTGTATTTATGTAACCGCTCTGGTGTATAAGGTGTGTATGAGCAGACAAATAAATAAGGTATTTTGTATTTATGTAACCGCTCTGGTGTATAAGGTGTGTCTGAGCAGACAAATAAATAAGGTATTTTTTATTTATGTAACCGCTCTGGTGTATAAGGTGTGTCTGAGCAGACAAATAAATAAGGTATTTTGTATTTATGTAACCGCTCTGGTGTATAAGGTGTGTATGAGCAGACAAATAAATAAGGTATTTTGTATTTATGTAACCGCTCTGGTGTATAAGGTGTGTATGAGCAGACAAATAAATAAGGTATTTTTTATTTATGTAACCGCTCTGGTGTATAAGGTGTATCTGAGCAGACAAATAAATAAGGTATTTTTTATTTATGTAACCGCTCTGGTGTATAAGGTGTGTCTGAGCAGACAAATAAATAAGGTATTTTGTATTCATGTAACCGCTCTGGTGTATTAGGTGTGTCTGAGCAGACAAATAAATAAGGTATTTTTTATTTATGTAACCGCTCTGGTGTATAAGGTGTGTCTGAGCAGACAAATAAATAAGGTATTTTTTATTTATGTAACCGCTCTGGTGTATAAGGTGTGTCTGAGCAGACAAATAAATAAGGTATTTTTTATTTATGTAACCGCTCTGGTGTATAAGGTGTGTCTGAGCAGACAAATAAATAAGGTATTTTGTATTTATGTAACCGCTCTGGTGTATAAGGTGTGTCTGAGCAGACAAATAAATAAGGTATTTTTTATTTATGTAACCGCTCTGGTGTATAAGGTGTGTCTGAGCAGACAAATAAATAAGGTATTTTTTATTCATGTAACCGCTCTGGTGTATTAGGTGTGTCTGAGCAGACAAATAAATAAGGTATTTTTTATTTATGTAACCGCTCTGGTGTATAAGGTGTGTCTGAGCAGACAAATGAATAAGGTATTTTTTATTTATGTAACCGCTCTGGTGTATAAGGTGTGTCTGAGCAGACAAATAAATAAGGTATTTTTTATTTATGTAACCGCTCTGGTGTATAAGGTGTGTCTGAGCAGACAAATAAATAAGGTATTTTTTATTTATGTAACCGCTCTGGTGTATAAGGTGTGTAGCAGCAGACAAATAAATAAGGTATTTTTTATTTATGTAACCGCTCTGGTGTATAAGGTGTGTATGAGCAGACAAATAAATAAGGTATTTTTTATTTATGTAACCGCTCTGGTGTATAAGGTGTGTCTGAGCAGACAAATAAATAAGGTATTTTTTATTTATGTAACCGCTGTGGTGTATAAGGTGTGTCTGAGCAGACAAATAAATAAGGTATTTTTTATTTATGTAACCGCTCTGGTGTATAAGGTGTGTCTGAGCAGACAAATAAATAAGGTATTTTTTATTTATGTAACCGCTCTGGTGTATAAGGTGTGTCTGAGCAGACAAATAAATAAGGTATTTTTTATTTATGTAACCGCTCTGGTGTATAAGGTGTGTCTGAGCAGACAAATAAATAAGGTATTTTTTATTTATGTAACCGCTCTGGTGTATAAGGTGTGTCTGAGCAGACAAATAAATAAGGTATTTTTTATATATGTAACCGCTCTGGTGTATAAGGTGTGTCTGAGCAGACAAATAAATTAGGTATTTTTTATTTATGTAACCGCTCTGGTGTATAAGGTGTGTCTGAGCAGACAAATAAATAAGGTATTTTGTATTTATGTAACCGCTCTGGTGTATAAGGTGTGTCTGAGCAGACAAATAAATAAGGTATTTTGCATTTATGTAACCGCTCTAGTGTATAAGGTGTGTCTGAGCAGACAAATAAATAAGGTATTTTGTATTTATGTAACCGCTCTGGTGTATAAGGTGTGTCTGAGCAGACAAAAAAATAAGTTATTTTTTATTTATGTAACCGCTCTGGTGTATAAGGTGTGTCTGAGCAGACAAAAAAATAAGTTATTTTTTATTTATGTAACCGCTCTGGTGTATAAGGTGTGTCTGAGCAGACAAATAAATAAGTTATTTTTTATTTATGTAACCGCTCTGGTGTATAAGGTGTGTCTGAGCAGACAAATAAATAAGGTATTTTGTATTTATGTAACCGCTCTGGTGTATAAGGTGTGTCTCAGCAGACATATAAATAAGGTATTTTGTATTTATGTAACCGCTCTGGTGTATAAGGTATGTCTGAGCAGACAAATAAATAAGGTATTTTGTATTTATGTAACCGCTCTGGTGTATAAGGTATGTCTGAGCAGACAAATAAATAAGGTATTTTTTATTTATGTAACCGCTCTGGTGTATAAGGTGTGTCTGAGCAGACAAATAAATAAGGTATTTTTTATTTATGTAACCGCTCTGGTGTATAAGGTGTGTCTGAGCAGACAAATAAATAAGGTATTTTGTATTTATGTAACCGCTCTGGTGTATAAGGTGTGTCTGAGCAGACAAATAAATAAGGTATTTTTTATTTATGTAACCGCTCTGATGTATAAGGTGTGTCTGAGCAGACAAATAAATAAGGTATTTTTTATTTATGTAACCGCTCTGGTGTATAAGGTGTGTATGATCAGACAAATAAATAAGGTATTTTTTATTTATGTAACCGCTCTGGTGTATAAGGTGTGTCTGAGCAGACAAATAAATAAGGTATTTTGTATTTATGTAACCGCTCTGGTGTATAAGGTGTGTCTGAGCAGACAAATAAATAAGGTATTTTTTATTTATGTAACCGCTCTGGTGTATAAGGTGTGTCTGAGCAGACAAATAAATAAGGTATTTTTTATTTATGTAACCGCTCTGGTGTATAAGGTGTGTCTGAGCAGGCAAATAAATAAGGTATTTTTAATTTATGTAACCGCTCTGGTGTATAAGGTGTGTCTGAGCAGACAAATAAATAAGGTATTCTGTATTTATGTAACCGCTCTGGTGTATAAGGTGTGTCTGAGCAGACAAATAAATAAGGTATTCTGTATTTATGTAACCGCTCTGGTGTATAAGGTGTGTCTGAGCAGACAAATAAATAAGGTATTTTGTATTTATGTAACCGCTCTGGTGTATAAGGTGTGTCTGAGCAGGCAAATAAATAAGGTATTTTGTATTTATGTAACCGCTCTGGTGTATAAGGTGTGTCTGAGCAGACAAATAAATAAGGTATTTTTTATTTATGTAACCGCTCTGGTGTATAAGGTGTGCCTGAGCAGACAAATAAATAAGGTATTTTTTATTCATGTAACCGCTCTGGTGTATAAGGTGTGTCTGAGCAGACAAATAAATAAGGTATTTTTTATTTATGTAACCGCTCTGGTGTATAAGGTGTGTCTGAGCAGACAAATAAATAAGGTATTTTTAATTTATGTAACCGCTCTGGTGTATAAGGTGTGTCTGAGCAGACAAATAAATAAGGTATTTTGTATTCATGTAACCGCTCTGGTGTATAAGGTGTGTCTGAGCAGACAAATAAATAAGGTATTTTTTATTTATGTAACCGCTCTGGTGTATAAGGTGTGTCTGAGCAGACAAATAAATAAGGTATTTTTTATTTATGTAACCACTCTGGTGTATAAGGTGTGTCTGAGCGGACAAATAAATAAGGTATTTTTTTATTTATGTAACAGCTCTGGTGTATTAGGTATGTCTGAGCAGACAAATAAATAAGGTATTTTTATTTATGTAACCGCTCTGGTGTATAAGGTGTGTCTGAGCAGACAAATGAATAAGGTATTTTTTATTTATGTAACCGCTCTGGTGTATAAGGTGTGTCTGAGCAGACAAATAAATAAGGTATTTTTTATTTATGTAACCGCTCTGGTGTATAAGGTGTGTCTGAGCAGACAAATAAATAAGGTATTTTGTATTTATGTAACCGCTCTGGTGTATAAGGTGTGTCTGAGCAGACAAATAAATAAGGTATTTTTTATTTATGTAACCGTTCTGGTGTATAAGGTGTGTCTGAGCAGACAAATAAATAAGGTATTTTTTATTTATGTAACCGCTCTGGTGTATAAGGTGTGTCTGAGCAGACAAATAAATACGGTATTTTGTATTTATGTAACCGCTCTGGTGTATTAGGTGTGTCTGAGCGGACAAATAAATAAGGTATTTTGTATTTATGTAACCGCTCTGGTGTATAAGGTGTGTCTGAGCAGACAAATAAATAAGGTATTTTTTATTTATGTAACCGCTCTGGTGTATAAGGTATGTCTGAGCAGACAAATAAATAAGGTATTTTTTATTTATGTAACCGCTCTGGTGTATAAGGTATGTCTGAGCAGACAAATAAATAAGGTATTTTTTATTTATGTAACCGCTCTGGTGTATAAGGTGTGTCTGAGCAGACAAATAAATAAGGTATTTTTTATTTATGTAACCGCTCTGGTGTATAAGGTATGTCTGAGCAGACAAATGAATAAGGTATTTTTTATTTATGTAACCGCTCTGGTGTATAAGGTGTGTCTGAGCAGACAAATAAATAAGGTATTTTTTTATTTATGTAACCGCTCTGGTGTATAAGGTGTATCTGAGCAGACAAATAAATAAGGTATTTTTTTATTTATGTAACCGCTCTGGTGTATAAGGTGTGTCTGAGCAGACAAATAAATAAGGTATTTTTTATTTATGTAACCGCTGTGGTGTATAAGGTGTGTCTGAGCAGACAAATAAATAAGGTATTTTTTATTTATGTAACCGCTCTGGTGTATAAGGTGTGTCTGAGCAGACAAATAAATAAGGTATTTTTTATTTATGTAACCGCTCTGGTGTATAAGGTGTGTCTGAGCAGACAAATAAATAAGGTATTTTTTATTTATGTAACCGCTCTGGTGTATAAGGTGTGTCTGAGCAGACAAATAAATAAGGTATTTTTTATTTATGTAACCGCTCTGGTGTATAAGGTGTGTCTGAGCAGACAAATAAATAAGGTATTTTTTTATATATGTAACCGCTCTGGTGTATAAGGTGTGTCTGAGCAGACAAATAAATAAGGTATTTTTTATTTATGTAACCGCTCTGGTGTATAAGGTGTGTCTGAGCAGACAAATAAATAAGGTATTTTGTATTTATGTAACCGCTCTGGTGTATAAGGTGTGTCTGAGCAGACAAATAAATAAGGTATTTTGCATTTATGTAACCGCTCTAGTGTATAAGGTGTGTCTGAGCAGACAAATAAATAAGGTATTTTGTATTTATGTAACCGCTCTGGTGTATAAGGTGTGTCTGAGCAGACAAAAAAATAAGTTATTTTTTATTTATGTAACCGCTCTGGTGTATAAGGTGTGTCTGAGCAGACAAAAAAATAAGTTATTTTTTATTTATGTAACCGCTCTGGTGTATAAGGTGTGTCTGAGCAGACAAATAAATAAGTTATTTTTTATTTATGTAACCGCTCTGGTGTATAAGGTATGTCTGAGCAGACAAATAAATAAGTTATTTTTTATTTATGTAACCGCTCTGGTGTATAAGGTGTGTCTGAGCAGACAAATAAATAAGGTATTCTGTATTTATGTAACCGCTCTGGTGTATAAGGTGTGTCTGAGCAGACAAATGAATAAGGTATTTTGTATTTATGTAACCACTCTGGTGTATAAGGTGTGTCTGAGCAGACAAATAAATAAGGTATTTTGTATTTATGTAACCGCTCTGGTGTATAAGGTGTGTCTCAGCAGACATATAAATAAGGTATTTTGTATTTATGTAACCGCTCTGGTGTATAAGGTATGTCTGAGCAGACAAATAAATAAGGTATTTTTTATTTATGTAACCGCTCTGGTGTATAAGGTGTGTCTGAGCAGACAAATAAATAAGGTATTTTTTATTTATGTAACCGCTCTGGTGTATAAGGTGTGTCTGAGCAGACAAATAAATAAGGTATTTTGTATTTATGTAACCGCTCTGGTGTATAAGGTGTGTCTGAGCAGACAAATAAATAAGGTATTTTTTATTTATGTAACCGCTCTGATGTATAAGGTGTGTCTGAGCAGACAAATAAATAAGGTATTTTTTATTTATGTAACCGCTCTGGTGTATAAGGTGTGTATGATCAGACAAATAAATAAGGTATTTTTTATTTATGTAACCGCTCTGGTGTATAAGGTGTGTCTGAGCAGACAAATAAATAAGGTATTTTGTATTTATGTAACCGCTCTGGTGTATAAGGTGTGTCTGAGCAGACAAATAAATAAGGTATTTTTTATTTATGTAACCGCTCTGGTGTATAAGGTATGTCTGAGCAGACAAATAAATAAGGTATTTTTTATTTATGTAACCGCTCTGGTGTATAAGGTGTGTCTGAGCAGGCAAATAAATAAGGTATTTTTAATTTATGTAACCGCTCTGGTGTATAAGGTGTGTCTGAGCAGACAAATAAATAAGGTATTCTGTATTTATGTAACCGCTCTGGTGTATAAGGTGTGTCTGAGCAGACAAATAAATAAGGTATTCTGTATTTATGTAACCGCTCTGGTGTATAAGGTGTGTCTGAGCAGACAAATAAATAAGGTATTTTGTATTTATGTAACCGCTCTGGTGTATAAGGTGTGTCTGAGCAGGCAAATAAATAAGGTATTTTGTATTTATGTAACCGCTCTGGTGTATAAGGTGTGTCTGAGCAGACAAATAAATAAGGTATTTTTTATTTATGTAACCGCTCTGGTGTATAAGGTGTGCCTGAGCAGACAAATAAATAAGGTATTTTTTATTCATGTAACCGCTCTGGTGTATAAGGTGTGTCTGAGCAGACAAATAAATAAGGTATTTTTTATTTATGTAACCGCTCTGGTGTATAAGGTGTGTCTGAGCAGACAAATAAATAAGGTATTTTTAATTTATGTAACCGCTCTGGTGTATAAGGTGTGTCTGAGCAGACAAATAAATAAGGTATTTTGTATTCATGTAACCGCTCTGGTGTATAAGGTGTGTCTGAGCAGACAAATAAATAAGGTATTTTTTATTTATGTAACCGCTCTGGTGTATAAGGTGTGTCTGAGCAGACAAATAAATAAGGTATTTTTTATTTATGTAACCACTCTGGTGTATAAGGTGTGTCTGAGCGGACAAATAAATAAGGTATTTTTTTATTTATGTAACAGCTCTGGTGTATTAGGTATGTCTGAGCAGACAAATAAATAAGGTATTTTTATTTATGTAACCGCTCTGGTGTATAAGGTGTGTCTGAGCAGACAAATGAATAAGGTATTTTTTATTTATGTAACCGCTCTGGTGTATAAGGTGTGTCTGAGCAGACAAATAAATAAGGTATTTTTTATTTATGTAACCGCTCTGGTGTATAAGGTGTGTCTGAGCAGACAAATAAATAAGGTATTTTGTATTTATGTAACCGCTCTGGTGTATAAGGTGTGTCTGAGCAGACAAATAAATAAGGTATTTTGTATTTATGTAACCGCTCTGGTGTATAAGGTGTGTCTGAGCAGACAAATAAATACGGTATTTTGTATTTATGTAACCGCTCTGGTGTATTAGGTGTGTCTGAGCGGACAAATAAATAAGGTATTTTGTATTTATGTAACCGCTCTGGTGTATAAGGTGTGTCTGAGCAGACAAATAAATAAGGTATTTTTTATTTATGTAACCGCTCTGGTGTATAAGGTATGTCTGAGCAGACAAATAAATAAGGTATTTTTTATTTATGTAACCGCTCTGGTGTATAAGGTATGTCTGAGCAGACAAATAAATAAGGTATTTTTTATTTATGTAACCGCTCTGGTGTATAAGGTGTGTCTGAGCAGACAAATAAATAAGGTATTTTTTATTTATGTAACCGCTCTGGTGTATAAGGTATGTCTGAGCAGACAAATGAATAAGGTATTTTTTATTTATGTAACCGCTCTGGTGTATAAGGTGTGTCTGAGCAGACAAATAAATAAGGTATTTTTTTATTTATGTAACCGCTCTGGTGTATAAGGTGTATCTGAGCAGACAAATAAATAAGGTATTTTTTTATTTATGTAACCGCTCTGGTGTATAAGGTGTGTCTGAGCAGACAAATAAATAAGGTATTTTTTTATTTATGTAACCGCTCTGGTGTATAAGGTGTGTCTGAGCAGACAAATAAATAAGGTATTTTTTATTTATGTAACCGCTCTTGTGTATAAGGTGTGTCTGAGCAGACATATAAATAAGGTATTTTTGAACTTGAGTGCGGTCTTGGTCACTGTGTTAATTGCCCTTCTCTTTTTTCTATTTGTTCTATATATTTTTAGTGACTTCTAGCACATTGTTTTGTATAAGTGAAGCCTGAGCAAAAGTGTGACCATCACTCTCTTTATTCTATTTGTTTTTGGAAACACTAAAATCTTTTATAATGTAAATGTATTTATAGTGCACACACATATTACTAATAGGCTTAGAGTTGACAACAGTAATGAGTTCTTTCCATTTATAACATGTATTTAAGAGCTTTAAATATATTAATATTATAAATAAATATATATAAATATATTATTATTAATGTTAATTCTGAGAGGGCCCAGGATAAAAACTCATTGGGCAAGATTACAAGTCGAGCATCAAATCGGTTGTGAAAACACTGCACGCATTATGGCTTTTTCGCATTTGGGGTTGCACAGCTATTACACGTTGCAAAACAACTTATTTTGTGAACGTGTTAAACCTTGTAATCTAAACAGCCAAATTGCATGCACGGTCACGTAGTCCCCATATAAGTCAATGGAGAAGTAAAAAAAAAAAACGCAAAATCCCTAATATGTTGCACAAAACCCTTGACATATCCTCCTACATTAAAATGCGAATATTTCATATTGCGAAAATGTTTTTGTAATGGAATATGTTCTGTCTATTTCTAAATAAATATTTCTCTATATATGTGATGATTTTTGGACTGATATATCTATTTATATTGAGATATTTATATGAATATATATGTCTAGTTATCTCAAGATCTATATGCGAATATCTCTTTGATGGGTACACTCCAGTGGACAAAAATGCATTCTATGGTGTCAAATTACAGGAGTGTAGGCAAATTAAATAATGAAAGCACATATTCAAACATTTTATGAAGAATCAAATTTTGGATTTAAGGTCCCTTTAAACTTGATCAAATTAACCCCTTAAATTGGTATGATTGTTATTATATGAGATATATTTTCTTATGATATGTACTTACCTACCAATGTAGGCTGCAACGGCTTTAAATGTATTTGTAAAGTCTTTTTTTTTTTACATTTGCAATGACATTGGAAAATAGTGGTGTCTTATACAATTCATTTGAGTGATAAAAGATAGAAATAAAAAAAGAAAGAAAGAATGAATGAAAGAAAGAAAGATTCGTTAGTTGATTGCTCATTTTCTTGATCCTATTTCACAAAAAAACTTTGAATTCCACTTTCCCTTTATGAGAATTACAGCCAAGCCAGTGATCTCATTATTTGGCCCTCAATAGGAATTAGTTGCTAACATTAAGTGAAGCAATAAACAGTGAACATAATCAAGCAGGGTTCATATACAGTCTCATGCATAATACAGAATATAGAATTTGATTCTTGGAAAAAACAAACAGGACACCTGTGTGAAGGCTTCTGGCGATGGGACTAAAAGCTGTTTAACACTAGCAGCATGGCAAAGGGTGTGTTCTGCTTAAGGCCTGGGTCCTGTCATTGCTTGCCAGCCAGGAACACTATGTTTCCACCTGCTTTAATCCTCCCTATCTAACATTATTTCTCATGCTCCCTTTTTTCTGCCATCTTTTGTTCAAGCTGGGCACTGACAATGAAAAACAAACCAAGTACACAGTGGTTGCCCCCATAAATTACATGATAGGATCTCTAAACCACTCAGCACAGTTGGGCGCCCAATCAAAGTTAAATTAAGTATTATAAAAGATGAGTGTATATGTCAGGTGCTGACATATTAATTATGCCTATATATCTGCCAAGCAAAGCATTTAGTTTTACAAGCTTTTCATATCTTTAGATGCAAATAGAACCTGTACATAAATTCTCTTTAACAATAAGTCAATAAACCAGCTCTTAGCTAACCCGTAGAGCGTTTATACATTTCTCTTTGCAACAGTGTATTTGTATTTATTAGTTTAACCTTGCTTTAAGTTAAACATTATTTGGCTTCTCAAAACTGAGATAAAGCTGAACAAAAACATAAAGGGCTCAATTCATCAATCAAGGGCTGAAAAGGGCGTAGCCGCGTATATATTTGCCCCTGTTTGCCCCAGCTCTCCTCTGAAGGGCTTGATAAATCGAGCCCAAAATACCCTAAACATAATTACACCAGTAATAACGTGAAGCAGAAGAAAGTAGCTTGTTCTAGACAAAAGCTGCACGTCATTTTAAAAATGGTGACTCATCAAAAGTGTGGCTCCAATTGGTGATTATACTTGTATATAAAGAGCAAAATATAAGGTGGGACTTTACCTCCTTCTGGACACTAATTCCTGGTTCCATGGATTTTATCATTCTTAAAAGACTCCTATACCAATCTATCAACAGTTTTGTGCAAACTGCATCACTTGACTTTTCTGTGGGTTTTTTGTTTTCTTGCCATTCTAATATGTATGAAGACTCTGCTATAAACCATTTATCACCAGTGGCATTTCCAGAAAATAAATATAAGAAGGCACATTCCAGAAGCCCATCTGTCTTTTGGGGGAGGGGCATGCTATAATTAGGGTCGTTATGTAATGGGTGGCGTTGGGTGAAGATGGGGCATGGCATGGGCACGAAAATAATGGTTGACCACAGTTGGTGGTGGGGGGCACAGCTTTTTTATTCAATGTTAAAGTTTTTGAACATGCACAGCTCATATGTTAATAAACTAATTAAGGGGGGCGGAGTCAGCACTTGAGCTGAACGATCGCACATCTCAGCAGCTCCGGCTATAATTTCTACAAAAATCAAATTTGGCGACCGTTCAGGCTCTTACTTATAACAAATATTGAGAGGCTAGTGACTTAGCAAATCTACCAAGCTAATATCCCAGAGAACTAAAATTTGTAGTGGTGGGGTCGTGCCCAGGCCAAGACCGAATATGGCTGCTAGACAGAGAGCTCTCCTTATGGCAATATCTTACCTTCGAGTAAACAAGCTCTAGAAATACCATTCAGCATATATTTCAATGTCATGAGCTGGAGAATACTCTGTTGGATTGGATGATATTTTTATTTTGCGATATAGGCTCTAAGGGTTTAAAACGGCTCCCGGGGAGGTAAACTTCAGCAACCCCCCCTGAGAAACCAGGCCAAAAGAGACCCGGAGACACTCTACAATCAAGTATTAAACATGGACAAGAAACTCTGCATCGAGCCCTACTGGCTGTTTTAGAACCAAAAATAGACAGCTACTTTAATCAGCTTACTTTCCTAGCAGAAGTCCGACACTCAGAGAAACAGAGCCCTAACCCCAATATGGCGGAAAAGACAGATCTTTGCATGCAGTACAATTCCCTACAACTATTTACCACTGCAGCAGGATCTACACACCACAGTGCAGTACTTACAGAGGAGTCACAAGCTAAGATGAAAAGAACCAGTTGGAACAACCAGCTGAACAAGAGTTCTTGTTTCACAGTTGATTTTACCCTCATCAAACATAACAGTTCACTTGCACTGAGGCCTCTTCTGGCCGGGGTGTATGCAGACGACCACCTGAGGAGAAAGCTAGACCAAGTCCGCAATCAGAGGATGACTGCTCACTCCGCCATTCTGACAGAGGAGAACAGTATTTCCAGAGGCCCTCCTCCATGGATGCTAGATGCTGTGGACTGGTTGACAGTGCATGCTTGGAGGCATCCCCATTTAGAACGCCCTAGGTACCATTCATACCTCACCAGAGACATATTTACTGTCATACGAGTTAGAATTGGGTAACTCCCAATGAACTTTTATGCCTCTTGTAAAAAGGCTCTTTCTTAATATCTCAATTGTATTGCCCATAGAAATGACGACCCTACGGTTTGATATGGTCTTATTGGGACTAGCAACTCTAGCCAGAATGTTTAACAATGGATTTTATTCTTATGATAACAACTGGGCTACAGCCTCATTGAACTTGAGTGACTCCAAATATTTTGTTCTCTCTATTTGTCACACTTATCAAAGTTTGCTCATCCTTCATTATCACCAGTTCTATTCTTATAATTTTTTCAGGTACATTAGATATCCCTGGAGAAAGTTTTAATGCCTGAATTTATGCAATTAATTTCTTTATCCTTTTTGGTGTTGTTTCCGTTTGTACACTAACATAAATGCTGCACCTTTGCCTGTTATAAACCCTATTATATAAGTCAGGGATGCGACTCCTGCAGTAGATATTAATATGCATTTCCATAACTTGGTGATGGTGTTGTGTGTCAGCCATTCCTGTCTGCCTATTAAGCTAAGTAAGTTATGGGCTATATCTAACATTGATATAACTATTAGCCATGGGGGCCTATTTATCAAAGGTCTTGCGGATCTTATCTGACAGTACGGATCAGGTCCGCAAGACCTCGCTGAATGCGGAGAGCAATATGCTTTCCATATTCAGCATTGCACCAGCTGCTGGTGCAACAAGAGCTGCTGGTGCAACGCCACCCCCTGCAGACTCACGTACAATGGGCCGCCAGCAGGGGGTGTCAATCAACCCGATCGTACTTGATTGGTTTGAATTCCGGCGATTCCTGTCCACCAGATCAGAGCAGGCGGACAGGGTTATGGAGCAGCTTTGTGACCGATGCTTCATAACTGCTGTTTCTGGCGAGTCTGAAGTCACCAGAAACACGAGCACACAAGCACCGTTCGGAGCTTGATAAAAAGGCCCCTTGGTCTGCAGAAAGGAATTAGAAGTTAATTCCCCCTTAGGAACTATAACCTCTGCTCAGCACTAATTGCTAGATAGTATATAGTTGATATATTGAGACACTACTACTAACTTTAATTGTCGTTGTATAGGTCTCAATCTATATATGAGTGCAAGCCCTCAAACATACGCATTCTATAGATAATAAAGCTAACTATGGGAGTCAGAATCTCCTTATGTGTTACTACTTTAAATATTACTCACTAGAGGGAGGTTTACACCGATAGCATCAATTATAAATTATTCTAAATTTATAATATAATGTCATATACTGGAACATTATAAGGCTTTGCACGAGCTTCACTTGTTGATTAGATACTTTATTATTTCCTCTTTCTCCCTCAGCCAGCGAGGGGGGATGGAGATCTCAAGTAGCATCCCATAACACTAACCTGACATTTTATAATGGCTAACAAGGAGATAACAAGATAATATTTGCTATATCTTTAGGGGCTAGTCAGATCCACAACATGATAATCCAGATTTACATATAAATGTAGACATACATCCCCTTAACTGTTATGTTCACAATGCCCTATAGAATATACACTTCATACACCTAGGTCCTCTGAGAACGGGAATATTACTCTGAATCATACTATTAGTGATTAAGAGTGTATAATAGGCCCACCAGCAACAGTAAGATACATTAATTACAGGCACATACATTAAAATGGACTACAACCCAGGCACACTACAAATCAGTTAACATGATTTCATATTTTATATACTGCTATGACTATATTGTACAGTTATTTACAGATACCTGTTGAACCTGCAAAATTTGGTATATTTTGTCCTTTAGAATGTAAGCATATGAGTTACTATGTTAACTGGTGCATTGCCATGCTTTTTATATCTTTTTCTAATTTCCTGAAACTCCTCATACTGTGCATAGTTCATTATCATAGTTTGAGGGGAGTTCCACCTCCATAACCCACACATCTCACATAGAATACTCCACACCGAAATTACTCTCTACTACCCCTGGAGTCTGTTTGCATCCTGTCTAGCTACATATAACATAATGTGCAAAAACACCCTCGATATTGCTCTTGGAACCCCAAAGTCCATAAGAAAGAAGCTGCCCCCACCTCACATCTTTGTAGCGGTGCTTACCCACTGAACCACCCTCCCTCATTGCTTGCCGGCACATTGACCCAAGTAGTAAATCCTGATACTTTGTTGCTGTTTTTTTTAATTATCATGATATAGTCTGTATATCCATAGTACCTTGCTCCTATCTCATACTAGACATGTTTTTTATCAGGGCAATAGATTTGTAAGGGTCATGCTTGTAGCTACAAAGCTTTGTACCTATCATTTATCAGCTGGCCCAGAAGCAGCCATTATAATAGCTACCTTCACTTCCAAATATATATATATATACTTAAAGCAAGGTTTCCAAACTTTTGTTCAACAACATGACTCATAACAACTTTGCACTATTTCTCATTATTTGGTTGTATCACTGTTTTGATTATTACTCTTGACTACTCTTGTCTGTTAAATGTCCACTCATATACTGAAGTCAAACCTCAATAAAAAACTAACTTAAACGAAAAAAAACCCAAAAAACTAATTAAGGGCTAGATTACTTACGCAAGCACAATATTTGCACTCCACTCAATAATATCAGCACTCGTAAAAAACAGAGGGGCAATGTGAATACGATCTCACGTTCGCAGTGCCCAGAAGCCTTGGGTTCACGAGAGCGCCCTTCCATAGGCTTCAATGGGAGCCTTGTTCTAATGCTGATAGACATGGCAAACTACCTAGCACAGGGCAGGGGGCAATTTGTGCAGCAATTAAATAAATATATATGAATATACACATATATATTTATGTATTTAAAGGTGAATATGCACATATTAACACATAAATATATATGTATATAAGGATATACATATATATTTATAGTGAAAACACAGTCCCCCATTGACCTCTATGTAAAGGCACTTTCAGTGCCGTCTTTTCTAGCACCCCCCATCCCCTCACTTTAACCCCTTATATCTGCTTCGCACAGTTTTAAAAAATTAAGTAAATAATAAAGATGCTCATATGTTTATTAAATGATACTCTACTGTCCTCTTTATTTTGGGGTGATTGGGGCAACTTTTTTTCATTAATCAGAGATCTGACCTCTGGTTAATGTATTGTAGTGCAAAGTGAAACCACGAGCTTGCAGTCACATTAATCATCCTCTTGTAATGGCTGGTTATTTAACGTGCGCTGTAAACGGGAAATTGTGCCCCTTTGTGGGCGCACGTTAAGATAGAGATCCACTTGTAATCTGGCACTGGCACCAGATATTTTTTCTCTATAATGGAGGAAGTAATGGACACTGCACAAATGAAGTAAAATTAAAGGTATAATCCATTTAAATAGATGAATAATATATAATTGAAATTATTTCTATAAAGTATAAACCACTGCTTAGTACTTTTTTATTACAACAATTAAACAGACTGTTAAGATCCCTTTAAGCAATATTTGTCTGTTTTGCAGTCCATGGTCACACCCATCTTGATAAGCCTTTAACCCTTAACTACTGAGCTAATTTAACCCCTGTACTGAGCTTTTTATCAGTATGTACATGCTGCTTACATTTAAGTTTTACTATAGGTTATTTTACAGTACACATATATTTTTTTTCAGGAGACCCAGCAGATTCAAACTAGACCATTATTGTATGAATATATTATGACAAGTTACAAACCTGCAACAAAATGTGTGAAAAAAAATCACCTTTTCTTAATAATATTTCATATTTATAAACTACATTTTGTATGTGTGTGTTTTCCCCCTATAGTAAAAAGAAGGGGTTATCCTCATATAAATAGGGGCCTTTCAGTATAATTATGTAACTTTGATCTGCATATAGGGGCTCCCATAAACCTATATGCAAATAAATAGGCTGTTATTCACACCAGGTGATCACTATTACCACAATGTAATGAAATATTCTTTATTCAAAGATAAACATTTTCTGGGGAATTTAGTTTTGACTGAACAGTTCCTTTAAACACAATGTAAGAAATGTCTCTTTAAATTCAGCTGTTAAAGACCATTTGAATTTATAAACCAACTGGTTACATTTATGTATAAATGAGGGCAACATAAAAAGAACAAAATAAAAATGCTGCCTTGACCCATAATTATTAGATTCAGAAGACAAATGTTAAACATTGTTTTTTATTTTATGCATTTATTTGAAAAATGATAAACAATCAGTCCCTTTAATTAAACATAGAAAATTGAATGCAGGTGACAGGGCTCCAATGTACTAATCAGCGCAAGCTGCTTCCTGTGATTTAGAAATTAGCGTTCATCAGACCACTACTTCTTACACTCTTTGCCCTTTCTGTTTTGGCGGAGAGCAATCACCTGGAACACTTCCGCTCTGGGTGATTGACAGGCCCTTCTCTCACACAACTGATCAATTGAGAAAAGGGGGCAGCATAACACACTCATCGTAATGTGCATTGATACATACTGCAAGTGAATAAATTCAGACAAGTTCTCAAGTTGTTCACTCACCTTTTAGTACATGGAGCCCAACGAATTTCGTTGATTTGTTCATGCAGTTCTGAAGTTCCGATGCCGTCTGTGTGGGATTCAGAACGAGGCTCCCATAGGAGCCTTTGGAGGCCTGCTCTCAGGAGTGCAATGCTTCCCAGCGATGCGAACGCATGATTGTGTTCGCATTGCTGAAAACATTACTGTGGGCTGGTATTACACAGTGAATCGCAAATATTGCTTTCATCAAATCGATATTCAGCGCTCCACTTGTAATCTGGACCATAGATGGGTTCCTGTACTGATTGTCATTTAATTGACCCTCACTCCTGACCCCTTTAAAAAAAACTATTAAACAAACAAAAAAAATTGCTCTTCTTTTGTCTATTATTACATATTTTATCTTATCGACTTCAATGTTTTGGCACTGTAACATTTTTTAAGAGAACTGCATGTTCTTTGCATCTGCAAAAAGCTATGAAAAGAGAGAAGGCTGTACCGGTATAAGGTGCCGCCACAAAGACCAGCACAACAAGCAATCACCTTAAATAAATGAAATACCAATAAATATCATGTAGTTGCAATTTAATCAAAAATTCATAAAGCAAGAACCAAACATCCTAAATAAATGTAACACATAACATTGAGACAAACATAGAACAAACAAAACACATGGGCCCCTCATTCAGCTCCTAAACAATGACCTAAGCCGGCAGTGAAGTCCAGTTTCACGGCAGTATAAAGCACCATTCAAAGCCACAGCAGTTGTAAATCCACATATGAATGAAAATGAATGAAATGACGAATGAAAAATGACAATTATAATGGATGGTAATGATGATTAATGAATGAGATGAATGTAAATGCAATTTACTTTTATTATTTTGCCCATTTCCTGTCAAAATAATTGTTTTTCTAATTTAGAGAATTTGAGACTTGGCAGTGATTTAGATTTTTTCGAATTTCGTTTTGGATTAATTTGATACATTCTAATATATTCGTTTTGGGTTCATTCAAATCAATTCGGATGTATTCATTTTGGATTTGATACGTAAATTCAGAAGTTCGGTATGTGTTATGTTAAATTAAGATGGTTCCAAGTTACACAAATGGAATTATTCCACTGTTCTATCTCACTAAATCTCACTAAATAAAATTTTTATACTGAATTGTGTTAATAAATTAATTTTTTATACTGAATTGTGATTAGTCCATGGCAATTCAAATGTAACAAATAAATCTGAACTAATTTGGATTTATTCGTTACAAATGCATTCGGATTAGTTTAGTTTCGTTGCTAGGGTAATTCGGAAATTCGAATCGATTCAAATCTCCGAATTTGGCAAATTTGTCCAAATTTCGATTCGGAACTAAACGAAACGTTCATGTCTAGTGCACACTGCAGACAAGCCTAACCCTATTGCATGTCTGTCCTTATCATAAGAGGTCCAGAATGGTATTTATCTTATTCCTTTTTCTTCTGTCCAGTTGAGGACAGATATAGGGTTAGATTACAAGTGGAGCAGGAGCAAGATAATTAACAAACCATTACAAGTGGCTGATTACTGCAAGCTTGAGATCAGATCTCTGGTTAATTTGATAAATGTGCCCCAAATGCCCCCTTAATACTGTCTAGTGTAGTTTATTAAAAAATAAAGATCACAGCATCTTTGGTTTTTAATAAAATTACTTCACTAGGCAGTATTTTGGGGTTAAAGTTGGTGGGAGTGGGGTGACTGAAAAGTGCCTTTACATTGCGGTCTATGGGAACTGTGTATTCCCAATAAATATATAGGTACATGCTTATATGCATATATATTTTGTGTTAATATCTGTATAAACACATATTAACACATAAATAAATATGTATATCAGCATATAAGTATATATTTATATTTGCTGCGTGAATTACCCCCTTTGCTGGCGCTGAAGTTCTGATGCCGTCTGTGTGGGCATCAGAACGAGGCTTCCATAGGAGCCTTTGGAGGCCTGCTCTCAGGAGCGCAATGCTTTCCAGCGATGCAAACGCATGATTGTGTTCGCATTGCTGAAAACATTACCGTGGGCTGGTATTACACAGTGAATCGCAAATATCGCTTTCATCAAATCGATATTCAGCGCTCCACTTGTAATCTGGCCCATAGATGGGTTCCTGTACTGATCATTTACTATGTAGCATGTTACTTGTCTGCATTGTTTTCTTTATTGTTTTAAGCTTTAAGACATGACACTTGGGCATTAAATATTAATGAAATTCTTAAAATATGTTGTTGATTACTGTAGTTGAATTCTACATGGTTTTTTTTCTGATGTATTTGTAGAGAGCAAATCTCAAATGTATTATAAGCAAACTCATATTACTATAAAGGATAATTGTATTGTCATAATCTGACACATTATAGCGATTACAAACACATTACTCCACCTTTATTCACTGCTACCTGCAGTCGATCTAAACTAATTGAGAGATTATAACAAGTTCATGAATCAGCAGAATATTTACAAATATTCATGAGGTAAGATTGTTCTAAGGGATTATACAAAGGATTTGCTAAAACTGGGCAGTTGTGATTATCCTGTAGAATTAGAAACATCAGAAATTAGCTGCTTTGATTTTACTGGAAATTCTGAGACTCCAGGAATGTTTCTTAAAAAGATAGTCAACATTTATACCATTTAAAGGGACATATATATATATATATAGATAACATTTATACCATTTAAAGGGACATAAAGATCCAAATCAAATCTGCATGACTGCATTTCAATTTTGAAATAGAATAGAAGAACTTTGCAATGTACCTTGTATTAGGAAAAAGGTTTCTGGTACAAGTTTTTACTATTTTAGTGGCATACATACATATGGTGTTTATGCCTCGTGCACACTCATTCAAACACTGAACCGACTCAGGGCTATATTATGAATGGAGCACTATTTATTTTCTCTGCTCATGCATTGTGTGCATGAAGTAGCGCTAACCCGAAGTGTGCAAAAAGAAGCGTGAAAACTGGGAACAAGCACCCATACTCTTATTCTTAAATACATATTTCTGTATATATCATATTATTTTGGTAAAATAAATGTCTATACCTAAATATGTGAATATATATACATATATATATATATATATATATATATGAATATCTTTTTAAAAATATTCCCCTATGTGAAGATAGTAATACTTTATTAAATAGAATATTGCATAAATATGATTTTTCATGTTTTCAGCTCAAATACTCATATATATATATATATATATATATATATATATATATATATATATATATATATATATATATATATATATATATATATATATGATACATATTTATTATGTGTTTATATGTTATATATGTCTGTAAATACATATACAGGTAGCCCTCAGTTTACGCCGGTGTTAGGTTCCAGAAGGAATGGTTGTAAATCGAAACCATTGTAAATTGAAACCCAGTTTATAATGTAAGTCAATGGGAAGTGAGGGAGATAGGTTCCAGGCCCCTCTCAAAATTGTCATAAGTAACACCTAATACATTATTTTTAAAGCTTTGAAATGAAGACTTTAAATGCTAAACAGCATTATAAACCTAATCAAATAATCACACAACACAGACATCACTTGCATTTTTCTGCAAACAGTTTTTTCTATGCATTCCAATCTAGACTGATTTAAAGACAGGAAGATCTTGTTCCTTTGAAATCTGCTCGATAACTCAGGTCTGGTTAAACTGATTAATTTCAACTTGCTTGGCTTTGCTGCAACACAAGCGGACAGCTCCACCTACTGGATATTTTAATAAATGCACTGCTTCTCAATGCTTTTCAATAGCAGTCACATGATTGGAAAAAAAGGTTGTTATTCTGAAACGGTGTAAATTGAACCGTTGTAAAACGAGGGCCACCTGTATACATATGTAGACACCTATATACTTATATATATATATATATATATATATACACACACACAGTATATATATATATATATGTATATAATTTTACCGTTCAGTTGAGGCCGACTTTCGGTCACTTGGTGGATCGACATTCTCCATGCTTTATGATCTTTGACCACTTCTTTAAATTCTTTCATGGGCATGTTTGTGTTGGCCTTGATTATGTCTAGTGAGTTTGTTATTTGACGTCCTCTTCTTCTCATCCTACTGTCTATGCCAAGCATTAATGTTGTTTCCAAGGAAATAGCTTTAATGATATGACCAAAGTATGAGAGCCGCTGCTTGGTGACTTTGTCCTCCAGCAATATATTTGTTTTGACTCACTCTAGGATTGTCTTGTCTGTGACCTTTGATGTCCATGGCATGCACGTCATTCGCCTCCAACACCATAGTTCAAAAGTGTCCACCTTCTTGAGTGTCCAGTTTTAACATGCGTATGTGGAGATCAGGAAAATGATTGCATTGATTATTCAAATCTTTGTTGCGGTGCTTATATCTTTGTTCTTCTAAATTTTTGCAATTCCTTTAATTGAATTGCAACCAATTTTGGATTCAAGGAAAAGGAAATATTATACTGATTCAATTTCTTCATTGTCGATTATTTTGTCAACAATGGCATTGCCTGCTGCTGTCATTACCTTTTTTTTCTGAATTTTAAGGTCCTGTCCAATGCGCTCACTTTTTTCTTTCATTCTTTGGACCAGATATTCTAGGTCCTTTTCACTTTACGCAAGCAAAGTCGTATTGTCGGTATATCGAAGGATGTTGATGTTATACAAATAGTACTCATCTTATTTATGTGCTTTTGAGCCTACATGAGTCTGCTCTCATGGAAAAAAAACTAAGCTTCAACAAAGGGTACCATGAGAAAGAGGTAGATTTGAAAATAGAAAAAATTGGATTTTTATTTTATTTTTAATTTTTTTCTGTCATGTTTCAGATAGAGCGTAAAATTTTAAAAGGGTTTTTAATTTTCTTCTATCTTCAAATTTGCTTTTTTCCCTTGGTATCTTTTGTTGAAAAGCAGGTTAAATATGGCAGCTGTTTTGCAAGGATACCTATTAATCACCTTAATTACAAGTTTTGCGGTATGGTGAGGTACGGCTATACCGCTGAAAAATTGACCTTTGCGTGCGGAATATGCAGGTCTCCCATATTACAGATCGCTGCGGTACAGCTATACTGCAAGCGTTTTAGCCTTTACGCAACTCCCCATTCCGCACTCAAAAAATGGCTTTTGAGTGCGGGATTTTCATTGCACCTGTATTACAGGTTGTGCGGTCCATCCATTCGGTTATCTGAGACCAGTAGTTATGGATTTTGCGAAACAAAAATGTTTCACAAAGCTCATAATTAAAATGTTACAAAGTACACTAACACCCATAAACTACCTATTAACCCCTAAACTGCCATCCCACCGCATTGCAAATACTATAATAAACCTATTAACCCCTAAAACGCAGCCCCCCCCACATCACTGACACTAAATAAAACTATTAACCCCTAAACCGCTGGGCCCCCACATCACCAACACTAAAATAAAGTATTAACCCCTAAACCGCCAACCCCCTGCATCGCAAAGACTATAATAAACTTATTAACCCCTAAACCGCCGGTTCCTAATATTGCAAAGACTAAACTAAACCTATTAACCCCTAAACTACTGGCCCCCCACATCGTAAATCACTAAATTAAACTATTAACCCTTAAACCTAACTATCCGCCTTCTTAAAATTTAATTTACAATATAACTATCTTAAAATAAATAAAAACTTACTTGTGAAATGAAAAAAAAACTAAGAATAAACTATAAATAAACCTAACAGAACTATTTAAAAAAAAAATAAATAAATAAAAAACCTAAATTACAAGATTAAAAAAACCTAACACTACAAAAAATCTAACATTACTAAAAAAAGTAAATAAAAACACCTCCTAACTATTTAATGAACTACCAATAGTCCTAAAAAGGGCTTTTTGTAGGGCATTGCCCTAAGTTAAACAGCTCTTTTACCTAAAATAATTACAAAATCCCCCCTAAAAGTAACCCCCACCCAACCAACACCAAAATAAAAACCTATATCTAAAAAAAAAAATTAAGCTACCCATTGCCCCTAAAGGGGCATTTGTATGGGCATTGCATCACAGTTCCTGAAGTCCGGACATTCATCTTCATCCAGGCGGTGAGAAGTCTTCATCCAGGCGGCGACATCTTCCTCCATTGTGGGGGCATCTTCTATCTTCATTACAATGGCGCGGAGCTGTGGCAGCACAGAGCTGACCAGGACCGACGAAAACATCAAGCGCGGAGCCTCCTCTTCATGTGATCGTCCGCCGCACAATGAAGCTTGAATGCAAGGTACCCCTTTTATATTGGTGTACCGTTGCATTCCTGTTGGCTGAAAAACAGCCAATAGGATGAGAGCTGCTTAAATTCTATTGGCTGTTCAAATAGAATGGACAAATAAGGTGTGGATAATAGGAGCGCCTTGGGCTAAAGTATGATGTTTAGGCAATAAATATATATAGATGATAAAGATATAATAACATTTATTATCCGCTAAAATAGCTTAAAATAATTTATCAGCTTAAAGCACTTTAGATAAATCAAATAATAATAATAAAAAAAAAAAAAAAAGATTAAATAAATATAAAAATTAAGCAAATCTCTAGAGGAGAGATATATAGAAAGAAGTGATCCTATCAAGTGTCCAAATGTGGATGTCATATAAGTGTCTATGGGTGAAATCCTAAGTGTTGATCCTCTAATGATTCATTATTCAGATAATGTCCTTTGAAAATCCTCAAAAAATCCTAAAAAATCCTCAAACTGTACTCCATGATCCAAAATATAAAACTATAGTGCACTCAAAATAAAAATGATATTAGGTGATAATCCTGATGGTGTGGTGAATATTCGTGGTGAGTAACCTGAAAGAGAACAAGTACAAAATATGCAAAATATGCTATAAAGAAATATCCAAATGGAGACTTGTTTACCAAATAAGAGAAACTTGAGCCTCTGTCCTAGTCTACGTGTATCGGCCCTGCTTGGGGCCTTTTTCAAGACATATTGAGGCTATAATACGATGGGCTTATAAATGTGTAATGTCCAATGAGAAGAAGCTTACTAAATGAAAACTTGCGCCAAATTACGGATGGACTTCCGCATTTGCCGATGCATCATTTCCCTTTCCGGTTTTTGTTTACGTATTATCCGGTTCAGATCGATGTTACGTGTTTACCGGAGTTGGACATTTTGCTGCCATTTTCTTTAGGGGCATTTCTAAAAGTAAATATTGGGGATAGGGTCTATATTGTGTTAGCTTGCATGTGTTACTAAACAAAGTTTAAGAAGCGGCTCCTGCCTAAGATTGTAATTTTGAGTTATTAATCATCATCAAAAATTCAGGTGTGTGTGTACTTCCGGATAGATGGAGTGGAGTGAGGAATAATTAAAGTGCAGAAAGAGGGAGTTTAAGATGTTAAATGGTACTGGTTGACCCAAAAAAACAATAACAAAATATATGAATTGGTATTTGATAACTAAGAATTAAATGTGTATATATGGATATTTAAATATAAAAATTTGGACGAAGATAATCCATAATTATATACACTCGAAAAAAGAGAAAAATAATAAATATATAATTCTTTGGAAAAAATGTATTTGAAAGAATTTATTATGGAAAATATTAAAAAAAGGATTCTAAATTATGTTATTTAGACGGTATCATTTGGTCATTTTGGGTGTGTGTATATCTGTTGTTTGGTACATATACATATTAACAACTTAGGGTAGAGACCACTACCGGTTAATAAAGAAGTATATATATATATATATATATATATATATATATATATATATATATATATATATATATATATATATATATATATATATATATATAATGGATACAAATATATATATATAAATATACTGTATATATCTTACTCCTTCTCCCAGACTAGACTCGAGTTTCCCTAAAACTAACAAATATTTTATAAGAGACTTGATCATATAAAACATAAAACGTGATTAAAATGTTTAATTCATATATAAAAAAACTATAAAATACAAATATACAATTGAGAATGGATCAGTGTCTTAACATTACATCTTAATCTTAAATTAAAATTACACATATGATACTAATAAATAAATTATATGGGGCATATTACTTTTGGTCGGTATGGATGCCCAATATTCTATATTTACTTTTCACACTCAAAGAGGTTACTTATATTCCATAAATTTGTAATACATTGGGGGCGTGGATCAAAAATCATTAATCAATTAAAATACAAGATATTAATAAGCTATTCTGTCTAATAAAACTGGACTAATGGAGTTAGTACGAAATATACATACAACCTAGCCAGGTCAGTTAAATTAGCTTAAATACAGAAGGAGAGATAAATGACAAAAAGAGAAAGACAACTCTTCTTGGCATTTAGGGAGTGTCTGATGTGTAGGAAATTAGAGCAGGTGTAGTATATCAAAGTCTGTGATTAGACCTTTTGGGTGGATTCAATCCAATAGGAATATCCATTTGGATTCAACCAGAAGGAGTCTTTTTTCTGTATTTCCTCCCCTCCAGTCTATTGGCACCTTGCATTACCCATATATTTAAAAGTTTGATCACTCCCATTATATTTCTCTTTAAAGTATTTATTAATCGAGAGATCTTCTTTCTTCCATTTAATCTGGAGGAGATGCTCCCTAATCCTATCCTTTAGTTTACGGGTGCTTTGGCCAACATATTGGAGTCCACATCCGCATTGTATGAGGTAGATAACATTGCTGCCTGTGCATCTAATCATGTCTGTCATAGTGAACTTTTCTTTTGTGGTTTTTTAAACAAAGTGTTGTATTTAACACGCTTTACAGAGATGGCATGGTAAGAACCCTTTTAGTTTTTTCCCTCAAATGTCATAGATATTGGTGCATTTCCTAGAGTTTGGTATACATGGGGCAAGCATAGTTTTCAAATTTTCTTGCTTTTTTATAAATAAATTGGGGTTTATCCCTAAGTTTTTCTCCTATAACATCATCTCCTTTTAATAGATGCCAATATTTAGTGATTATTTTCTCTTCAATGTTCTTATTCTCATTGTATTAGGTAATGAAAGGAATGTTAAGTTGGTCATTCTCTTTTGTTGTGGATGAAGATGAATGTCCGGACTTCAGGAACTGTGAGTAGATTTTCTGGGGTTAGTGTTAGGTCTTTTTTTATTTTTTTGGGTGTTTTTTTTTATATTAGGAATTTTAAGGGCAATGTCCATATAAATGCCCCTTTAGGGGCAACGGGGAGCTTAGGTTTTTGTAAGACTTAGTTTCTTTTGTTTTGGGGGGGTTGGTTGGGGTTAACTTTTAAGGGGACTTTGTAATTATTTTAGGTAAAAGAGCTGTTTAACTTAGGGCAATGCCCTACAAAAGGCCCTTTTAAAGGGCTATTGGTAGTTTAGTTTTGGGTGGCTTTTTTTTGTTTTTATAGGACTATTGGATTCGGTTTAATTTTTATTATTTTGGATAATTTCATTTATTATTTTTGTAATGTTAGATTTTTTTATTTTTCATAAAGTTAGTGTTTTTTTAGTAATGTTAGATTTTTTTATTTTTTTTGTAGTGTTAGGTTTTTTAATCTTGTAATTTTGTTTTTTTTTATTTTTCATTTATTTTATTTTATTAAAATAGTTATGTTAGGTTTATTTATAGTTTAGACTTAGTTTTTTTTTATTTCACAGGTAAGTTTTTATTTATTTTAAGATAGTTATATTGTAAATTTAATTTAAAGTATAGGGGACAGCTAGGTTTAGGGTTTAATAGTTTAATTTAGTAATTTGCAATGTGGGGGGGGGTGGCAGGTTTAGGGGTTAATAGGTTTAATTTAGTCTTTGCAATGTGGGGGGCCAGAGGTTTAGGGGTTAATAAGTTTAGTTTAGTCTTTGCGATGTGGGGGGCCGGCGGTTTAGGGGTTAAGAGGTTTATTATAGTCTTTGCGATGTGGGGGGTTTGGCGGTTTACGGGTTAATGCTTTATTTTAGTGTTGGCGATGTGAGGGGCCGGCGGTTTAGGGTTTAATAGTTTTATTTAGTGTTGCGGTGTCGGGGGGCTTCGGTTTAGGGTTTAAAAGGTTTATTTAGGTGTTAGCGATGCAGGGGGTGGCGGTTTAGGGGTTAATCACTTTATTTAGTGTCAGCGATGTCGGGGCAGTGGATTTGGGGTATTTAGACTAGGGGTTTATGTTAGGGTGTTTTAACGTAACTTTCTTTTCCCCACAGACATCAATGGGGATTGCTTCATGGCGATCGCCATTTCGGAATCACAGGTGTTTTGCTGCCATGTAGTGTTCCAGGCACAGAATGAAAACAAAACAAATTTGACAATACAAGTAAACTTTTTATTTAATTATATATTTTGCCTGAATCATGATAGAAAAATTCTTGTTTTCATGTCCCTTTAACATTTTTAAAACATATGTTTATAAATTTGTCATTTTTTACCCTGCTTTTATGTTTGCTTAAGACCAATTAAAACTTTAAAAAACTGCATCAAAAATTCTTTAGCAAAGATTAAACAATTATTTAACAAATTTTAAAGAAGACAGCTTTATATAAATATTTTGAAGAAGTTAAAAATTGTTATATAAGAAAAAAACATAAAACCTATGACAGTGTAAAAATAAATGTAAAGTTGGCTTTCTGTATGAAATTAATTCAAATTTTAATTCAAGCAGAACAATGACTTAAATGTTAGTAAACAAAGCTCCTAATTACATGTAAATGGTGTGGTTTCTCACATGATCTTTTTGAGAGATTCCTTTCTCTAGTAGTAATATGCTATTTCTGTAAGGGTATTCCTGCTTGTCAAATCCTTTAATGATAAAATCAGCTATAATGCTTGTCAAAAATACTGAATTTGAGTTTGTAGAAACTGTCACAATAATTGGTCGTAAAAATGTTTTAAAATCCCAACACGTGAAGGAGAAACGTCATTAACTATACAATCCTTCTGTAATGACAAGGTGTAATTTTATATTCCATTGGGTTGAATTCATCTCCACTCGATCTGCTGATGTTGTCTATTTATACGTCAGCTTAAGCATAGTCATCCTGCTAAGTGCTTTGAAAATCACAATTCATATAATGCAGAATTATGAAATGACTGATTGCCAGTGTTACCTCACATATTACACCTGTAACCCCAATAACTATTTACAATGCATTATCTGATTTGAAAGGGAGGGTCAGAACAGTACAGTCAAAATTAATATTACATTTAATTTTAAACAACTTTCCTGTGTAACAAAAAATTGTGTCATATAGCTGTTTTAAAAATTAAAGGTATTAAAGGGACATTAAACACTACATATAATTTATAAGCATAGTATTGAGGTTTACCCCCTGTCTCGGTCTAGTTATGGGTGCCGCCATGTTAAAATTTAGATTTCGCTGCATTCCAGTAATGATGTGTAAATCTCCTTCAGATATCTGCACTGTAACCTAGCTTCCAAAATAATGTCACTCATAATTAGAGGGAGGTGCATGAAATGTATTTGTGTGTTTAACCTCTTAAGAATTAAGTCTTACAATATGACTATACTTTGCTTAGCTAGTCATCAACTTACAAGGTATCTTAATATATACTTGTCCTAACATTATTCCTCCTACCAGACCCCAAAGCCTTGCAGCCACATGCTCACATCCCACCTGAGGTCAGACCCCCCTAGTACAGCATCTCCTCTATTATCCATGTGTGCACAATAAACCTCAAATTAGACTCATTATTCAGCAGACTTGCTGTTGGCTATATGTTAACATCAGACCTTAAAGGGACACTGAACCCAAATATTTTCTTCCATGGTTCAGATAGAGCATGCAATTTTAAGCAACTTTCTAATCTACTCCTATTATCAATTTTTCTTTGTGCTCTTGCTATCTTTATTTGAAAAAGAAAGCATCTAAGCTTTTTTTTGGTTTAGAACTCTAGACAGCACTTTTTTATTGGTGGATGAATTTATCCACCAATCAGCAAGAACAACCCAGGTTGTTCACCAAAAATGGGCCGGCATCTAAACTTACATTTCAAATAAAGATACCAAGAGAATGAAGAAAATCTGATTATAGGAGTAAATTAGAAGGTTGCTTAAAATGTCATGCTCTATCTGAATCACGAAAGACAAAATGTGGGTTCAGTGTCCCTTTAATTCAGACTTCAAAGCCCTGCAACCCCTCTATCAGTCACCTGTCCAAATCAAACCTTATTCCTGTTCAAATCAAACCGTATTTCAGACTTCAAAGCCCTGCAACCCCTCAATCAGCCACATGTCCCCATCAGATCTTAATTCAGACTTCAAGGACCTACAACCCCGCTATCAGCCACCTGTCCACATCAGACCTTAATTCAGACTTCAAAGCCCTGCAACATCTCTATCAGTCACATGTCCACATCAGACTTTAGTTCAGACCTCAAAGGCCTGCAACCCTTTTATCAGCCATATGTCCACATCAGACTTTAGTTCAGACGCACAAACCCAGGAGCTGGAGCTCATCTTTTATCTGCATGTCTACCACAAACCTCAAATAACTCTCCAGGCCCAATGGTGGTGCCTCTGTCTGCCACATGCCCACATTAGACCTCATATCAAACCCATCCTGCCATCTTTTTGTTAGAAACATGTCCCCATAAAACCTTGGAGCAAGTATGCTGACACATCAGCCCCTCTGAAACAGCCTCATCCTCTATCACTGTCCTGACTACTCTCTAATACTTCTATTTCCCCTTAGGACCATCTTAGGAGGGGTTTCTGTGCAGGGAGTGGGGAGAGGATGAGATCATTGGTCCTAGGTATAAGCTGAGTATAACAAGTCGAATGGAGTTGCACGAATGCCACTTGCTTGCTGGCCCAAATCAATGCAGGACAGCAGGGGGTATAAAAACCCCACATTTATTTATTATTTATTTACATATATTTTAGATAACCACTGCATAAAATACCAAGCTTTTCATGTTACTACTGGTAATCAAGTTGTCACTTACCCCAAACCCCCTTCGCAATCCCCCACTTACCTCTATATATTTTAATGCTTACTCCCCTTTGTTATTTGATATCTCCATGTTAAGTTCAGGAGATATTAAAAACCTTAATTAATGTAAAGTACCACCACCAGTAAATGCTACAGACTTCCATACTTGTTGCTGATACTTTGACATTTCTAATGCCCTGGAATGTGTCATTTGTTTGATGAGAAAAACTAGAAAATCAGTGGGTAATATTCAGGGGGCAGAATCCTTCTACAAATGATGTGACCATACAAAAAGGCATTACTCATAGAGTGTCTAAAAGTAGACTCTAACATGATCCAGGATACCAAATGGTATAGCTTAAACAAGCTGAATATTCAAACTCTCCAAGCTGATAATGCATTAGCTGTAGCTGCAACAATTTAGTTGTTCAAGGTTTTTCCCACATGAAAATGTACAAAATGTATTTGTTCGCACTTTATGGACAAAGTAGCACACTTAAGTGCTTCTAGAAAAAAGCAAGAGCCCAATTTTATTTACAGGGTGCACTCCACTGTAACAATCGGGTGTGTTTCACACAAGACTTGAACGTCATCAGAGGATAAGCCTCCTACGATCACCATGACGATTTTTAGTTACGTTGATTGGTTATCTTCTTAAGAGTTGAACTTAGTGGAGGAACAATAGCAAAGGGAAATGACATAGCAGCTCTACACCAATCTGTAAAAAATGTCAACATGGCATAGTGTGTTTTGTCTATATATTTAACCATTATTAACGATGGTTGGCTCTTAGAAATATGTACTAATCTTTATTCTTTTAACTTCCATAGATCAACATTTAATGATTCTAAAAAAATAAGTTTAATATTTATGTTTGAACTTGACCTTGTTTATAAACATACTAAACATTTTGATGTGTTTACAGTTGTCTACAAAGCATGATTAGCAACCAAAATAAAGTAACCCATACCTACAACATTACATTTGTATATCGGAAACTGCCTTCTTATCAATGCAATAATCTAATTTCTACACATTATGAGAAGACCTTCATGTGCTTTATGGATAAAGCTTTGGGAGTAAAATTCTGGCAACATTGATTTATTTGAGTGGATATTAGGAAGTAGTTGTTGTTGACTACAGAATAGGAATTAATCCAAACTCATCAATCATACATGGGTGTTTGCCAGGGGAAGCAATCTTATATAATGTGAAAATACTAGGGAGTTCCTCTTTAACGCTTAAGAAAAGTAACTTGTTTTTCAGTAGGTTAATTGGTAAAAAATGAGTGGGATAATCATTCTAAATGTATATTTATAGTACTTTTTTACGGTATGACTTAGTATAATAAACACCAGGCAAACACTTGTTGGCTCATAAAAAAATAAGTTACATGGATTTAATTGATGATAATGTTGGTGTCTGACTTGCTGATGCACAAGAGAAATAAAAAAATGTCCTCTAAATATATAATAAATTAGAACTAAAATGCTTCTGTTAAAATCATAAGATAGATACCCTTTTTGAATATGTATTTGCTGAGAATTTTCTTTTTACATCACTTTAATATTTGCTTTATCACAAATGCCATTGTTACCCTGAAATGTGTATTTATGATTCAGACAGACTATACATATGAAAAAAATGCAATTTACATCTATTATCAAATTTACCTCCATTTCTTCGTATCCGCTGTTGAGGTTTCTTTCCATTGCAGGGTATCTAGGTAGACTCAGGATCATATATGTGTGTTGTGTCATCAGAAACGTAATTTAATTAGTTTATCTTTCTAAATAAGTGTTTGAATATTTAAAAAAAAAAAATAATAATTATAAAAAGTTTTAGATGCTTTTTGGTAATAACACTATAGTAGCTTGTAGAACCAAGGAGAAATCTGATTTTTCTCTTTTGAGGCACAATTGAAAATTGCTTCAATTTGTTTTGTGTTTTGTTTGTTTGTTGTTTTTATTTTAATTTTGCCTCTTTTAAATTTACAGTAGTATCAGGAATGTATAAAAGTTTAACTTGATGGACTTGAGAATTTTTTTCAAACTAATACAGGTAAAAAGAAATGTTTGGGACCTGGATTTCAGAATAGTTTAGATTTTGGGATATTTGTACATTTGCATCTTTAAAATTGGACCCCTTGGAGAGGGGATGGGGCCAAAAGTAGACAACAATATCTTATGTCATTTAGGCAATATTTATGTTATAATACAGCTTATACATGCAACCTAAAGGTAGGTTTATATAATTTATAATACTTTTGTATGCACAGTACCATCAGATAGATAGTACAGTACTGTAATCAGAAAGGTAATATTTGTTGTTTTAAAGAAACATAGACTATTTGCATTTTAGAATACAGAAAACAAAGCAAAGATGCAGACAGGTTGTGACTTACTGGGAGGGAAAAAAAATAATTATCAACCCCTTAACGACCAAGGACGTACGCCATACGTCCTCAAAAAAAATACACTTAACGCCTGAGGACGTATGGCGTACGTCCTTGGTCTGGAAAGCAGCTGGAAGCGATCCTGCTCGCTTCCAGCTGCTTTCCGGTTATTGCAGTGATGCCTCAACATCGAGGCATCCTGCAATAACCCCCCTTGGCCATCCGATGCAGAGAGAGCCACTCTGTGGCCCTCTCTGCACTGGACATCGATGGCCGGTTTCGTTGGTGGGTGGGAGCCAGTCTGGGAGGCGGGTGGGCGGCCATCGATGGGCCGTATGATGTGGAGGGGGGCGGGATCGTGGGCGGGAACGCCGGGTGCGCGCGGGTAGGAAGCGGGTGGGAACCGCTACACTACAGAAAAAGTATGTGAAAAAAGTTGCAGTGAGGGGCAAAAAGATCGAAAGTATTTTCAATCTAAGAGATCTGGGGGTGGGGTGGGGGGTTGGTCTTTTGGGGGGGCAAGCTACACTACAGAACAATATATATAAAAATAAAAAACCCCAAATATTTTACTATAAACTGGGTACTGGCAGACAGCTGCCAGTACCAAAGATGGCTACTAATAAATTAGAGGGGATGGTTAAAGAGCTGTCTGGGGGGTATCAGGGAGGTTGGGGGCTAAGGGGGGATCCTCCAGGGCAGCATATGTAAATATGCCTTTTAAAAAATTTTTTTTTATCAAGGATAGCTTTTTTTTTTTAGTACTGGCATACTTAACATGGCAGGGACAATTGTGGGGTGGGGGAGGGAAGAGAGCTGTTTGGGAGGGATCAGGGGGTGTAATGTGTCAGGTGGGAGGCTGATCTCTACACTAAAGCTAAAATTAACCCTGCAAGCTCCCTACATGCTACCTAATGAACCCCTTCACTGCTAGCCATAATACACGTGTGATGCGCAGCAGCTTTTAGCGGCCTTCTAATTACCAAAAAGCAACGCCAAAGCCATATAAGTCTGCTATTTCTGAAGAAAGGGGATCCCAGAGAAGCATTTACAACCATTTGTGCCATAATTGCACAAGCTGTTTGTAAATGATTTCCGTGAGAAACATAAAATTGTGAAAAATTTAACTTTTTTTTTTAATTATTCGCATTTGGCGGTGAAATGGTGGCATGAAATATACCAAAATGGGCCTAGATCAATACTTAGGGTTGTCTACTACACTACAATAAAGCTAAAATTAACCCTACAAGCTCCCTACATGCTCCCTAATTAACCCCTTCATTGCTGGGCATAATACACGTGTGGTGCGCAGTGGCATTTAGCGGCCTTCTAATTACCAAAAAGCAACACCAAATCCATATATGTCTGCTATTTATGAAAAAAGGGGATCACAGAGAAGCATTTACAACCATTTGTGCCATAATTGCACAAGCTGTTTGTAAATAAATTCAGTGAGAAACCTAAAGTTTGTAACAAAATGTGTGAAAAAGTGAACAATTTTTTTTATTTGATCGCATTTGGTGGTGAAATGGTGGCATGAAATATACCAAAATGGGCCTAGATCAATACTTTGGGATGTCTTCTAAACAAAAATATGTACATGTCAAGGGATATTCAGAGATTCCTGGAAGATATCAGTGTCCCAATGTAACTAGCGCTAATTTTGAAAAAAAGTGGTTTGGAAATAGCAAAGTGCTACTTGTATTTATGGCCCTATAACTTACAAAAAAAGCAAAGAAGATGTAAACATTGGGTATTTCTAAACTCAGGACAACATTTAGAAACTATTTAGCATGGGTGTTTTTTGGTGGTTGTAGATATGTAACAGATTTTGGGGGTCAAAGTTAGAAAAAGTGTGTTTTTTTCCATTTTTTCCTCATATTTTATATTTTTTTTATAGTAAATTATAAGATATGATGAAAATAATGGTATCTTTAGAAAGTCCATTTAATGGCGAGAAAAACGGTATATAATATGTGTGGGTAAAGTAAATGAGCAAGAGGAAAATTACAGCTAAACACAAACACTGCAGAAATGTAAAAATAGCCTTGGTCCCAAACGGACAGAAAATGGAAAAGTGCTGCGGTCATTAAGGGGTTAATGAAAGTCTGGATTTTGGAATTCTGGATTTGAGGATTTGTACCTGTAGTATATAACTAATATTTAAATACATAAAAGTATATGAAGTTTTTCAATGACACACCTTTAACATTGATATTACTGGTAAAAATCTGCATTCAAATACGTAGGACATGATCATTAATATTGAATCAATTGGTCGCCTTGTTTTACTTTCTCTTTGGCTGCAAATATTTTGCTTTCATGGAGTTTTATGCAATCTTCCATTTGACTCCATCTCTGAGAAATGTATGTTTCCTATAACTGTTTACATGGTTACTTTACCTATTTAGGGCTACATTAACAGTGAAATATTAGCGCTATTATGTGCTATTTTATTATTTATTTTGAAAGTAATGTATTAGTGTGGAGCAAAAGGGCCCACTAACATCTGCATGTTGGTTAGCACACGTGCGCTAAATCCCTCACATAATAAACTTCTATAGAAAAACTAATGTTGCTCTAGAGCTTAGCCAAAAGTGTGCTAAACTAAAGGTGCACTAGGTTGAAGGTCGAAGAGTGTTTTTCACTTACTTTTAAACTGTGATTTTCTATTGAAATATACATTTAAAACCACACAAATACGTATATATAACGCACACACAAACAAATATACACACATACATATACACATTTGGGCCCTTCCCTGTCCTCCATCTGATCATATACCATATGCCTTTAAATCACATTTATTTTAATAATAAACTTTTATTTTACCAGGCCCTACATTTTCCAGAACTATTTTGGGTTACTCCTTAGTCCAACATTTTAATTCACCTTGTGCTATCCATTAAAAGTATAGATTGTGCTAAGAAAAATGTCAGCCACATTACGATTTCACTTAAACCTTTTTTATTATCCATTTTTAATAACAGATTATTAACATTACTGAGGCTAACGCACTCCACTTGTAATCTAGCCTATAATTAGCTGAATTGAAGCAGTGCTAGACCACCTTAAGGAAATAGAAGATGAAAGTCCTCCCATTTCTCTTTTTTTCTATTGCACGTGTGAATCGCTGTGTAAGTGCATACCACATCCATATAGAGAGAATGGTGTATGGTTAGCAAGGGGTGTTTTGTTCTTTAAGATAACGAAATCAGGGAAAAAAATATTTATTCTTAGCCTTTTATTGTTCCATACAAAAGTTAAAAGTACGAAAGAAATGATGAGGGGGCGCACACTATGTGAAATATACCATATACTATATGAGATTGCCTATGTCCATACAATTAATATATGATCAGTTGAAATATAATCCAGGTAAATACTGAGTCTCAATATAGAGTGCACTATTATGGAATGTTCATGATATCGAATAGCAAATATAAACAGCTGCTCTCCTCCTCACAGACATATCCGGATTGAACTATAAAGAAAACAAACAAATAAATGACAGCTGGGCTTTATTCTATAGTGACTATGCCCACTAAACCTGTCAGCGACAAATTCTCTGACACAATGAGTGGTAGCACCTGTTCAGTATTGATCCGCTACTACACTGCACCTGAGCACTTGGAGTTGCCTAAGTCTGTAGTGGGTTGGATTACATCTATTCACCTTGTGGGAGCCAAGAAAGGGTTAGCTAGTACACCCTAAGTTACCAGCCTCCTCCTACTAGTACATAAGTGTACTAAAATCAAATGTGAGTACCCATTTGGCTTCAATACCTACATGCTCATATTTGGATATGCTGATATACACAGGAAGCACCCCTCTGTTTTTTGTTTACTTTAAAGGTTAAAAGTACCTTCTGTTAACTTCTAAGGTCTTTAATCCTCATCGGAATTGGTAGGTATCTGAGTAGATAAATAATTTTGGACAGGATAGACATTTTAGTCACTGTGATACACAATTACCTTATATATAAAATGAGGGTGCTATTAAGCTGAAGATATCAAAAGTATCAAAAATATTTAATATATAAATATCACAACATACAGTATTTAGGATAAGCATACAATATAATGTTAGATTAAAATTGGGACATCTCCCAGTGATAAATGCATACATAAATGACTAAATTGCAGTCAAATTAATAAATAGGGGCAAAATAAACAGTTATTTTGGGTATACAAAACATGCATCAGAAGATCATCAGTAAAAATTAATACCATAAACCTAGTGCTGTGCAGAATAAAAGTCTTAAAATTTTTTTAAGACTCACCATTGATATATGGCACTAGTTTATTATAAATGGCGTTTGTACCTGCATAGGTAACTCCACATACAAGTAGCACATTTTGCATGCGATTGAGCACTAAGAGGAAAAGTCGGTGCTACAACAAAGAATAAGATTTATATCTGTATAACCCTACATCAGTAAGAAGAAGTAGATACTACTACTAATTAATAGGCAATGAGAGGTGGAGGCACCGCAAGGCTGAACCATTAATGTGGATGGGAATCCCCTTTGTGACGCAACTAAGGTCAATCACGTGACCGAGTGGCGCATATCTTGAAGAAGTAAGACGCCAAAAACAGTATCTCTTTACTCTGATGGATTAGAGGTATCTTTCAATATAACTTGTATGAGTTATATATGAGAGGAGTTTTTACAAGTGGCAATTTTTAAATGGTGGTATGTTTGTTCCTCTTAATTTGTACAACAAATAAACACAAACACAAACTACTGCCATATATCAGTGGTGAGTTGCTATTAGCGATATCCATCATTAATTGGCACTTTCAGAGAAAAAGATTTGTGTTTATTTGTTGTACAAATACAACCCAAAAGTGAAAATACATGGCAAATTAAAGGAACCTTTATCAAAAAGGAGACCATTATCTGTAATTCTCAAAAACAGTCTCATAAACTGAACTGTAGATATAATAAAGTATTGGTGGCTCCCTCTAATGCCTGGGAGCCATTATGCTGCATAAATAAGGCCCCTGTTTAGATCTATTAGCCTCTCTCCTTATCAACTTGGGACCAAGAATGTGAAAGCATTTTATACTGAGACCTCATGATAAAAGGGACCTGTTTCCAAGATTCTCTAGTTGAGATTCTAGACGCTGCACTCTGTCTTGTGTATTCTGATTAGCTTTTTGAAGACTTTTTTCATCAATGCTATCTACGCTCTCCTCCAATATAGATATGCATATTCCTATTTCCAATATGTTCTATCTAAGAAAATTAAGCAAATGTATCTCCTCTTTATTTTTATTAGTAAATCCACTGTAGTCTTTTCTTTATTCCACCTAAGATCTCAGGTCACAGGTTCCTCAGGCCCCACATCAAGACTTGCCTTAGAATCAGAAGCAATATGCCATTTTTTAAATTGAGATTTTGACAAACAGTCTTTCATAGTTTGAGTCATTCCCTTCTCAGTACCTTCCAAGAAATCCTTTTAGAAGTGAAAAAAATACAGAAGGTACTAGACAACAGTTCCCCAAATGAAGTAGAGAAATTTGTTGTATTTTAGAAGTTGCAAATTATTGCATCTCGTTGTGCCCTCTTAAAAAATGATGGCCTAGATTTCAAGTGGAGCAATACATATTTATTGTTTATGAGCACTAACTGCGGGCAGGGTGACACAATTAGCACTCCCAGGTTAGCACTGGTATTAAAAGTTGAAAGTAAAAGGCTAGTGTGAGAGCAAAAGACTCAGGAGCGCTTAACTTCAGGACTTCAGATATTGCGACTGTACTAACTCTCTCTCTCCATAGACTTCTTTGGGGCACGCTAAAGAAACCCTTTTCTATTTATCACTCATGCACTAACCGAAACTGCGCAAGACCTACTGCGCCAAAGCCAAAGCTGCGTTATGAATACTTTTCATTCCTATTTTCTTTACTTAGAAGAAAATGTTCTTTTTATTTTTAAATAGATATTTTTGTAAAATATATGTCTATACTTATATATATATATGAATATATACAGATATGGGCACGTCTCTCTCTCTCTCTCTCTCTCTCTCTCTCTCTCTCTCTCTCTCTCTCTCTCTATATATATATATATATATATATATATATATATATATATATATATATATATATATATATATATATATATATATATATATATATATATATATATATATATAGACAGATATATATAGAATATCTATTTAAAAAAATAAAAGAACATTTTCTTCTACATGAAGAACATAGTAATTTCAAGTATTTCTATTGAAAACACATAAAAACATATTAAAATTGATTAAAAATTACATTGCATATTTTAAGGTATTTGACTTGGAAGTGTATATATATAGTAGTGGCAATAATTGTGGACAATTTTAATGTTTTGCAACTTTGCAGGCTTATAGGAAATGTTATTTTGCACCAAATGCAAATGTCTATATGTCAATTTAAAGACAATTAAATGCTGAATTTAATACAACAACAGAATGCAAATTATATGCAGTACAAAAACTGTTATGCAGGGAATACTGCAATCATGCTGAATATACTGCAGTGCACTAATGGTTTCAGTGAACTTTCAGTACTTAGTACGGTCGCCTTTATTCTTTAAAAATGCATCACAGAGGCGTCTCATTGAGCCAACAAGTGTTGCCTTCATTATTACGTGGTGCCAGGAAGCAATTATAACCTCAATTAATTGCCTTTTATTTGATGGATGCC